>NW_028270145.1:49147411-49457078 GCF_037043375.1 Chiloscyllium plagiosum
TGGTGTGGGTGTGGAGCTGGGAGTGGGGGCGGAACCTGTAACTGGAGTGGGTGTGATGGTGGGGGGAATGGGGGTGGAGTCATGAGCAGGGGTAGTGTTCCCCTCAGGGTTCTGGGGGTGGGATAGTGACAGTGGAGTCTGTGGGGGGGGGGGGGGGGGGGCGCGTGTCAGCAGAATGCAGGTGAGTGGCGCTGATGGGGGCGTAAGTGGTGGTGACCACAGCAGTAGAGGTGGCGGAAGTCACTGAGCGTGTGGCATCAGCGATGATGTGAGGGGTGGAAGTGATGTCACGTGTGATGCATGAGGAATTGTGAGGGGCGCAAGTGGCTGTGGGACTGGCCGTGATGGGGGCGGAAGTGACATCAATCAGCGTGGGGGGTGGCAGCTGCATCAGCCGCATGGCTAATGGCGTTTGAGTAGTTTCCGAGGCTGGGGATATCTTCTGGAATGTTTGAGGAGCGCTGGTTATGGAGGTGGGTAGATAAACGTTTGTTGTACTTACAGTTTTTGATGTTTAAGATGGAATTGAAATACTGTTTGTTGAGAGTATGAATTCTCCTGAGGATGTAGTGCAGAGTGGGTCCTTTGCAATTCTGAGAAAGTGTGGCCCTCAGCTGAGGCAGGGCTGACTGTAGAGCGGTTAGGTACCGGTGCATTGCTGCGAGCGTGGAGCAGAGGATCTTGAAGGAGAACCGTTGCTGGTGTTTTTAAATCTGTAGTCTGTACTGTTTGTCTTGTTCGGGTCCGACTCTGCTGGTTTAAAGGTGGTCCGGAGTGCGTGTGGGATGAGTTGGTTACATAGGCAGGCACTGAGGAAGCAAATGTGGCTGTGGTAGCGAGTTTGTTTCAGGACATGGTTGAAGAGCTTCAGGGCAGACCGTAACAAGGACAAAACGCCCCTGGTGCTCACCTTCCACCCTACCAACCTTCGCCTACACCAAATCATCCACCAACATTTCCGCCACCTCCAAAAAGACCCCACCACCAGGGATATATTTCCCTCCCCACCCCTCTCCGCCTTCCGCAAAGACCGTTCCCTCCGTGACTACCTGGTCAGGTCCACGCCCCACTACAACCCACCTTCCCATCCTGGCACCTTCCCCTGCCACCGCAGGAACTATAAAACCTGTGCCCACACCTCCTCCCTCACCTCTATCCAAGGCCCTAAAGGAACCTTCCACATCCATCAAAGTTTTACCTGCACATCCACTAATATCATTTATTGTATCCGTTGCTCCCGATGCGGTCTCCTCTACATTGGGGAGACTGGGCACCTCCCAGCAGAGCGCTTTAGGGAACATCTCCAGGACACCCCCACCTATCAACCACACCGCCCCTATCAACTCCCCCTCCCACTCTGCCGAGTACATGGAGGTCCTGGGCCTCCTTCACCGCCGATCCCTCATCACCAGACGCCAGGAGGAAGAACGTCTCATCTTCCGCCTCGGAACACTTCAACCCCCGGGCATCAATGTGGACTTCAACAGTTTCCTCATTTCCCCTTCCCCCACCTCACCCTAATTCTAAACTTCCAGCTCAGCACTGTCCCCATGACTTGTCCTACCTGCCTATCTCCTTTTCCACCTATCCACTCCACCCTCTCCTCCCTGACCTATCACCTTCACACCCTCCCCCACTCACCTATTGTACTCTATGCTACTTTCTCCCCACCCCCACTCTAGCTTATCTCTCCACCCTTCAGGCTCTCTGCCTTTATTCCTGATGAAGGGCTTTTGCCCGAAACGTCGATTTTGCTGCTCCTTGGATGCGGTCTGAACAGCACCACTAATCCAGAATCTGGTTTCCAGCATCTGCATTCATTGTTTTTAACCTACCTAACTGGTCCTTTGAGCCTGTTCAATGGCATTACCATTGCAAAAGATAATGGGTTGATTATCCCTTGTTGGAAATGGGTTACTGCATGGCACTTACATGGCATGAGTGTTAATTACCAATTACCTGTCCAAGTTTTCATGCTGTTCACATCTTGCAGCATATAGACTTTAATTTTGTTTTTGGATGAATAGATCTCCAAGCTTTGTGCAGCATTGATTTCTGAAACCAGAAGTCAGCACACTGGCATGTTGATCAGTGTGCATAAAACCTCAAGAGTTGCTTTGACAGAATATTGATATGGACACAGACTATTTCATTATCTGAGAACCAGCAAATGAAGTTGAATGTTATACATTCATCAGTTAACATCCCCATTTCTCGTCTCATAATGGAGAGGAGGTAATTGATGAAGCAGCTGAAGATAGTTGGTCCTAGCACACTAACCGGAGGGGAGTGGACTGAAATAATTGACCTCAAGCAACCACCACCATTAAGTGTAGTAATCTTAAGATCTAAATAATTGCTGATCAATTACTCATCAATTGGCACTAAAAATTAGCTTGATAAAAATGAATCAACATCGAGTTTGCTTCTAAGTTCTAAGTAATGAGAGTTGAAACTGTATAAAAGAACAAAAGGCCAGAATTCAAAGTAATACATTAGTACTTTAAGTTAAATTCTGCATTACCAGAGCTGCTGTCACTCAGATGAGACATGAGCAACCCAAGATCCACTTGTTAATTTAAGTGTGCATTTAATACATTTATGTGAAGAGCAGACTGATTTGGTAGTGACACTGACACTGCACAAAGACAGATTAAGCATTCACTTCTTTGCAGTATGCCACATTAGTTGTACACAAAATGACCGTGTCCATATAATAATGCCAAAATCAAACATTTAACATGGAAAGAGATTTGATGGTGTTTTTGTAATTTCAACCTTTCCTTCTTTCAACAATTCTCAGTATAAGAACTTACGTGAAGTTCATGTTTCTTAGATTACGCCAGTTTTCTTCAATGCACCAATGAAGTAAGAAGAACTCCATTTATCACAAAGTAATTGCAAGCAGACAAACTAGTCTGCCTCTTTCCAGCTAACTATTATTAATCACAATTATAGCTGAGACTGTGCAAGAGAAACAATCAATTTTTTCGATGACACTAAATTCTCAACAGAGAATACAAGGGCAGGACCTCAAGGTCAGTAAATGAAACGGATAATAATAAGAAAATTCAGCACAGAACAACTTCCACAATAATGTATTATACCTGATATAATTGTACTGTTATAATTTGTCATACCGTGTTCTCAAAATAAGCCCTCAAGTTCAACATTCAATTTTGTCGCTGCAATGCATTTCATCGAATAAATGCTGAATGATCTATGGTATATATGTTAGAGTCATAGAGATGTACAGCATGGAAACAGACCCTTTGGTCCAACCTGTCCATCCCGACTAGATATCCCAACCCAATCTAGTTCCACCTATCAGCACCCGACCCATATCCCTCCAAACCCTTCCTATTCATATACCCATCCAAATGCCTCTTAAATATTGCAATTGTACCAGCCTCCACCACATCCTCTGGCAGCTCATTCCGTACACGTACCACCCCCTGTAGAAAACTTGCCCCTTAGGTCTCTTTTATATCTTTCCCCTCTCACCCTAAACCTATGCCCTCTAGTTCTGGATTCCCCGATCCCAGGGAAAAGACTTTGTCTATTTACCCTATCCATGCCCCTCAATTTTGTAAACCTCTCTAAGGTCACCCCTCACCCTCCAACGCTCCAGGGAAAACAGCCCTAGCCTGTTCAGCCTCTCCCTATAGCTCAAATCCTCCAACGCTGGCAACATCCTTGAAAATCTTTTCTGAACCTTTTCAAGTTTCACAACATCTTTCCGATAGAAAGGAGACCAGAATTGCACGCAATATTCCAACAGTGGCCTAACCAATGTCCGCAACATGACCTCCCAACTCCTGTACTCAATACTCTGACCAATAAAGAAAAGCATACCAAACGCCTTCTTCACTATCCTATCGACCTGCGACTCCACTTTCAAGGAGCTATGAACTTGCACTCCAAGGTCTCTTTGTTCAGCAACACTCCCTAGGACCTTACCATTAAGTGTATAAGTCCTGCTAAGATTTGCTTTCCCAAAATGCAGCACCTTGCATTTATCGGAATTAAACTCCATCTGCCACTTCTCAGCCCATTGGCCCATCTGGTCCAGATCCCGTTGTAATCTGAGGTAACCCTCTTCGCTGCCCACCACACCTCCAATTTTGGTGTCATCTGCAAACTTGCTAACTGTACCTCTTATGCTCATATCCAAATCATTTATGTAAATGACAAAAAGTGGAGGACCCAGCACCAATCCTTGTGGTACTCCATTGGTCACAGGCCTCCAGTCTGAAAAACAACCGTCCACCACCACCCTCTGTCTTGTACCTTTGAGCCAGTTCTGTATCCAAATGGCTAGTTCTCCCTGTATTCCAAGAGATCTAACCTTACTAATCAGTCTCCCATGGGGAACTTTGTCGAACTTCTTTTAATTGACTGTATTTTTCTTAATTCAAGGATTAAATAATGTTTGGAAACTTTTCATTTTGGTAAAATGGGCTTGAAAGCTTGGTGCATCAGTTGAATATTGCACAGACAATATAAGCCTTTGGCAACTGGAGTTGGCATGGGAAGCTTTTGTGGGTGTAGAAAAGAGAATGAAAGTGCAAAAAGTTTAGATTCAGAGGTCTAAATGATGTGAGAAAAGACGTGGCTGGGATGGTTGCAGGAGTGTTTAGCAAGGCTCTAAATGGATTTGAAGAGCTGTTGTGAACTGTAACATGTTGGGAGGTGAAAAATTAATACAAATTGATGATGTAGACATGATAGTGAAGAAGGCGTTTGATGTGCTTGCCTTTATTGGTTGGTACATTAAGTACAGGAGTTGGGAGGTTATGTTGCAGCTGTACAGTACATTAGTTAAGCCACTTTTGGAATACTGCATTCAATTCTGGTCTCTCTGCTTGGGAAGGATATTGTGAAACTTGAAAGGGTTCAGAAAAGGTTTACAAGAACATTGCCAGTGTTAGAGGGTTCCTGCTATAGGGAGAGGCTGAATATACTGCAGCTATTTTTCCTGGAGCATGGGAGGCTGAGGAGTGACCTTACAGAAGCTTATAAAATCATGAGGGCCATGGATAGGGTAAATAGACACGGTCTTTTCCCCAGGGTGGGGGAGTCCAGGACGAGGGGGCAAAGGTTTAGGGTGAGAGGGTAGGATTTCAAAGGGATCTAAGGGACAACATTTTCACACTGAGGGCCATAGGTATATGGAGTGAGCTGCCGGAGGAAGTGGTGGAGGCTGGTACAATTACAACATTTAAGAGGTACTTGGATGGGTACATGACTGGAAAGGATTTAGAGGGATATGGGCCAAATGACTAGATTAATTTAAGATATCTGGTCGGCATGGATGAGTTGGATCGCAGGGTCTGTTTCCATGTTATACAGCTCTATGATTCTATGATGGCAGTGATGGGTTATGGGATTTAGTGCAATACATGATGTAACACAGAGATGCTGCAATTTATAGACAGAAGATGGTGGAAAATTAGCAAAGGCTATTGTCATCTTTGTATTCAAATGGCAAAACATGGAAGAAAAGGAGTAGTAAAAATAATCCATTTTATGGACGGAGATGAATAGGATTAAAGCTCACCTTTGCAATAAGGTTTTGTACGTGCTAATGCAGTTTGCAAATGACAAGGAAGTGAACTGGTTTCAGCATAAGGGTGTGAAACTTAAGGCAGGGGATAGGAGTTATATTTTCCCAATGTTCAGATTGAAGAGGTTGCTACTTATCCAAGATATCAGGCACGCTTGCAAGTTCTCAGTGTTAAGCATAGAGGGAGAAGTAGTAAAACTTCTATTAGCATAAAGAAGAAAAGTGCTGATGTCACTGAGGGATAGCACTTATGTAAGAGATGGCATCAAATGGATTAATGGCAGAGTCTAAAACTGTCACAATGTCAAGAAGGTATTGCTTGAAGTGCAGTAACCCCAACAATTTTAGAAACTGAACTCACTTAGTAACACTAATAAATTAACCAAACCAGAAAAAGTTAGACCAGTGAATGTTTCTTGTTTCTTGAAGGAACATCAAGATATCTAGGCTTTAAAGGAGTCTGCCCCACACCATGCAAGATTTTTCTTCCAGCTAACAGCTTCAATGCCTGCCTTTCCTCAACACATTAGGGTCTCTTCAGCCCATTGAAGAAATTTTCAGAGGAGACAAAAGCCCAGTGGTATTATTGCTAGATTATTAATCCAGAGACCAAAGTAATGTTCTGGCAATCCAGGTTTGAATCTGCTATGACAGATGGTGAAACTTGAATCCAATAAAAATCTGTAATTACGAGGTTTGATGTGACCACAAAACCATTGCTGATTGTTGGAAAAATACATCTGGTTCACTAATGTTGTTTAAGGAAGGGAATCTGCTGTTCTTACCCTTTCTGGCCTATATGTGCATCCAGTCCCACAGCAATGTAGTTTACTCTAAACTGCCCTCTGGGTAATTAGAAATGGGGAATAAATGCTGGCCTGGCCAGCAGTGCACACATCTTGTGAATGAATAAAAAATGGTTCTATTTTGCCTCCCCATAGAGTTTACCTAAGTTCCCTCTCTGCTGAATGCAACTACTGCATCCTCACCTCTTCCTCACTCTCCGATACATCACCTCTCCCTCGACATTATGCAATTATTCCATTTGATCATAACTCCCCACTTACAATGATTTAGATGACCAATTAAAGTACCAAATGCACAATATCACTGAAATAGATTATGTTTTTCAAAGTGTCAAGTCTTCCCAAACCCATGCCTGCCCTCATATCTGTTTAATCCCATTTCTGACTAGCTACCTGACTTTATTCTTGAAACATTGATAATGCTTCTGCTTGAATTGCTTCCTAGATTTCTTATAAATATTTCTAAATACCTCAATCATTGGTGACAGACTGTTTCTACCAAGCATTTACATGTCCTTCATAATTTTAAAACTGCTACCAATCTTCTTTATTTAATCTCTGTTCCAAACAGTGCAAATTTTGGTCAGGTTTTCTTTGCATATACCAGGCAGCATCCTAATGAATCAACATCATTCCAGTTCTACTGCCTCAACACCTTGTAAACTATGTGCAGTGCAGAGCTGTTTGTTACTTCATTGGTGGTTTTCTCAAAGTCTTTACATAGACTCTCAATTATGACTTGACATATATTTCATGCCTTTTACCACAAAGTCCTGTAATTTTATTATTTTTATTTCGGGCCTTGTGCAGTTGAAGTGCTGCTTTTGATACGAATTTGAAAATCTCAATTTTGGCTTTCCTCCAAAATGTAATTGCTTTCTTTGATAAACTAAAATGTATCCCCTAGCATTTACTAACAGCCAATTCTATTTGGCACATTTTTTCTACATTCCATCAATATGCCCTTGCAGCTTTCCAGGCACCTGGATAGGAATTCCTGTTTTAGCTTTGCCTCCAGAAACAGACACCACTCCCTTTAGGGTTACCTCCAAATCATTAACATACACAATTCCAGAACAGAAATTCATGAAACACCATGTAAATACTTTTAACCAGGAACTCCCAAACCACCACCACCCAAATCTCTTTCCTCTCCCAACCAGTTTTTACATATTAAAATTGCTAACATTCCTTAATTCCATATGCGTCAATGTTTTCTAACAGTATTCATCTGGCACTGAAAGATTTTCTGTTAATCCACATTAATTTATCCTCTCCCCTGGTTCGCCCATCCATTTATAGGGTCTGCTGAGCACCACTTCCCATTTGGAAATCAGCACTGGCTACTTCAATTAATCACACTCTGCAAAGCTATGCACAGTAACACTGTGGAGAACTTCACCAGAATGAAAACAAACTCCGCCAGGTGGAGGACAACTGATAGAGTTTCCAAACAAGGAAGCAGCATGGAGTTTTGAGATCTGGAGAGCTGAAGTAGACATAAACTCTGGCAGATGAAGCATCATGTAGGAAAGTGTGAAGTTCTTCATTTTGGCAGGAAGTATACAAAAAGCAAAATGGAATAACTTCGGAACACTTTACTAGGTTGATACCGGGATCAGTGATCTGTTTTACGAGGAAGATAGGTCGGAGAGGCTGGGCTTGTTCCCACTGGAGAATGAGGGAACATGTTTCACATGTTCATTTAAGAATGGGGAAATATTATCCAAATATTAAACAGAGTAAGCAATCTGAGCCTCTTCAAATTCTCACATTTCAGATGCTTTAAGGAAGATATGACAGCAAGTTTAGGTTATGATATCGTTGACACCAACCAGAAGTGTACATGCACAAATGTACCAGAGTCTCATACAAACCTTTCACTGCCTGGAATTAATGCTTTATCTCATAGGCTAGACATTCAAAATCAAAACGTACCACCAATTATTTCTATCAACCATATACCAATAATACCAGATTTTGTTCAAATGGTTTCCTCTAGTCTACAGCTGTTGAGTTTTAACACCATTTTTCTACCTAATAAAAATGAAGCTGCCTCCATTTGATGTAATTTTCCATTCAGTATCTCATTTCCTCAATCAACCTCAATGCCTTTTGTGTTTAGTTTATCTGATCACTAATATTCAAAATATTATCTTCCATGACTTGGTAACATTTGTAAAAATTATAGTTTTATCAGTTCCAAGTTATTCATATTATACACAAGTATAGCAAACAATAATATTGATCATAAAGCAATAACATTGTTTAATCACATTTGTACAATTGATTTTAAATACTTGTGAAACCAGTCTTGAATTTGAGCAATAACAATTTAAAGACTTTTAAAGACCAGTCTCATAAGAGCCTCTGAGCATTATAGAATTCTGATCAAATTAATTTCCTTATCAATTTCTGATTCGGAAAAAAAAAATGCTCATTGAATTCATTGTCATGTTGATGAAGGTCCATTCACAATTTAGCTGATATTTCTTGACTTTAAACATACAGAAACATTGAAGATAGTAGCAGGCATTTGACCCTTCAAGCCTGTTCCATCATTCATTATGATCATGGCTGATCATCAAGCTCAATACCCTAATCATGCCCCCCCCCCCCCCCCCCCCAATATCCCTTGATCTGTTTAGCCCCAAGAACCATGTCTATCTCCATCTTGAAAACACGTTTTGGCTTCAACCACTGTGTGGTAGTGAATTCCACAGGCTCACGACTCTTTGGGGGAAGAAACTTTTCATTTCAGTCCTTTAGTGCTTATCTTTAAACTATGACTTCTGGATCTGGACTCCAACACCCTTCCTGCATCTATCTAACCTGTTAGAATTTTATAGGTTTTTAAGAGAATGCCCTTATTCTTCTGCACTCCAGTGAATACAATCCTAACTGGCTCAATCTCTCCTCATACATCGGTCCTACCATCCCAGGAATTAATTTAGTAAACCTTTGCTGCTCTCCCTCTGCAGCAAGAGCATCTTTCTTCAGATAAGGAGACTTAAACTGTACACAATATTCCAGGTGTGGCCTCAACAATGCCCTGTATAATTACAGAAGAACATTCTTGTTCCGGTACTCATTTATTTTATGAATTTTCAATCCATCACAGAAGCTTGGTTGATATTCATACCTTTCAAATTTGTGAATTAATTGCTGATATAGTATATGAAAAGCTAAAATTTAAATATACTATGAGCCAGGCCTGTTATCTCTTTGAAGATCTCCCCATTAGGTGAGACCTTGTTGACATAATGTCATGTCAACTTCTTTGTATTATATACATGCAGATTTCATTTACCACTATCTGGGTGAATTTAAATATTAATGTACATCAGATGTCAGGCTCACTGGCTTATTGGTTAGAATTATAGATCAATACCCATGTTCATTTTAAACTGTGTGGCTGTCCGAGGTTCTGCACACAGTGATTGATGTTAAGAATATTGACTATCAGTTCCGGACATCACTGCTACACATGGACCTTGGAGGTCCGCACAGCTAGCAGGAGAATAGAGAGAAGCTGAGTAATACAGCACAGTATGAGGCCACTCAGACTACTGAGACAGTGCCAAATCCCTTAAGATGCACCCCCATATCCCGATAATTTATTCTCATTTAAATATTTACCCATTCCTTTGTGAAGGTAACTTTTGAGTCTGTATCCACCACATTGTCAAGCACTGCATCCCGAATCCTAACTGTTCACTACAGAAAGATCTTTTTTCATATCAGCTCTGCCTCTTTTCCCTATCATTTTAAACCTGGAAACATTTTTCTTTATTTATTTTATTTAATTCATTCATACATAATCTTAAATATCTATCAAATCTTCTCTTGGCTTTCTCTGCTCCTAGGAAATCGAGTGGACATTATGCAGACTATCCATCTGAAGCCAATTCTTCATTCTTGGACCCATTCTAGTAAATACCTTCTGCAGACTCTCTAAACGTGATGGATATTTATTTTTGCGCTCCCCTATTGCGGACAGTGAAGAAGGTTATCTAAGATTACAAAGAGCTCTTGATTAATTGGGTCAATGGGCTGAGGAGTGGGAGTTGGAGCTTAATTTGGATAAGTGTGAAATATTGCATATTGGTACAACAAACAAGGGTCAGACTTATACAATTAATAGTAGAGTGTTTGTAATATTGCAGAACAGAAAGATCTAGGGGTTCAGGTACGTTATTCTTTGAAATTTGCATCACATGTAGACAGGGTGGTTAAGACAACGTTTAGCATGCTTGTCTTGATTGCTCAGACCTTTCAGTATAGGGGTTGGGATGTCATGTTAAAGTTGTAAAGGGCATTGGTGTGGCCTCTTCTGGAGTACGTTCAGAGTTCTGGTTGCCCTGCTATTGGGAAGGATATTATTAAATTGAAGAGGGTTCTGAAAAGATTTACCAGGCTATTGCCGGGAATGGAAGGTTTGAGTTATAAAGATAGGCTGGGACTTTTTCATTGGAGTGGAGGACATTGAGGGGTGACCTTCTAGAGGTTTATAAATCATGAGGGGTACAGATAGGGTGAATAGCGAGGAATGTTTCTTGACAGTGGATGAGTTCAAAACTAGGGGGTATATTTTAAGTGAGAGGAGATAACTTTTTTTTAAAAAAAGGATATGAGGAGGCAACCTTTTCTGTTTTATACAGAGTGGTTCATGTGTGGAATGAACTGCCAGAGGAAGTGGTGGTTGCAGATAGTTACAACAGATAAAAGACATTTGGGTAAGTACATGAATAGGAAAGGTTTGGAGGGATATGGACCAAATGCAGGCATGTGGGAATGGTTTGATTTGGGAACATGGTCAGTGTGGACTAGTTGGACCAAAGGATCTGTTCCCATGCCGTATGACTATCTGATCCTAAGAGCCAAAGTTAGTATATTTAAATAAAGGTTGCCTATAAATGTATTGTGCTCAGTACTGAGCAATAAACCTTTGCAAATTTGAACTCCCTGGTCTGTGCTGTGGGCTGGTCTTGGCTGGTGGGGAAATGTAAATAAGTTATAGAAGGGGGCTGACCAATGATAAGCCAGACTCCAGGCATCACTAACTACTCAGTCCCAATTCGCAATGTGAGAGAAGCCACTTGCATAAAGCATCAGAAGTGAAGAGAACATTATTGTACAGTACAAGTCTGAGAAAGGAAGGAGAAAAACACATGAGAAATTGTAATCACCTCCATGATGGTGAGAAAGACTTCCTCCATTTTCAAGTATCTCTTCTCTGGCTGAAGCCTAATTTAATAAAAACAAATCAAAATTATTAGTTAAATACATTCATCAACACATACCTCAAGTTCAAACATTTTTGATTGTGTGTAGAATGAAGCCATTAAAATGCTATCTAGAAAGATTTCCCTGCACAATTTAGTATCAGCTTTAACCATAAATTATACTTCTACTCTTTTCTATTAATACTTGGGCATTTTCAGAAGTTTCAAAACATATTTAGATTCCAAACAAAAATCAGGGATTGGTCATACAAAGGGAGATAGTGAGGGAAGGGATCAGTTTGAGGCTGATAATTGGGAAAAGAGGTGGGTCAAATAGTCAGGGCAGACAGGAGCAAAGCAGGGAACAAGGTAGGACTGATAAATTAAGCTGCATTTATTTTAATGCAAGAGGCCTAACAGGGAAGGCAGATGAACTCAGGGCATGGTTGGGGACACGGGACTGGGAGATCATAGCAATTACAGAGATGTTCAGAAATGGATAGGACTGGCAGCTTAACGTTCCAGAATACAAATACTATGAGGAGGATAGAAAGGGGGACAAGAGAGATTAGGCAGTGCATTTTTCATTAGGGATAATGTAACAGCTGCACTTGGACGAAAATCCAGGGAATACGTCCAGGGATGTTATTTGGGATAAACTGAGAAAAAAGATTGGGATGATCACCTTATTGTGATTGTACTGTAGCCTCCACAATCGTCAGAGCCAAATTGAGAAAAAATATTGTAAGATCTCAGTTATCTGTAAGCAAAATATGGTGGTTATGGTAGTTGATTTTAACTTTCCAAACACAGAATGGGACTACCATAGTGTTAAGGGCTTGAATGAAGAGGAATTTGTAAGTGTGTACAAGAAAATTGTGGTTCAGTATGTGGATGTACTTACTACAGAAGGTGCCAAACTTGACCTAACTTGGGAAATAAGGCAGGGCAGGTGAAGGAGGTGATGGTGGAGGAGCACTCTAGGGACAATGTCCATAGCGTTAAAATAGCAATGGAAAAGCATAGACCGGATCTAAAAGTTAAAAGTTCTAAACTGGAAGGAGGTGAACTTTGATGATTTTGGGCAAGTGAAAAACTGATTGGGGGAAGGATATATGCAGGGACAGCTGGAAAATCGGAAGCCTTCAAAAATAAGATAACGAGAGTCCAGAGGCAATATGTTCCTGTTTGGATGAAAGACAAGGCTGGAAGGTGTAGGGAATGCTGCATGACTAGAGAAATTTAGGTTTTGGTTACGAATAAAAAGGAAGCATATGGCAAGTACCAACAGCAGAGATCGAGTGAATCCCGAGAAGAATATAAAAGCAGTAGGTGTATACTTGAGGGAAATCAGGACTGCAAAAAGGGGACATGAGATCACTTTTGAAAATAGGGTTAAGGAGAGTCCAAAGGGATTCTACAAATACAATGACAAAAGGTGGACTCTGGACAGAATAAGGCCCTTTAAAGATCAGCAATGGGTGGAACAGCGAGAGATGAGGGAGGTACTAAACGAATATTTTGCATCAGTGTTTACTGTGGAGAAGGTATGGAAGACAGAATGTGGGGAAATAAATAGCGACATCTTGAAAATGTCCATATTACAGAGGTGGTGGTGCTGGACATCTTAAAATGCATAAAGGTGGATAAATCTGTGGGAACTTTGTCGGAAGCTAGGGAAGTGATTGCTGAGATATTTGTATCATCGATAGTCATAGGTGAGGCGATGGAAGACTGGAGGTTGCCAGGGAACTATAGACTGGTGAGCCTGACATCAGTGTTGGGCAAGTTGCTAGGGGAATCCTGAGGGACAGGATTTATATGCATTTGGAAAGGCAAAGACTGATCAGGGATAGTCAACATGGCTTTGTGCATGGGAAGTCATGTCTCATTAACTTGATCGAGTTTTTTTGAAGAAGTAACAAAGAGGATTGATGAGGTCAGAGTAATGGATGTAATCTATATGGACTTCAGCAAGGCATTTGACAAGGTTCCTCATGGTATACTCGTTAGTAAGGTTAAATCACAACGAAGAGGGAGAACAAGCTATTTGGATACAGAACTAGCTCAAATGTAGAAGACAGAGGGTGGTGGTGGTGGTGGTGGAGGGTTACTTTTCAGACTGGCGGCCTGTGACCAGTGGTGTGCCACAAGAATCAGTGGTGGGTCCACTGCTTTTTGTCATTTATGTAAATTATTTGGAAGTGCACATAGGAGGTACAGTTAGTAATTTTGCAGATGGCACCAACGTTGGTGGTGTAGTGGACAGCAAAGGAGGTTACTTCAGATTACAATGGGATCTTGATCAGATGAGCCAGTGGGCCAAGAATGGCAGATGGAGTTTAATTTAGATAAATATGAGGGGCTACATTTTGGAAAGACAAATCAGGGTACTTAATGGTACAGTTCTGGGGAGTGTTGCTGAACAAACAGGCCTTAGAGTACAGGTTCCTAGTTCCTTGAAAGTGGGGTTGCAGGTGGATCGAATAGTGAATTCAGCATTTGGTATGCTTGCCTTTATTGATCAGTGCATTGCGTAAACAAAGAACAAAGTACATTACAGTGCAGGAACAGGCCCTTCAGCCCTCCAAACCTGCACCAATCTATATCATCTATCTAAATCTGCCATTTATTTTCTAAGGATCTGTATTCTTTTGCTCCCCACCCATTCATGTATCTGTCTCGATCCATCTTACATGATGTAGTTCTCACCCCTACTACCTCCGCTGGCAATGCATCCCAGGCACGCACCACTCTGCGTAAAAAGACTTGCCAAGCATATCTCCCCTAAAGTTTTCCCCTTTCACTTTGAACTCTTGACCCCCTAGTAATTGAAATAGTTTTGGAGTTGGGAGGTTACGTTGTTGCTGTACAGGACATTGGTTAGCCCACTATTGGAATAGTGTGTGCAATTCTGGTCTCCTTGCTCAAGAAAGGATGTCATGAAAAAGATTTACAAGCATGTTGTCAAGGTTGGAGAGTTTGAGCTACAGGGAGAGGCTGACCAGACTGGCGTTATTTTCCCTGGAGCATCAGGGGTTTATAAAATCATGAGAGGCCTGGATAAAGGTAAACAGAAAAGGTTTTTTTCCCCCCTTGGGTAGGGGAGTCAAGAGATAGGAGGGCATAGGTTTAAGGTGAGAGGGGAAAGATTTAAAAAGGGACTTAAGGGGCAACTCTTTCACGCAGAGGGTGGTAAATACAAGGAACGAGCTGCCAGAGGCGGCGGTGGAGGCTGGTACAGGAAGGGCTGAGGGGGATACGGGCCTAGTGCTGGCAAATGAGATTAGATTTATTTAGGGTATCTAGTCAGCATGGATGAGTTGGACCGAAAGGTCTGTTTGTGCACTCTATATCTCTTTGACCCTAATGTTCCTTGAAACAACAACGGGAAAGATTGAAAGATTCTTAAAATTGCTAAGCTTTTTTAATGTCAGACAAACTTTAATAAAGCAGAATAAACTTATTCCATGCTTAAGTTTTTTTTAAAACTTAAACTTCCTCGCAATCCTTTATTGTAGCCTGCACCAGATAGATTTGTGTAGTGCTGACCATCTAATGATGCACACATTGAAGATTTCAGATTTCAAACATGGTGTCAGTGAGGCAAAAATCTTCAGGCAAGGATTTCTCCATTGGGAGAAAGAAAAACTGTTATTGAACCTTTCAGCTAAAAACAAAGTCAGAAATCAAAAAGAACAAAAACTCTAGAATTGCACGTAAGGTATATCACCAGAGAGCAAAAAAAGACAGGTCTTCTCTACTCTAAATATTCTCTTACAGAAGTAAATGTCAACACGCAAGAAGCTAATGGACCAGCATTTTCTGCTTTCAGTGGGGTGGAACACAATTATTATGAAATCCATGAGTTCATCACTTTACTCCGAAGAAACAATAATTTGCAAAAGGGATCCTTTTGCAACTGTTGCAAAGCAAGTTTGCGCCAAAAGGGAATGAACGTGGCAGCAAACATTCCTTTTAAAATTTCTTTAACTTAAACTACAATATCATTGATGCAAGCCGAAGCAAGATCTCTTAGCCATTTTCATTGTTATATGGAGCAGAATATATTCCAAATATAGACTATAATTCAGCAGAGGTTTTTAAAACATTACCTTTGACAGGGTGCAACTGATTAGAGTTTCAATATTGTTGAAGAACTTTTAGTGTAATAAACATGACAAACAGAATGGCAAACAAAAGACAAAAATGCCAAATTCCAAACAATAATAACAATTTAAGCCACAAGACAAAGGGGGTGTTTAATTTGTTAGCAAGACAATCCTGATTGGCCAAATCATTGCCATGGAGAATGCAGCAAGGAGTAACAGGCTCCTAAAGGTCCCAGTATAATTCAAAAAATATGGTTCGAACGTATTCATGTTGCTTACAGTGAATGGGTCGTGCAAATGAACATAGATCATTTCTAATAAGTGTAAACATTAGTTTATATTTTACTGGTAAGCACAGCTCAGGGTTCCCAAAACAGGGTTTTTGCGCTGTAAGCTCAGAGGCCATAATGACAGATGTGATGGCAGAGATTCTATTGGGAAAGTCTTGAGATTAGCCCCGAGTTCCTGTGTTATGGGTGACCCTTTTTTTTTTCCCCTCCAGCTTATTATAAGGGGTGGAAACCAGCTTCACACTAGCAATCTCAGTGTCTGCTGACAGCATGCTAATTCTTTCGCTTCACCGTTCACCGGGAAAGAACAAGAGAGTACACCTTCATAGAGAGATGCTACAGGTAACAGGCTCAGATCATCACAGCATTATAGGCCCACTTTGCTTTTCTAAATTTGTGTTCAACAGACTTTGAGGTTAGCAATATGCACCAAGTTCAATTTTACCAACACCATATATACCCAAATGGATGGTATAGTCATGTGAATCCCTTTAAGTTCTGTACTAGCTAGCATGTGCAATGAATTTCAGAAAAAAACGTTAATGGAAGGCATTCTAACCTCCTATATTCCATAAATTTCTCACGCATAGATGACACGTTCAGGATCTTTGAATCTACAGCTACATGCAAACATTTCCTTACTCAGTTCAGCACCCTCCATCCCTCACTCAACTGACTTTGGAGATGGAGCAATCTAACTCACTCCTTTTCCTTTACATAGTTGTTGAGATCATTCGCAACTATTAACCATGGTAATTACCTGTCAATATGCATGTTGGGATTTGTATAATTCCATGCACTATAGGATTAGTCTCATCTTGTAAATAGAGCCCTTGCCATTTACACACACAGGAAGTAAGAGCATCCAAGCTATGATCGTACACTGTGCATCACTTAAACTTACAAGCAGACCACCACCCACAACATTGTGACATGTAAATTGTTTGGTCTGCATCAATTTACTCCAGACAAGGCAAGTAACTCAAAAACCTCTAAATGGTGCTACTGTGCAATGGCTGTCCAAACAGTATTTTCCACTAACAGGATGTCATGGTCTGTCCAAAAATAAATGCCTACCACATAATTAAGGGATGCCTTGGCAATGAAATTCATTCAGGCAAATGACAGCTATTTAGGCTATATATCCAAATGACTGGCTGCTCAAGTTCCCTGTGGGTGTTTGCAATAGATATACTCAAGCAGTCAGTGTTTGCAAAAGATTAAAAGAAGTCCACACAATTAGGTATGGTTCTGTAATGTGGCAAGATTGGCTGAACAATTCTTCTGAGTGTGTTCATAGCTATAACAATTTATGATAAAGCAAGTTCATAACTTGGTTCTAGCAATCGTAAATGAACTAACAAACGCTTAGGCACATGAACATATTCTTGTTTGCCAAGAATGGGTCAAAGTTTTGATTCTTTTTCTGAAATACATAGAAGTTTGGAGAGCCAATAGCTTTCCACTGCTTTTTCGATGGCATAACTCAGCTAGAGATGACTTGCCAGATAATCAGCACTCTTTTCATCTGCAGTATAAATTCTTGTGGCTCCTTGATATTTGGAATTCTAATGCTTACAAATGCAAGGCAAAACACTTCTGCAAATATCTATTTTCAGCAATATTCAAGTCTTGCACTTTCAGGCAACTGTTTGTTTACTGGAGTTTATTTCCTTCAGCAGAGTTCATTTCAAACAGGACAGCAGAACATTTCAATTGTTCAACGGTAACCTTGTTTAATATAGACTAAGATGATTATCAGGGTATACCAACATGATCATTTTCATAATTAGATTATGATCCAACAATAAAACATCAACATTGTACAGGCATAGCAAACTTCATGGTGTTAGAACCCTTGCTGATTTTTCATTATTTTATTTTATTCTTTGCATCATTTGTGGTTTGGACCCATGAATTGTGAGCTGAAAGCTGAATGTGACCTTTGGACTATGAGCTGCAGCTTCCATACTGTGCCTTGGCAGCAGCTGCCCCAAGCTTCAGCGAGTCCCTCAACACATAGTCCTGGACCTTGGAATATGCCAGTCTGCAACACTCAGTCAGGGTTAACTCCTTCAACTGGAAGACCAGCAAATTTCAGGCAGACCAAAGAGCATCTTTTACCAAGTTGATGATCCTTCAGGTACCATTGATGTTCATTTCGGTGTGTGTCACAAGGAACAGACTGTAGAGAACAGTGTCCCATGTTACAGAGCTGCTCGGGACAAACCTCGACAAACATTCCTCTCCAGACTTCCTTTGCATAGGCACATTCCAGAAAGGTGTGTGACTCTGAAAGGTCCTCTCCAAAGCTGCTTCGAGGGCAGCATGCGGTGGCACAGAGAGTCTGGGCATGCACAAAGATTTCTCAGGCAGAGCCCTTCTCATCACCAGCCAAGCCATGTCTTGGTGCTTGTTTGAAAGTTCTGGCAATGAGGCATTCTGCCAAATGATTTTGATAGTCTGTGCAGGGAACTGCCCGACAGGATCTGCCCTCTCCTTTTCCCCCGAAGGGTTTCAAGGACACTACATGCTGACCACTTCCTGATGGAACCTTACTATCAAGCAGATGTCAAATGTTCACTGGGACCTCATGGTCAGTCTGGCAGGGGAAGGAGGACTGTGCCTGTAAAATGTTACAGGATGTAGATTTAATTGGTCTCTGGTTATCCTCTCTATCAACTTCTTGAAAAGTTGAAGAACAGAATCTTAGTTATGAGAATTAAATGAAGTTATCAGAGCCCACAGAGAGATATTTGCATGCATCAGGTCATCAGAACGCCATATGCCAGTGATCATGGACACTCTACTGGCCAGTTATATCTCATTACTTTTCCATTTGACCTACCTCTTAGCTGTGACTGTTTGTCTGTCTTTGAGAGAATAGGGACTAGAATTGAAGAGATTGGGTTGGAATTTTAGACATTAATTAGATTACTTTGTTGTGGTTCTGTTCGCCAAGCTGGGAATTTGTGTTGCAAACGTTTCGTCCCCTGTCTAGGTGATATCCTCAGTGCTTGGGAGCCTCCTGTGAAGCACTTCTGTGATCTTTCCTCCGGCATTTGTAGTGGTTTGAATCTGTTGCTTCCGGTTGTCAGTTCCAGCGCCAGTATATTGGGTCCAGATCGATGTGCCTATTGATTGAATCTGTGGATGAGTGCCATGCCTCTAGGAATTCCCTGGCTGTTCTGTTTGGCTTGTCCTATAATAGTGGTATTGTCCCAGTCGAATTCATGTTGCTTGTCATCTGCGGGTGTCATCTGCTAGTTGGTGTTCATGGATGCGGATCGTTAGCTGTCATCCTATTTGTCCTGTTTATCCATGAACACCAACTAGCCACAAAACGACATGACCAGCTATCCTTAGTAGCCACACACGCAGATGACAAGCAACATGAATTCGACTGGGACAACACTACTATTATAGGACAAGCCAAACAAAGAACAGCCAGGGAATTCTTAGAGGCATGGCACTCATCCACAGATTCAATCAATAAGCACATCGATCTGGACCCAATATACCGGCCACTGCAACTGACAGCTGGAACTGACAACCGGAAGCGACAGATTCAAACCACTACAAATGCCGGAGGAAAGATCACAGAGGTGCTTCACAGGAGGCTCCCAAGCACTGAGAATGTCACCTAGACAGGGGACGAAACGTCTGCAACACAAATTCCCAGCTTGGCGAACAGAACCACAACAACAAGCACCCAAGCTACAAATCTTCTCTCAAAATTAGATTACTTTGTTGTTCACCTTTGCACCAAGGAAGTAACTGTCTTAATAATGAATTAAGTCTTTTGTTTCAGCTTTAAACCCAGTATCTAGTATTGATTATTTACAAAGTTTCATATCAGTTATTCAAAGTGTTTGGTTAGGAGCCACTGGGATTAATTTTGAGAGTCAATGAGTATTTTAATTTTACTGTGTTGCAAATACATGGACAGGGGGGCAGATTTGTCTTAGCTGTGTGTCTCCTTGTCCTAACAGTAGCTTACATAACTAACCATGAATTTAGGTAATCAGGTGTTTTGGAAACTTCATTGAAAAGACATGGATCAATTGCACAAAATAGCAACCAATCACCATATTACTTTTTTTGGCAAATTTGTCAAACTTTATCATTATCTCAAATTACATTCAAAGAAAAGTTTTACGTTTTACATTACACTCATCTTGAAAACAAAATTCACAATAAGAACAGGAAGACACCAAGGATACTTGAACGAAATTACCTCAATTTGCTCAAAAACAGAAATTGGGTCACTTATACCCCGATAATTAAAAGCAAAGTAGAAATAGACACAGGCTCCAGCATCGTAAGTTTGCGTAACTCTGGAAGAGAAAGAAAAAGTCCAGCTTTGTTTGAGAATTACACAACTAAATTGTTCAATGACCAATTATTGCATTGTTCTTACATTTAATATATTTTAGTACAATTGCACTGATTGAAACATATGGTCTAGATTTCAGCCTAAAACCTGATTCTGTGCAAGATGTGCCACTGAGGTGAAACCCAAAACAATGAGTTTATAAATAACTGAATTTATTTTTCTATGGAGTTCCCATCAAAGCCAGTTAAAATGATAGGTTGAAGGCCTTTCAGACAGGAAGCCTGTATCACATGCTCAAAACACAGGAGTACGTTTGACCTTTAAAGAAAGTTGGTTGTGCTGGTGGGTAGCTGGGGGGCTTGTTTACAAGAGATAGGGGCAGCAAAGAGAGTCATCCGTGTAAGCCAGGGAGGCCTGATTATGGGGAGTAGGCTGTATGTAGTTAGATGGGTGTAGGGATTGCAAGGACGGGTGAGAGTAGAAAAGAATAAACAGATCAAGATAAACTGGAATTGAAGGTGAGGGTAGCATTTTGGAGTTCCTTTTTGCCCAAAGGCTGTGCTTAAAGGCATTAATCTCATGGATTGTGTCCTTCTTGCTGCTTATAGGACACGGAGTTTCCAGAGGAATAGGCCTACAATTAAAAGTGAAGACATGCTGCGTCATTATAATAGTTAATGACTAAGCCACTTTCATACTTGACTTGATCACCTATTCCTTGTCCCATTTCAGATAAAAATCAGGTTTGAACTGGTTGAGTTCCTGTTCTGGATTTTTCTGTATTCAAACCAGAGAACGTTAATCACTTGTTTTTTGAGAGTTTGGATCAAAGTATGCACGCAGTGCACCTAGTAGATGGTATACACTACTATGTGTTGCTGGTGAAAGCAGTGAGTGAATGTTTAAGGTGAAAATGGGGAGCCAATCAAGCAAGCTGCTTTGTCATGAATAAAGAGGAGCTTCTGGGAGTGTTGTTGGAGCTGTACTCATCCAGAAAAGACAAGTGTTTGCCATCACATTCCTGGCTTGTTTTTGTAAATGTGGACAGTCATTGGGATATTATTCACTGCTGAGTTCCTAGCATCTGACTTGCTCTTGTAGCCATAGTATTCACATGGCTATTCCAGTTCAGTTTCAGGTTAATTGTTACCTCCAGGATGTTCACAGCAGGGGATTCATCAATGTTTTGCCATTCAATGTGAAGGAGTGATGGCTAGATGTCCCCTTGTTTATCTTTATCTGTGTATTCTTTCCCACTCTCTCACCGTCCTTGCAATCCCTACACCCCATCTAACTACATACAAACTACTCCCCATAATCAAGCCTCCCTAGCTTACGATGGATGACCCTCTTTGCTGCCCCTATCTCTTGTAAACAACCCCTCCAACACCACCACCACTAACCGACCAACACCACCAACTCTCTTTAACAATGTTTTGCCATCCAATGTAAGGAGTGATGGCGAAATTCCCCCTTGTTGGGGTTGGCCATTGCCTGACATGTGTTCAGCACTAATGTTATTTGCCACATTTATCAGTCCAAAACCAGATATTGCCCAGATCTTGCTTCATGGATTATTTCATTATCTGGGGAATCATGATTAGTGCTGAACTTTGCGCAATCACCACCGAGCATCCTGAATTCTGACCTAATAGGGGAAAAGAGGTCTTGATGAAACAGCTAAAGATGGTCGCTCAGATGCAACCCTGACAAACTGCTTCAATTATATCACAGGTCTGAGACAATTGACCTTCAACAACCACATCCATCTTCCTTTCATGCTAGCTGTGATCCAAACCATAGGATGGCATCTTCCATCACTTAATTCCCACTGATTCCAGCTTTGCAGGAACTTCTTTATGCTATGCTCATTCAATTGCTGCCCTGATATCAAGGGCAGATACTCTCAGCTCTGGAGTTCAATTTGTCTGCCCATATATGGACCAACACTGTAATGAAGGAACGAACTGAGTGGCCTTAGTGGAACTTAAATGGAGCAGATTATTGCTGAGGAAGTGCCACTTGATAGTACTGTCCATGACCATTTCCATCATTTTGCTGATGATCGAGAGTGGACTGTTCAGTCAGTAATTGGCTGGATTGAATGTATCCTGCTTTTATAGACAGGAATTTAATTTTCCGTTTTTAATAATCTTGGCCAATTTTCCACATTGCTTATATTGGAACAGTTTGGCTTGTGAAAAACTAGTTCTGGAATACACATTTTTAGTACTACTACTCGTTTCTACTTGTCTCATCTTACTGATACTCTTGGAATGGAGGTTAGCATTTTTAAAAGTACTGCAGTAAGGCTGCATTAACCTTGCAACATAGTATTATAAAGTTAAAGTACATCATTACAGCCTTCAGAGAAATCTAAATGCAGTCCAAGATGTGCTTTCCCTAGTCACCTATGGAAGTAGCAGGAGTAAAAAGAAAACTAACAGCCATCCTGGAGATGCAAGTAGCCATTTTGTTCTGTTCAAAGATGTGCAGAACACTCAACTTGTTCATTCCAGGTCAACAATGCTGTTTCCTACTCTGAATAGAACTCCACAGACAACTGGAGACACCAGAACTAAAGAATGGAATTTAAAAATACAGGTCTCCCTTTTAAAAGATCTCTGAAGTTTGGTTATTCTGTGTAAATCTCACCTCCAGAAAATACTGGATGGTGGGTAATAGATTTTTTAAGGCAGAGTCACATAGATCTTTGATTGACATGGAAGTCTGGGGTTATGGTGGGGTGGGGGTGGCAAGTGGGCAAATGGAGCTGAGACCATTAGGTAGACATTTTATCAAATAGAACAGATTTGATGGACCAGTAGCATACTACTGTGTCCTGACAGCAAGTCTGAGGGCTCCTTACAACAGAACTGTGAATTAAAGATACTTTGATTGCTTCCTTACTTATTGAATAACTTAAAAATAAATATATCCAAGAAAATGTTTATTGCAAAAACAGCTTCTCAACTCAAGATGAAGAATAAACTGTTCTGAACTAAATCTACAAATGTCTGTTCAGAACTAGGCTAAAATAAAAATTAGAAACACAGTCTCTCCTTCTTTCTCATCAACATTTGCAGAGATATCTTGACTAATCACCCAAATAAGTGCTTGGGGAGTAAGTTATCAAGGATTAATAATCACATTTCAACATATATGGTTTTGCAAGGTCAATTGCAAAAGTATTGACCAGCAAGCTATTCCCAGGAAAAAATACAAAACATTCACACAACCAACAGGTAAAGTAATTCTTCCTATATGTCCTAAATATGAAAAATTACAAGAACTGACAATTTTGAGAACAACATTTTAAGAACTACTTACCTGCATGTAGCAAGAGGAGGAAATTGAACACCTCTTTCTTTACATTCTCTTATTAGTTTCTCTTTCACATTCCTGCAGAGATCAATCACCCTAAAAAACATTCAGAATAGACTGATGGGCCTATTTTTAGTTGGAAATAGTTTGCCTACTAAAAACAGATGCTTATACAAGGGCATTTAAAAATCGATTTCAGAACCAGTTTTCTGAAATGCAAAAGAATAAAAGTACCAGCAATGAACAATTTTTAAAAATGAAAATAATGAATCATGTACATTCATTTTGCATTCAAGTAATTCAGCAGCATATTTTACATCCGTGAATTATATATTGATCATTGTGCAATCATGTAGATTGTCAACAATGCTGAATAATTAAGATTACTAATTGATGCCTTATATACAGAGGGACTGAAGATTGAGGTCTTGTTGGGTGAAACAGTAGTGAATAATTGGATGAGGGCAAGCAAAATTGAATAAATTCACATTTTAAAACCAGACATCTTTTGTTTCTTTAAATTTATATTTGAATTAGCTAAAAATGTTGCAATTTCAAGAGAAAGTGGGAATCACAGGAATTTACTGAACTAGCCAAGAAACTTGAAGGCACACCTTACTACTATTGGTAATGTGTAATTACAGCACAGAAACTTACTTGGGAACTTTTCAATATAGTTTGGACACAGGAGTCGCTTTTATATTCATTCATGGGATGTGACCATTGCTGACAGGGCCATCATTTATTTCTCATCCCTAACTGCCAAGACAGCAGTTATCAGTCAAGGGTCTGGAGTCACATGTAGGCCAGACCCGTAAGAATGACAGTTTCCTTCCCCAAAGGAAAGCTATTTTGTGAGCCAAAAATCAAAAATATTCCCCCCCATCCACCCCAACAACCACTCATTATTACTATTAGACTCGTAATTCCAAATTTTTAAAATTATTGAATTCAATTCCATGGAGGGGTTTGAATCCTGGTACCCAGGATAATACTTGAATCTCTGGATTAATAGTCTAGAAATAATTCCATTAGGTGCCATATCATCATCGCCCTTAAAGGCAGCAAACAAAAAGATTTAACGGTACCTTTTGTCGTCAGCCTATTGTTATGCATTCAGGGAGTGCACTTGCAGAAGTGTTTTAATGCATTTTAGATGTCGATGACTTTGTATTGCATAAATTTCCACTTTTATTTCACAATGCAACTGTATTATAAACTGTAAAAATATGATTGCTAAGTCCTAACTGAATAAATTCAGCAGATACAAATAGAGATAGACAATTCAGTTTTAAGGGCACAAAATTTCAGGAATTCTCCAGATCATGAGAAAGTCTGCCAAATTAGATTGCATCTTTGAGACCACAGGTGTCAAGATCTACAGTTAATACTGAAAAAATTAAGTCAAATTTAAAGAGAAAGAGGGAATGAAGTATTTTTTTCCTCCTCAGATATCTAGTCAAACTCTTGGCAAGTTCTCCAAATACTCCTGAAGGTCAGTCATTGTTATGTAGACAAATGTGTCAGCTAGTACAAAAACTGCAAAGCTCCACAAATAACAGCTTTGTATTTAAAAAAAGTGTTACTTCAGGAAAGTGAGAGAGATTGAGAGAACACTGCATTCTCTGTAGTGCCACAGGAGCTTTTATGTCCACCTGAGCCAATAATAGTAATGCATATGGAAGACAAGAACCAAAACAATGCAACAATATTTGAATATTTGATGGAACTGTCAGGACACAGTATACTAAAGTTCATAGTAGGTTTTGAACCCAACCACAAGCAAGCATGGTCATAACTAAATCAGACTAAAACTTGGAATATTTTCAAATATAGGTCTAAACAAAAACAAATGCCTCAACAAATGTACAAAATAAATTATTTTTGATGGCACCAACTGGAACAGACCACACCAGTACTTTAAAGAAAAGTTATTAAGTGGATAACTTTCAATTAGCACCTATATATGTATAGAAGTTTACCAACCTTTGGTAATTGAATTTGATAGATGGGCTTGAATATGGTCTTACTTTAGGTCACTGGGAAACTGAGCCATTTATACAATATTTTGAGCAACAAGTGTAGAGAGCCAATTTTGCAAAAGTGGCTTTCCATTAGTTAAAACATAACCCCAACTCTCACCTCCCTTCCTGGAGAGGAATAAATTATAAACAGCTAGTTTTTAAAAAGTAACAACCTTTAAAATTTGCATAAGAATAGCTAACAATTTCGCACACCACAACTGGTTGAGCTAGAAGTGTCATTGTACTGAATCATGTATGTTGGGGCTCTTTTAATAGGGATAGGAACATTGCAAATCTATAATCTGTTTAACAATTCACAGTAATTTTACATTTAAGTTTGTGTTGTGTTGTAATCAATAATAGTGCACAATGATTGCAGAAGTTGTTTTGATGTCTATTCTTTGAGGGACTCCGTATTAGCAGAATGTCACAGTAACTCAAAATTGGGATTGAGCCCATTCCAGTTACTATCAGCACTGTTTCTTCTGGGCTGTATACAACATGATGGGGAGGTGCCGGTGTTGGACAAAATCAGAGGTCACACAACACCAGGTTATATTCCAAAAGTGTATTTTACCTGATGACGGAGCAGCACTCGAAGCATGTGATTTCAAATAAACTTGTTGGTTTATAATCTGGTGTCACGTGGCTTCTGACTGTACACAAATGAAAAGATGTCTGCAGTGTTGCAGGTTTCAAAAATGAACAGTAGCAGAGCTGCACAGACTCGAAATTACAACTATAGAGAAGATTATCTGTTTAATTTAGGTATAAATGCTACAGTGCAGAATAAAAATGCATTTATTAATAATTGTTTACAAAATATTTTTACCGGTCCCAAGGAACAGAGGTTTCAAATGACTCTCCGATGATGTAATAGTCCATGCCCAAGTCCTAAAAAAAATATAGTACAATGTTCAAAAGGTTATTCCCTACACTAAACAGCCATCTTAAATCTAAAATATAACTTTAAAAATTATTAAAATTTGGCATGCTATTCAATTTGCTATAGTGAGAAATAAAAATAGTGGCAGCGTTCCATCTAGCACAACAATGGTTTGCACCACAGTCGTCCAACTTTATGTTACACAGTGCCTGGTTTGACTCAGATACTCCACTTTGATCTTGTTGTAAAGGAAAGCAGATGGCTGAGAAGTTGCATGCTTTGTTGCACTCTGTTTTCTCTGGGCCATCTCCTTGGGTCGGTTGAGCTTACAGATTTTGCTTGCCTCTTCCAGTCACCTTCATGCAGTAAAAGCAGTTAGCAATCATCTCCCAGTTTGTCAGTATCAATATCTGCCTTCTTCATATCTTGCTTGCATGCAGATGTTTAGAGAGTTATGAATGCCCTGAGACCTTGACACAATGGCCAGTTAATTGTAACGTAAGTAATGCTTGAACCTAAACATTTTGTATGTGAAGGAGTCTGCAACCGATGTTGATATAAGGATGACACTGGCGCTTTGAATATAAAAAAAACTAAGGATTGCATCCTCACTCTAACACTCACAATGGATGACCTGTAACACGGTAACACAGTAACACAGGTGTTACTGTGTTAAGAATAAGATCCTGAGTGACATCACATGATCAAATCCAGGTAATGTCCTGATCTCTGATCTCAGATGTGTCTAGGGCACCTTGTGGCCTGGTTTGCTTCAAAAGATGGTAGTTAGACAAAAGGCCACAATATCAAAGCTCAAGTAGTCTTTGACTGTTCTCATTTATCTTTTGTAAGCCATGCCGTCTGAAGCAGGAGGGCCATGCCTCATGATCCACAATCCACTGTGTAATTGAAATCTCCAAGTAAAGATGTCTTGAGTAGGGATTCTGTTGATAGTAGTGCCAAGTTTACCACAGAATCTGTAATGAAGCACAGCACTGGAGCAGAGATACTCAAAATGTTAACTGGCCCTCTGAGTTGAGGAGAAGATAAGACAGGGTTCATTACAGTGAAGCCTATACTGTGCTCACCCATTTCCAATGAATACATTCTTCTGGCAAGGGAAGCGTAACAATTTTCGTTCAGTGATTAGCTCTCAGTAAGCCTGGTAGCATGTAATAGCGGTATTTGTTTTTCCATGATCAATATTTCAACCAATAATCCAAACTAAATTTCAGTCTTGACACTACATAGGACATTATGTCAATATGAAATAAAATGACTGCTTGTTACATAAATAGAAATTGCCAGCCTATCATCCTCGATCATGAATAATTAGCTGCTAGTTACAACAGAAATTTAAACTTTTTCATTACATTGAATACTAATGAAAATTACAGAATTGAGAAGATTTGAATTAAGTTAAAATTAACCTCGGCATCTAAATATTGCTAGCTAGAAACATTTTAATGCAAAACTGTTAATAATAGTTCTGTGTTGAATGCTTTCATCAGGTTTAGGGCTATCAGCTAACTAAATTTTCAATTTTCCCTCAAATTCTTCTTCAAAAGATTTTGTTATGCAAGATGGAAAATGCATAAAAGTTACTCAATTAGAAATTAAACTGAAAACTTAATACATTCATAAGCAACATACCCGAATATAAGCGATAACAAATGTCAGCATGTAGCCCCGTTGTCCATTATCTTCTCCTGCAGCCAAGCCTCTGCAATTGAAAATATTCAACTCAGCAGAGACAAAGCAGTTGTTCACAGAAATCCAAAATGTTATTTACTGGAATGTTTGATAAGTTTACTATCTTAAAAGTGGCCAGTAATCAGCACTCTTTTTGCAAGTCAAAATGTATGCATTGGTTTCTGTTTTTCTGTACTTAACGTTTGTGCACTGACAAT
Source organism: Chiloscyllium plagiosum (assembly GCF_037043375.1). Taxonomy (NCBI): domain Eukaryota; kingdom Metazoa; phylum Chordata; class Chondrichthyes; order Orectolobiformes; family Hemiscylliidae; genus Chiloscyllium; species Chiloscyllium plagiosum. Next base: position 49,175,891 of record NW_028270145.1, read on the forward strand.
ACAGACTGGAAGACATTTAAAAATGAAAAGATAGGTTGGTTGATGCACAACAATTTACAACAATTTGAGACTGAACAGAATTGGGATTTACAGGAATTCTTTTCTTCTACATATAAAACATTCATACCTAATCCTCATTTTAATTTGTTAACTTTAAAATATTTTGTGGAAACTTTCATCATCTACCAAGAATTATCAGCCACTCAGAATGAACTGAAGGACTGAGTGGGCAGCAATCTTACCCATTGCCAGGGAATTAAAAATCCCAAATTTGGCTAAGTCAAACAGTTAATTAATTAATAAGAACATTAGCACTGAGAATACAAGGATATTGCCAAGGTTAGACGATTTGAGCTTTCGGGAGAGGCTGGATAGGCTGGGACCTTTTCCCTGGAGCCTCAGAGGCTATGGGGGACCTTTTCGTGGTCTGTAAAATCATGAGGGGAATAGATACGGTAAATAGATAAAGTATTTTCCCTTGTGTGGGGGAGTGCAGAAATAGAGGGCATACATTTAGGGTGAGAGGGGAAAGAGATAAAAGGGACATAAGGGGCAATGTTTTCACGCAGAGGGTTGTGCGTTATACATGAACTGCCAGAGGAAGTGGTGGAGGCTGGTACAATTAGAAAATTTAAAAGTCATCTGGATGGGTATATGAATAGGAAGGGTTTAGAGGGATACGGACCAAGTGTCGACAAATTGTACCAGATTAGGTTTGGATATCTGGTCGGCATGGACGAGTTGGACCGAAGGATCTGTTTCCATGCTGTACATCTCCATAACTAAGCTTCTCCCAAGTACAGACTTCACCAGACTGTAATAAAATTGGTGGAATGGGAGTAAGAATTTACATGGATATGTAAATAGTAAACCTAAACTAAAAGGAACATGTTAGGATTAGATGCTATGATACAGTGGAAACTTTAGCATCTAACTACATGAAATCAAACAAGGTTAAAATTGAGGTCAAAAACAAATTGACAACGGAGTGATATTTCTTATAAAGTAATAAAGATGGGAGGGGTATATCCTGCTGCTCTGGTCTATGGGAACAGGTAACAAGTGTTACCAACAACCACACCTATATTAAACAGCAGCAGCTCAAGTAATTTGAACTTAAGAATTGATAAGCTGGAGTCTGAGCCACTGATGCATCAGGGAGACAGAGTATTCTGGACACTTAATTCCAGGGAGTAGGCACCACTGTAGATGAAAATACTTCAGATATGGTTGTTGTCGGGACAATGAAAGATCTGACTACTCATGAATATTGGAATCCAGAATGTAGCAATGGCATAACCTCACAGTTTGCACCAACTTAGCAGATATGAGGTTCTTGCACCTTACATGAACAAGAGAGGGACCCACAAGGAGGATGAGCAAACAGACCACAACATCTGTTGTATAAGTGTCACTTAAGCTTGGAGAGTAAAAGTACAGCTGTAATAATAGGGAACTACAGGTGTGCACCCAAGAATATAAAGCATGAAGGCTGTGCTGCTGGCCAGGTATCAAGAAGAAGAATATTTTCAATGTGGTTTTGATAGCAACTTGCTAGAAGGGGGGGAAAAAAATCCACATATGACATTCCATACAAGTACTTAAGACATGAATAAAACCCAGAGGGAAAGACTGCAAAGGGAGAACAGGCAAAGGAGAAGGTCAAAAAGTAAATGTATGACATGAATTTTGTTAGGGGAGAAATGAGTTTTAATTCAGGGGCCCTGGCAACAGCATTGGGAAAGAGGGAGCTCTTCTGATAGGATTGATTGTATGTTCATCTCGCTGGGACGAGCATCCTGGTGAATTAAATAAATCAGCAGATAAGCATTAAACGGCATAATGGGGGGTGGGTAGGGCAGCAATTTTAAATGTACAGGTGAGGGGAGAATACAGAAAATTCAAGAGAAAGAATGAGGCAATAGTGTAGGCAGTGATAATCAGAATATGACATGGAAGGAAATAATATACAAGGATAAGTGTGCCAGCAAACACAATCAAAGGAGGAGAGAAGGGTGAGGACACAGAAATAAAGGATTTTTAACTGACTGCAGTAGTATTCGTAACAAGATAAATGAAAGCACAACTGGACATATATAAGTTGGATTGATTGTAATCGAGAGCTGTGGTTGCAAGATTGGGATCTAAACTATTAAGAAAGGCTTGGCATTTTGGAAGAATAGTTAAAATGGATAAGGAGGTGGAGTTGCTCTGACCATAAAGGTCAAAGTCTGAGCCGTAGTGACAAATTACCTCAGCATAAGTGAAAATCATTTTGGGTAAAAAATACAGAATGGCAAAGGAAAGAAGGAACTGGTGGGAGTTAGTCTATAGGCCATTTAAAAGTAGCTACGCTACAGTACATAAATCAAGACATAACTGTGCTGGTTAAAGAAAAAGCACTGGAGTAGATATTGTAACATTAACCTTCATTTAGATTGACAAATCAATTCACTGAACATATCCTGAAGACTGAGTTCCCAGAACTACTCAGGACAGTTTCTTAGAACTATACATTGTGGAACAAACATTTTACATCTGGTACAGTGTATTGAAACAAGATTAACTGATGACCTGATAGTAAAGGACCTTCTAGGAAAGAATAATCATAACTTAGCAAATTTCGCATTCAGTTGGGGGGGGGGGGGGGGGGGGGAAGAAGAGAGAAACTTGGGTCTGAAACTACTGCCTTAATTTGAAATAAAAGAAATAACAAAGTATAAAGACAAAGTTAGTTAAAGCAGACTGGTAAGATGGTAGATCAGTTTTGGATAGGCATTTAAGGGAATAATTCATAATTTTTAAAGATACAATTCAGTTTAAAAAAAGCCTCTACAGAAAGATGAATAACCCTTAGTTAATTAAGGAAATTAAAGATGGAATCCGATTGAAGAAAAAGCAATCATTGTGAAATTTCATTGTTGGCCAAAAAAAAATGAAAGATCTTAGAAACTTAGTAATGAACAACTAAATAATAGAAGGGAGAAAATAGAGTAAACTAGCAAGAAATAGAAGAGATTCTACAAGTAAATTAAAAAAGTAACAAAGTATAATGGTGGCCCCTCAGACGACAAGACCGGTGAGTTAATAATGGGTTATTGAGACAATGCAGAGACTGAACAAATGTGTTATATTTGGCTCCACAGAAAAACAAATTTAAAACCATATAAATAATAGTAAAAAATTACATGGCAAAAGGGAGGAGAAACATAAATCATGATGAGAGAAAAATACATAATACAAAATTTATAAACTCAAGGCTGACATCCCTTGGATCTGAAAGCTCGGTCAAATTTTAAAAGGAACCTATAGAGATGGCAGATTGTTGTAATCAGCCAGAGGTTCTAGATTCTGGAAAGGCTTAATTGAAAAAGCAAAAGGCAACACCTCTATTTAAGAAAGAAGGGAGATTGAAAGCAGGAAACTATAGGTCAGTTAGCCCAACTTTGGAAAAATGCTGGAATCCATCAGACAAGTAGTAGTAGCAGGACATTCAGAGAAAATCATTAAAACCATGCTAATTCTGCTTGATTGTATGAATTGGAAATACATTAGGATTCTTTGAGGATGCAAGAAGCAAGGTAGATAAATGAGAACCAACAGAGGTAGTGTATTTGGATTTCCAAAAGACACTTGATAAGTTCCCATATAAATTATATTGTACAAAAATAAATCACAATGGTAGGGATAATATACCAGCACGGACAGAGAACTGGATAAGTATCAGAAAACTATTGGAATAAATGGGTATTTTTACATTGATAAGCTGCAACTAAAGGTGCCCCACAGAGATCAGTTCAGAAACAGAAATTATTTACAACTCACTTTCATGACCTGGATGATGGGGTCAAATGTATTGTAGCCAAATCTGCTGTCAATAAAAGGTAGGACAGAACTTTAAGGGCATTTAAATGGTCATTGAGATAGGGCTTCAGATTGGTTCCACAGGTCAGCGCAAGGGCCGAAGGGCCTGTAATGTGCTGTAATGTTCTATGTAGAAAGGAAGTTGTGGGTTGGGCACAGAGTTGACAAAATGAGTGCTGGAAGAGCATAAATTAGAAAATGAGGTTTGGTAGAGGAAGAGAAAAACCAAATTCCATTTGTATTTTGAGGCTATGAATACTTTAGAGAAAGATGTGGAGGTGCCGGTGTTGGACAGGGGTGGGGTGGGCAAAGTTAAAAATCATGCAAACCAGGTTATAGTCAGACAGGTTTATTTAGAAGTACAAGCTTTTGGAGCACTGCCTGTTGGAATATAACCTGGCGTTGTGTGATTAACTTAGTGGAAAAGGCATTTGAATGTGCACATTCACGAATGAGAAGGTAAACATGCAGGTACAGCAAGTCATTAGGAAAGCAAATGGTCAGTTTGCTTTAATGCAAGGGACGTGGAGTATCAAAGTAGCAAAGTCTTTATAGGGCCTTTATGATATCACACTCAAGGGTACTGTGTACAGTTTTGGTCCCTATGTAAGGAGAGATAAACAAACTGCAGAGATAGGTAGTGAAGGTTCACTAAGTTGATTCCTGGAATGATGTGGCAATGGGTGCCCATTTAAAATGAGGATTTTTTTTTTCCCCACAAGTCGTGAATCTTTGGGTTTCTCTATCTCGAGAACTGTGGAGGTTAGGTCGTTGAACATATTTAAGGCCAACGTAGACCCTTGAACCATTACAAAATTGATTATAGGGAGAAATAGGAAAATGCAGTTAAGTCCAATATTAGATCAGCCATGACCTACTGGAATAATGAGCAGGCTCAAGGAGATTCATTGTACACTTCGGCATCCATTTTTCTTTTGGTTTTTAAATTTCAAAAATCAAACATTCAGGATCAAAATACTTTTAAAATGCCAATGTAGAAATCCCTAATGGAATGGTGGAGGGTAGCTTTAAGGGTTATAGACTTTATTCTCTATCTAAAAATCATATACAATGGCAACTTTACACTGATGCCAACCATTATAGAATTTGTTACAGGATTTTAATGTCTTTCTGTTGGGAATATGTAAATATAATTTATGCAACTGGAACTAGAAAAGTCATCTTTATATCTCACTACATGGTCTAGATTTTTTTTTCCAAGTCTTACCCAACTTTAGCAGCAATATCATAAACATGCTTTTCCTGTTGAAGAACCTTTTCTCTGCTACCTTCAAAAAGTAGGGTTGCTACGCATAAGTCATTGGGATCAAATCCCTTGAACTGTGGAAATAAAAGTATGAGAATATTAAACAGAATTTGAAGGTGTGAGGATGTTGTATCTGAAACCAGAGATATTTACACTTGAAGAGTTTAACTGAATGCATCTTAGAATAACCACCAAGTTTTAATGGCAAATATATAATCCATAATTACATTGTTCAATTCAATATTTTCAAGTTTGGACCACCTTCAATCATAATTGATCTCTTACCTAAATAGAACCATAAAAATGCATTAGGTGCATAAATCTGTATGTTCTGGTTATCTTGCTCTTAATTGCACAAATTCTTCTGGAGCCATTACTGTGCAGATAACTTTGCTTGGTTCCCAGCCACCTTTCTTCCCCACACCCTATGTAGTTTAACTCTACAAATTTCCCCTTCTAGACATCTTTCAATTTCCTGTCCAGATGGCCAGAACTACAGCTCTAGCATCTCTAGGTGTCACTTAACTAGCCCACAAACAGCAGTATTGAGCAGGGCCATTACAATGTTAGTCATGAGTAACAATCCGGAAACAGAAGTCAATTTAAAATCAAATCACTCAACTGATATTAAATAACGTCACACAGACAAAATAATCAAAATAAGAGGTCAAATTGTAAAATATACTGAATACATACTGAAGGTAATGAAAAAAAAGAAAAAAAATGTTTTGGACTATTTGATTGATTAGATTAGTTAGATTCCCTACAGTGCGGAAACAGGCCCTTTGGCCCAACAAGTCCACACCGACCCTCCAAAGAGTAACCCATCCAGACCTATCCACCTACTCCCTACTAATGCACCTAACACTATGGGTAATTTAGCATGGCCAATTCACCAGACCCGCACATCTTTGGAAGGTGGGAGGAAACCAGAGCACTCAGAAAACCCACGCAGACACGGAGAAAGTGCAAACTTCATGCAGGCAGTCACCCAAGGCTGGAATCGAACCTGGGTCCCTGGCGCTGCGAGGCAGCAGTGCTAACCACTGAGCCACTGTGATCAAGATAACAAAACTTAAAAAAACTATAGCTGATTTGCTGCTTAACTGCTGGCAATACATGATAAATAAGACTGATCAGATTGGTAAATGGGCTGAGTGGCAGATGGAGTTTAATTTTGATAAATGAGGTGTAACACAAATCAGGGCCGGACTTAAACACTTAATGGTAAGGCCCTAGGGAGCATTGATAAACAAAGAAACCTTGGAGTGCATGTTCATAGATCTTTGAAAGGCAGTGAAGGAGGCATTTGGTACACTTTCCTTTTTTGGTCAGTGAATGGAGTAAAGGAGTTTGGGGAGGTCATGTTGTAACTGTATAGGACATTAGTTAGCCCATTTCTAGAATGCTGCATTCAATTCTGATCTCCCTGCTATAGAAAAGATGTTGTGAAACTTGAAAGGCTTCAGAAAATATTTACAAGAATGTTGCTAGGATTGGCGGGTTTGAGCTACAGGGAGATGCTGAAAAGGTTGAGGCAGTTTTCCCTGAAGCGTCAGAGGCTGAGGCCTCATGAGGAGTGAATAGTCAAGGTGTTTTCTGCAAAGTAGGATACTCCAAAATTAGAGGCCATAGGTTTAAGGTGAGAAGGGAAATATTTAAAGGGACCAAAAGGGACCAGTTTTCATGCAGAGGATGGTGTGTGTTTGGAATGAGTTGCCAGAGGAAGTGGTGGAGGCTGGTACAATTACATCATTTAAAAGTCATCTGGATGGGTATATGAATCAGAAAGGTTTAGAGGGATATGGGCCAAAAGCTGGCAAACGGGACTAGATTAGTTTCGGATATCTGGTCAACATGAGCGAATTGGATCAAAGGGTATGTTTCTTTCCTGTACAGCTCTATGACTATGTGCACACATGAATACTATTCTGAAACAATTGGTGTAAACAACATTTTCATCCATTGGGAAATAACTTCCACGCATGCCTGTGTCCGGTTAATCAGGGAGCTTAGATTCTTTGACAGATTTTGAAGCAAAAATGAAGGTTTGGTGAGCAGCAATAGTTGCATGTTTGAAATAGTAAAAAGTCAGTACTAATTTTAAAAAAAGGTAGATCAGTCCATTCTAAATTTTTGCATAATTAATTGGCATGCAGGGGTACAGGATAACTTATTTCTAAATTGTAAAACAATGTTAGGACAGAAAAGCAGGAATACCACTGTTGCCCTTTGTGGCACAGGTGGTTTGAAAGGCACAAACATATTGTATTTGATTCTTGACACGTCATGATGTCAGCGATCAAACATTAGCACTGAATTGTAGCATGTCAAGTTTAAAGGCCACTTGTGTCTTCTTATTACAAAAGGAAAAGCAATAGACTCCAGCTGAGCTCGGTTTTATAATTTCATTCATAATTCAACCTTTGAGTAATGTACAAATTAAAGTGAAGCAAAGTGTAGAAACTATGACTTCAAAAGTACACAGTCAGTAGGCTCATTAAAGATATGTAGTTAACAGAAGTATTCAAACATATTTGTCCATTTTGATGGCCATTCTGTAAATGTCAAAAACGATGACATAGGCGGCACGGTGGCACAGTGGTTAGCACTGCTGCCTCACAGCGCCAGAGACCCGGGTTCAATTCCCGACTCAGGCGACTGACTGTGTGGAGTTTGCACATTCTCCCCGTGTCTGCGTGGGTTTCCTCCGGGTGCTCCGGTTTCCTCCCACAGTCCAAAGATGTGCAGGTCAGGTGAATTGGCCATGCTAAATTGCCCGTAGTGTTAGGTTAAAGGGGTAAATGTAGGGGTATGGGTGGGTTGCGCTTCGGCGGGTCAGTGTGGACTTGTTGGGCCGAAGGGCCTGTTTCCACACTAAGTAATCTAATCTAATCTAAAATGCAAAATCAATGAAGGGGAAACAAAGAACAAAATGCACCAATAAAATTTTCCAATTCCAGGAAGCAAGCTCCACCTGAAGCTTAATCAATATCAAATTACTCCAAGGAATCTTGGTTTCAGGCTCACTAAAATCAAGACTGTGTAGTAGTTCTCACCCTTTCCATTCTTTTCTGCTGCCTTGAACTTCCAGTTGCCTGTCACTTCAATAACCACCCCCCGCCATTCCCTGGCCAATATCTCTGACTCAGGGATGTATGTGTACCAGCCTCCACTATTTCCACTTGCAACTCATTCCAAATATGCATCACCCTCAGCACAAGCTGGAAAAACACCCCTTTTTCCGCTTGGGGACCCTGCGGCTTTCTGGACTCAATATCGAGTTGAATAATTTTAGGGCTTGAACGCTCCCATATTCGTGCCCCTACCCTCTCAGACCAGATGTTGTTATCACAGTCTGCTATTACACACAATCCATTGCTCACCATTAAGTCTTCACTAACAGCTATTCACCCTCCAAGCCAGATCGTTATCCAGTCCTTTGTCTGCCCAACTATTCCTCCCTCACCTTGGGCTTTAACCTCACACATCGTTTACTCCTTACCCCTTCCCCCATCCCCCCCACCAGGAGTTTTGCACATAAACCGATATTTTCATCACTACCATCAGTTCTGAGGAAGGGTCACTGGACCAGAAACATCAACTACTGATTTCAGCCTAGAGATGCTGCCAAGCCTGCTAGCTTTTCCATCAATTTCTGTGCTTGTTCCTTCTAGGTAGAAGAGGTTGTAAGTTTGGAAGATGCAGTCTAAGGATTATTGGTGAATTTCTGCAGTGCATCTTGCAGATTATACCATGCTGCTACTGACCATCAATGCTAGAGAGAGTGAATGCTTGTGGATGGAGTGCCAATCAAGCATGCTGCTTTATTCTGGATGGTGTCAAACTTCTTCAGTGTTTGTTGGAGCTGCACCCATCCAGGCAAGTGGGGATTATTGCATCACACTCATGACTTGTGCCTTTTAAATGGTGAACATTCTTTGGAGAATCAGGTGGGGAGTCATTTGCTGCAGTGTTCCTAGCCTCTGATGTGCTCTTGTAGCCACTGTATTGATATGGCAAATCCAGTTGAATTTCAACCAATGGTAACCAAAGAATGTTGATACTGGGGGATTCAGTGATGGCAGCTCTAGTTAATGTCAAGGGTGATGGTTAGGCTGTCTCATCGGAGATGCTCATTTGAGTGGCATGAATATTACTTGCCACTTGTCAGCCCAAACCTGGGGGGATATTGTCCAGATCATCTTGCACCTTGACATAGATTGCTTTTGTATCCGATGTGTTGCAAATGATGCTAAACATTGTGCAATCATCAGCGAACATCCCCACTTCTGATCTTATGATGGAGGTAAGGTCATTGATGAAGCAGCTGAAGGTGGTTGGGCCCAGGACATTGCCCTGAGGAACTCTTCCAGAATCCCTATAGTGTGGAAACAGACCCTTCTGCCCAACAAGTCCACACCAACCCTCTGAAGAGTAACCCACCCAGACCCATTAACTAACCCCATATTCACCCCTGACTAAGGAACCTAACCAACACATCCCTGAACACTGTAGGCAATTTAGCACAGCCAATTTACCTAACCTGCAGATCTTTGGACTGTGGGAAGAAACTGGAGCACCCGGAGGAAACATGCAGACACCGGGAGAATGTGCAAACTCCACACAGTTGCCAGAGGTTGGAATCGAACCTGGGTCCCTGACACTAAGGCAGCTGTGTTAACCACTGAGCAACCAGAGATGTCCTGGAACTGAGATAACGGTCTTCCAACAACCACAGCCATCTTCCTTTGTGCTAGGTATGACTCCAACCAGCAGGGAGTTTGCCCTAATTCCCACTGATTCCAATTTTGCTATAGCTCCTTGATGCCACACAGGCAAATGCAGCCTTGATGTCAAAGGCTTCCACACTCATCTCAGCTCTGGAAAACAGCTATTTTTCCATGTTTGCACCAAGACTGTAATGAAGTCAGTAGCTGAGCAACGCTGGTGGAACCCAAAGTGGATGGCGACAGAGTAGGACACTTCAGCCAAAGCTCTTCTCTTCTGTCTTACCTTTTATCGGTTTCTCCTCTTTAGGATATTTTTTCTCCTCTTTCTTCTAGGAGAACATACTGAACTCCTGGCCTCTGTGTCCTCTCAGCCAGGAGTGGCATCCTCCCAGCTGGGCATGGTGATCTCCCAGCCCAGCATAGCAGCCTTTCAGCTTGGCGTGGCCTCAGCATGGATCTCTGGCCTCGAGGTGATTCAAAGCCCAATTTGACTGCAGGCCAAGTGCCAGCATGGACTGGGTTGAAAGAGTGTGGTTCTGAACTTTTTATTTCTCTAATTTATTCCTACGATCTTTAATGCTGAACTATTGATTTCTTAATTTTCTAATTTTTGGGTTTCATTTAAGAACTTGAACTGAAGAATCTGAGAAAAATAACCTAGGTAACTTGTACCTGAGATGGCACTGTAGGTGGCGACTGCAAACCTTTCACAACAGTCGAGTACATGTGACAATAAGGCTAGTTCAATTCAATTAACTGACCAGGTTATTGCTGAGCTGGTGCTGCTTGATAGCATAGTTGATGACAATGTCCATCACTTTAGTGATGATCGAGGGGAAACGGATGGTGCAGTAATTGGTTGAGTTGGATTTGTACTGCTTTATGAATACAGGACATATCTGGACAATTTTCCCACATTGTCAAGTAGATGCCAGTCAGAGCTGGAATCAAGTTTATGCAGTTCAGGCTAGGAATTCTTTGAATGAATTCAGCTCAACTGAACTAGTGAGACTTCTATTGCTGAGCTTGAAATAAGAATTCCTTCCACTACATGCTGACAATACACATACTTCATTAATTGTTGCCCTGCAAAATCATTTTTTTTGTCAACAGAATAACTTTAGATTCAGAGTCATACTATGGAAATGTCAAGATATTACCCTTTGAGTTTCTCCATTGTGCTGCAAATGTTAGGAAATAACACTACCAGCTACATTGAATTGTTGCCTGGTATCACCCCTTATGTCAGTCTGGGATTGGATTTCTTTTTCATCAGTTTGTGGGCATGTGGGTGTTACTTACAAGACCAACATTTGTTGACCATTCTCAGTAGCCTACAAGAGAGCAGTAAGCCACCTTCCGTAACTGCGGCATTCTCAGTCACAGGGTAGGAGATGCAAGATATTAATCCAAAGTTGTTGAACAAAGGGAATTATGCATCCAAGTCAAGACTTGGAGAGGAACTTTCAAGGCAAGGGGCAGGTGGAGAAGGCAGTAGCGAGGAGAGGGGCAGGTGGAGAAGGTGGCTGCGAAGAGCCTGGGGGAATAGAAAAGCTAGGTGGGGATATGTACAGAAGGAAGCTGCAACAACAGTGTTGGTGGGGAGAAGAGAGTCGTTGCAAAGCACGGAATGTTTCACTTATACTGGAATAATTTGGCAGGGAGCATGGCTAGTCGAGAACAGAAATCTTCAAAATTATAGTAAAAATATTGCTGAAACTTGTAGTTTTTTTTCTACCAGTGTGCTTAGTTGTTTTATGACATCACATGCAATAAAAAGTATTTAGCTGAACAGTGGGTGGTGATCCAGAGGTGGATGCTGACAATTTGCATCTACCTGACATCTGTGACCTATTGTTTAATTACCCAACACCATTCACAACTCATGTGGAAGAACTGCAGAGCTTTGATCTGATCTATTGGCGTTGGGATCACACAGCTGTCTCACATGCAGTTTCTGCTGTCTAGAGTACACATAATTTTTGTAGTAGATTCACCAGGTTAGCATCTCAGTTTTAAGATTGCCTGCTCATGTTCTTGGCTTACTCTACTACACTCGCCCACTCAATCACATCATGTCCCTATGGTTTAATGGTAATAATGAAAAAGACGGATTTGCAAGGGTATAGGACCGGATGACCCATGGAATCTCAAACTCTCAGTTTCATTTGCTGGATCTGATTATACACACTCTAAACTGAAAACCTCCAGAAAAATATCAATTAAAATCTGAATAATTTGGATTACATTTACCTCTGGTAGTTTATAATTAGAGTTGCAAAGTGATTCAATGTCTTTAACAGAACAACATTGCTGTTAGCTGTTCGAAAAATCCTGTTCATCTATTTTTATTCTGAATACTCAAAATAGATTCACTCATATTTAGAAATTAAAATAGCTGTTTAGAAAGCACACATTTCATTGTTGTATTGGATGCTCTGCTCGACTAGCCTAAAGCTGCTTTGATTTGGATACGGTGTTTAAAATTATATAAACTAAACAGGGATTATAAGCAATAGCTAGATGAAGTAGTTAACAATTTTTTCTCATGCTTTTTAATTGGATAGATGAAATTTGTAATTTACTACCTTGCCAAGTATGCAAAATTTATAAAATTAAAAGTTGGCTTTCTTCGGCAAAGGCAGAAACTGATAGATCCAAGGATTACCAGATCAGCCACAATGTCTGAATGATGGAGGTAACACAATAGGCTGAATAGCCACTTCTGTCCCTATGTCTTATGGTCTTCTATCCCTTGATATTTGTAGAGTCCAGAAATGTAGTGATTTTTGTCTTGAACATGCTCAATGCTTCAGCTTTCACATTTCAAAGATTCACCACCCTCTGAGTAAAGACATTCTTCCTCATCTCAGTCTGAAATGACCTCGCTCTTATCTGGAGATTTATGTCCCTTAGTTATAGACTCCCAAAACAGGGAAAACATCTTATTTACATCCAAAATATCTCACGCAAAGGATTTTGGAGGTTTCAACAATATCAAGTTTCATTTTTCACAACACCTGGGAATACAGACCTAGTCTTCACAATCTCTCATATTAAAACAATCCTGCTCTCCCAGAACCTCCACTGCACTCACTCCGTGGCAGGTAAATCACTCCTTAGGTAAGGGGACCAAAACTGCAACACTCCAGATGAGCACATCAAGGCACAAAACAGCTGCAGCCTGACATCTTGACCCGTGAATTCAAACCCTCTGCAATTAAGACCAACATTCTGTTTAGGATCCACATTGTATGCTGCATCTGCATTATCACTGGTAGTGACTCATGAACAAAGAGACCCGCATTCTTTTGGATACCCAGACTATCCAACTTCTTGCCATCTGAAAAAAAAACTGCCTTTTTCCCTACCAAAATAATTCTCACATAATTCACACGATATTCCATCTACCATGCTCTTGTCCATTCATTTAACCTGTACAAGTCATCTTGACGCCTCCTTACATCCTCCCCATAACCTGAGTTCTCATCTAGCTTGATAGCATCAATAAACTTGGAAATACCCTAGATGGACCACACAACCAAATCATTACTTACTTGTATGTAGCGAACAGCTGTGGACCAAGCACTGATTCTTGTGGTGGCCCACTAGTAACAGCCTGTGACCTGAGAATGATCTGTTTATTCCTACTCTCTACTTTCTGTAAGTTAACAAATTCTCAATTCTTACTAGCACACGTTCTCAATCCCATGCACCCTAATTTTATTTACTGGTATCCTCTGTTCGGCCTTCTCATAAGCCTTCTGAAAATCCAAATACACCCCACACACGATTACATGTAGCAGCGATAAAGGAGAAGTCCATAACATGTATACTTGACGGACCGTGCTCTCAACTGTCCTATGACCTTCAAAGATTTATATAAAAGTTCACCCTAGATGTTCTGTTCCTTCACCCCTTTAGATATATAAACTTTCATTTTCATTGGTCTTCCTGTATACTTTCTACCAAAGTGAATCACTTCACATTTTTCCACAATAAATTTAATATGCCAGTTGTCACACCACCAACCTAACATACTTTTGAAATTCTGTACTATTCTCATGTTTCATAGTACACCCAAGTTTTGTATTATTTTTGAAACTGAAATTTTGAAATTATACAAAATCATTGACGTATCGGGAGTAGGAGTGGTCCCAATACCTATTCCTGGAATATGCCACAGTAAGCCTCACTTCAATCTGAGAACTATTGTGTTTTCTGTCAGTCAGCCAATCTTGTATCCACATTGCTATTACCCTTTTATACTATTAATTCAAATTTTGCTCAAGTTTGTTGTGTGCCACTATATCAAGTGCCTTTTGGAAGTCCACATACACCACAGCAACATAAACCTGGGCCAGTTTTTCCTGGGATTTATTTTGGCAAAATAGGTAGTTAAGATACAACATTGTTGGAATGAAATCATTTCCTTTTAACATGGTCAACCATGGATAAAAGCGGACACCGTGACATGCCATAAATTGCTCTTCATAAATGCAATTTATAAATATCATAACAATTTTGACAGAAGCAGAGTGATAATTTATACGACTTCAAAATTCATGCTGACATTTTGGCTTTGTGAAAGTTATTCGTAGTTTATACAACTTTTAACATTGCTAAAGTAGAAACAAAGTGAAAAACTGAACATACCTTAGTAATGTAAAATTTCTTCAGTCCATCCAAAAATGAAGTAAAAATTGAGGCCACTTGTGGTTTTAGTGCGTGTCCTATTTTTGAAAAAGCATATTTGGGATTTCAGCATTCTTTGTACTTGAAATAATCAATCAATTTATATAGGCTGATACTTGATCAACATATTCAGCACTGAATGGATTTTGACAATTACAGACAGTACACTAGAAGGCGATTAAACTGATAATATGTAGGAATATGACACAAAAATACTCATATCATCATAAAAGAAAATTTCACTATCTCGTCAAGGAAATATGGAAAATGATAAATTGGAAGTAGACCCAATCTGCGACTTCATATTATTTGATTTGGATATTAGTCTTTAAGCTCTCCTTAACATAACTACTTTATCATGTATTATACATCTTGGCAGTGTCCAGAAGATGCAAATACAGCAACCTTTAAAAGGATGATCATTCCTAGGTACAATAGGCACCTTTAAGTGTAAAATCAATTTTCATTTCCTGCTTAATTGCACTCCTGAGAGCCATTCCAAAAAATTGAAAATAATATACATGTTCATTAGTACTAACAGGACTAGGTCAAAAGTTAAAAATCTCAAAACCAGATTATAGTGTTGCTCCTTCGTCAGGCCTAGCTACCTGATGAAGGAACAGTGCTCTGAAAGCTTGTACTTCCAAATAAACCTGTTGCACCATAAACTGATGCTGCGAGATTTTTAACTTTGTCCATGCTGGTCCAACACCAGCTCCTCCACGCCAGGACTAGGTCAGGCGTTTGCAATTTATATAGTGCTACACCAGTGACTGAAAAGATCAATTCAGTATTCAGAGCTGAACTTTGTTTATGTGAACCTGAAATATTATAGCACAGCAAACAGACATTAACCTACCTTTCAGTAGATTGAAAGCCTTTTGTCTGGAGTTTCAACTTATTTTCAGCACACTGGTGTGATTATACACAACACCAAAACGGTCCTCATACATGCACAGTTGCAGTCTGTGATGTCATCTGGCCATGACAAGCCACAGGAAAGCATCTGCATGTGTGCCACAGACATCACCATGCTAAATTGGATTGGCACAGCTGAATTTAAATCAGTGTTTCACAGTAACATACATGCTTTTCAGCAATATGCCTTAAACATAAAACCCAGGATCCTTATGCCTTTTTAAATACTTTCCCCAATCTGCCCTGTCATCTACAATGATCTGTGCTCATAGGTCTCTCCTTGTCCTTCCAACCCTTTACGTTGTCTCTCCTGGTCCCTCCAACCAAAATTTATTAAATTTCATTGTCACGTTTTCCTATTCTACCAGCCTATGTCCTTAGCAATCTCACAGTTCATTATGTTTCAAAATTTTGTCATCTACTAATTTTGAAATCATGTTGTCACATCTAAGTGCAAATCATTAATGTGCATAAGAGAAACAGCAGTTCTAGCTCCAACATGTGGTCAAAATATATATACATGTTTGCACAAAAGCAACACACGGCAGATGCTGGGAATCTAAAACAAACAGCAAATGTTGAAGAAATTCAGCAGCTCTGGCAGCATCTGTGGAGACAGAAATAGAGTTAGTGCCGAGTCTGAATGACTTTATATTTAGTCTGGCCCCACTCCAAATTTAAGCTCAAATATTTAGGCTAACATTGCAATGCAAACTGAGGGAATGCTAGATGAATGCAATGTCGGACAACACGTTAGGCCAAAGGTGTATCTGCACCATTAAGTGGATATAGGAGATCCCATGGAACACTGTCAAAGAACAGCAGGGATTATCCCTGGTGGCCTGGCCAATATTTATCCCTTAAATATTATAAAAACAGGTTATCTGATTATGATTAATTTCTGTCCAGAGGCTGTGGAAATTGCTACATAAATGCA
Source organism: Chiloscyllium plagiosum (assembly GCF_037043375.1). NCBI lineage: Eukaryota > Metazoa > Chordata > Chondrichthyes > Orectolobiformes > Hemiscylliidae > Chiloscyllium > Chiloscyllium plagiosum. The sequence continues at coordinate 49,192,305 of NW_028270145.1, forward strand.
AGTTTTTTTTAAAAAAAAACAGCTGTTGGAAAACCATTTTCTAGAATGGGAGGGTCACCACTAAGCTAAACTCCATACTTTCCAGTGATTATGTAGATACTACACCGCCATGCAAACTGCCAAGAGTCGTATTTGAAATAACATTCGCTACACAAGAAGCATTCAGAATGAGAGTTGTATCTTAGCTTGATCTAAAATTATATATTTTTTTGTGGGGAGTGGCGGTGGCTGGAATCAAATCCTTAATGCTATTCAAAGCAGCATGTGGTCACTTGGGAGCTGTGCACAGTTCAGGCCTAGTTATTTCAATTCTTCCTAAAATTCAGTAATCAGTACCTCATTAAAAATGACATTTTTAAAAAGCTGTAATGGAGGGTAAACCAAAGTTTCCATCACTACACTTAGAAAAATAAAAAGTAGTAAGAGGGAAATTGAGAAACAAATTTGTAAGGAGATCTCAGTTATCTGTTAGAATAATAGGGTGGCTATGGTAGGGGATTTTAACTTTCCAAACATAGACTGGGACTGCCATAGTGTTAAAGGTTTAGATGGAGAGGAATTTGTTAAGTGTGTACAAGACAATTTTATGATTCAGTATGTGGATGTACCTACTAGAGAAGGTGCAAAACTTGACCTACTCTTGAGAAATAAGGCAGGGCAGGTAACTGAGGTGTCAGTGGGGGAGCACTTTGGGGCCAGCGACCATAATTCTATTAGTTTTAAAATTGTGATAGACCAGATCTAAAAGTAGAAGTTCTAAATTGGAGAAAGGCCAATTTTGACGGTATTAGGCAAGAACTTTTGAAAGCTGATTGGAGGCAGATGTTCGCAGGTAAAAGGACGGCTGGAAAATGGGAAGCCTTCAGAAATGAGATAACAAGAGTCCAGAGAAAGTATATTCCTGTTAGGGTGAAAGGAAAGGTTGGTAGGTATAGGGAATGCTGGATGACTCAAGAAATTGAGGGTTTGGTTAAGAAAAAGAAGGAAGCATATGTCAGGTATAGACAAGATAGATCAAGTAAATCCTGAGTATAAAAGCAGTATCCTCGAGAGAAATCAGGAGGGCAAAAAGGGGATACGAGATAGCTTTGCAAATAGAGTTAAAGAGAATCCAAAGGGATTTTACAAATACATTAAGGACAAAAGGGTAACGAGGGAGAGAATAGGCCCCCTCAAAGATCAGCAAGGTGGCCTTTGCGTGGAGCCGCAGGAGGGGGGTCAAATACTAAATGGGTATTTTGCATCAGTGTTTACTGTGGAAGAGGACATGGAAGATATAGAATGTAGGGGAATAGATGGTGACATCTTGAAAAATGTCCATTTTACAGAGGAGGATGTGCTGGATGTCTTGAAACAGGTAAAGATGGATAAACCCCCAGGACCTGATCAGGTGTACCTGAGAACTCTGCGGGAAGCTAGAGAAGTGATTTAAGAAAGGTGGTAAGGATCGGTGCTGGGTCTTCTACTTTTTGTCATTTACATAAATGATTTGGATACGAGCACAAGAGGTACAGTTAGTAAGTTTGCAGATGACACCAAAATTGGAGGTGTAGTGGACAGCAAACAAGGTTACCTCAGATTACAACGGGATCTTGATCAGATGGGTCAATGGGCTGAGGAGTGGCAGATGGAGTTTAGTTTAGATAAGCATGAGCTGCTGTATTTTGGGAAAGCAAATCTCAGCAGGACTTATACACTTAATGGCAAGGTCTTAAGGAGTATTGCTGAACAAAGATCTTGGAATACAGGTTCATAGCTCCTTCAAAGTAGAGTCACAGGTAGATAGGATAGTGAAGGAGGCATTTGATATGCTTTCCTTTATTGGTCAGAGTATTGAGTACAGGAGTTTGGAGGTTATGTTGCGGCTGTACAGGACATTGATTAGGCCACTGTTGGAATATTGCGTGCAATTCTGGTCTCCTTCCTATCGGAAAGATGTTGTGAAACTTGAAAGGGTTCAGAAAAGATTTACAAGAGTGTTGCCAGGGTTGGAGGATTTGAACTTATGGGAGAGGTAGAATAGGCTCGGGCTGTATTCCCTGGAGCGTCAGAGGCTGAGGGGTGACCTTAGAGAGGTTTACAAAATCATGAGGGGCATGGATAGGATAAAGAGGCAAAGTCTTTTTCCCTGGAGTCGGGGAGTCTAGAACTAGAGGACATAGGTTTAGGGTGAGAGGGGAAAGATATAAAAGAGACCAGAGGGGCAACGTTTTCATGCAGAGAGTGGTACGCGTATGGAATGAGTGCCATAAGTAGTGGTGGAGGCTAGTGCAATTGAAATATTTAAAAGGCATCTGGATGGGTACATGAATGGGAAGTGTTTGGAGGGATATGGGCCAGGTGCTGGCAGGTGGGAGTAGATTGGGTTGGGATATCTGGTCGGCATGGACAAGTTAGACAGAAGGGGCTGTTTCCATGCTGTACATTCCTATGACTCCATAACTCTCTAAGTAACAAGACTAATTAGCTTGTCATTATACAGTTAATATACTATGCACAAGATGAAACTATCAAGACAAAACTTGATTGTGAAATTAAAACTTAGTAACTCAAATGTAGTATTCAATAGCTACTAAATGGTTTGATGAATTTACCACTTTGTATTACACCTGCAAAGACTTTATTCAGGAGATACAGCTATTCACACTAGCACTCAAACATTTTCAATCGACTTTTGTGGTAACTCTCCAGGTAATACTAATGTGACTCCTGGGGAATGCAATCATTTGGTCGCAGAATCAAATGAAGAAACCGAGCACTGATTGCCCAAATTGTCATTGCTTCCTTTCCCACTTGTGCATGTTGGTAACATTTCACAGACTTCTGTACATAACTTTATTGCTTTGTGGTGATGTGAAAAATGTCACAAGCTTTTCAGAGATCTCAGTCAGTCAATCACAGTTATTTAGAATATTGCATTAAACTGGAAGTATAAATTTACATACCATAAAAAAATCAGTTAAATAACTTAGATTAGATTCCCTTGAGTACAAAAACAGGCTACTTGGCCCAACCAGTCCACATTGTCCCTCCAAAGGAGTATCCCACCCAGACCCATTCCCCTACCCTATATTTACCCCTGACTAATGCACTTAACACTCTGGGCAATTTAGCACAGCCAATTCACCTGACCTGCATATCAGAGGAAACCCACACTGACGCGGGGAGAATGTGCAAATTCCACACAGTCAGTTGCCTGAGGCGGGAATTGAACCCAGGTCCCTGGTGCTGTGATGTAGCACTGCTCACCACTGAGCTACCGTGTCACCCTGTAAAACCAAATTTGATAAATGGCCAGTGCTTTAACATATATATTCAACAATCTTCTTTCGGAGGATCCCTTAAGAATATTCTATAACTAGTGTTGGATCTGACCTTGGGTCGTTTCAACATGAATTCAAATTATAATTAATAAAACCCAGGCAGGATTGCCACGAGCCACTCAGGAGACTTGAAGATATTGTGGAAGAATCAATGTTCTATAAAAATATTACCAGGAGATGCAGAAAATCTTTCACGAAATTAAACTTTAATCTTGCAAAATGTCTTCCCTGACTCCCCACAAGCTCTTTGTTCTTCTGCAATTTATACAGTTGTTCTTCCCACACTTATCAGATAACATTTTTGTACACCAAATCATGCTGGCTTGCTTTGACTTTCTAAACTAATCATCGTCTGCCACATTACACTTAACCCATCACATTATCCCACCATCACCAATGAATTTACTAACCTATCACAATGCACTACCATTATCTGTTAGTGGCGCCCTGTAACATGATCCCGGGCATGCATTACAACACTAAGTTAACTACATAACTGGCAGAGTAACTTCCATAAAAGACAGGATTTAATAGAGTATCATCTACCATTCAAAGAAGATATTTATTGTAAAATTACTCAACTGGCCTTATATTTTGGGATTGAAAGCTGAAATGTAGAAGGGAGAGCAAAGATCAAGAAGTTTATTTTTTATTCAAAATGAATTAAAAGACCCTAACAGGATTTTAGAAGTCAGGCTTTTGGTTCCTTTCTCTTTCCAAAGTAACTTACTGAATATTCAGCCATAGGTTGAATATTCATGCCTGAACTGAGAAGGAATAAAAAGAGCCCCAACACCTAATGACATAAATAACACTGTCAAGTGTACTAATCAAGTAGTTTGGTGGTACAGAAGTCCAACACTGAAAAAAGCTTTACATCTTGTTCTAATCAGAACAATTTGCAAAAAAACATCTGAACAATAAGTTACTGAAATGAATGGCCTACATATACACTGGCACTGAAATTCATACATTCACATTACTCGCTTTTGTGACAGGCAGAATGTCATTTTGACAACAGTTAGTGGCAAACACCATTTAGGTAGCTATTGTATAGTTATAACATCAAGCTACCAGATTCACCTGCTGCTCAAACCTTTGAGCTATCTCATTCTTTGACTGTAACATGAGGTTGATTAGGCACTTTACAGAACTAAACATTTCAGACCTATTCATGGGAAACGATCTGATCAAAGTAGCCATCTCCACCATTTGATGTCAAATTGGTATTCACTGGTCCAGTTGGCTGCCTTACTCAAAAGCAAGCTTAAACAAATGCTTGTTGCGTTGTACAAGAACAATGAATTGCTGGGTGATACATGTAATATATTTTCAGTTCACTTCCTCATTATTAGCTAGTCGTAGACATGCTGAAGTGATGTCCCTTCATACTTCATCCGAGCTGTGGCCAGTTCTCCATACCATGAATCAAATGGTTTGGAGAATTCCCCCAAGTTGCATGGATTTGTTTTGGAGAGTGAAAGTGAGGTCTGCAGATGCTGGAGATCAAAGTTGAAACTTTATTGCTGGAACAGCACAGCAGGTCAGGCAGCATCCAGGGAACAGGAGATTCGACGTTTCGGGCACAGGCCCTTCTTCAGGAATGAGCAGAGAGTGTTCAGCAGGAGAAGATAAAAGGTAGGGAGGAGGGACTTGGAGGAGGGGAGTTGGAAATGTGATAGGTGGAAAGAGGTCAAGGTGAGGGTGATAGGTCGGAGTAGGGTGGAGGCGGAGAGGTCAAGAAGAAGACTGCAGGTCAGGAAGGCGGTGCCGGGCTGGAAGGATCCGGCTGAGACAAGGTGGGGGGAGGGGGGATGAAGAAACTGGTGAAGTCCAAGTTCATCCCCTGCGGTTGGAGGGTTCCCAGTCGGAAGATAAGACGCTCCTCCTCCGACCGTCGGGTTGTTGTGGTTTGGCGGTGGATGAGTCCAATGACCTGCATATCCTCGGTGGAGTGGGAGGGGGAGTTGAAATGCTGTGCCACAGGTTGGTTGGGTTGGTTCGTCCGGGTGGCCCAGAGGTGCTCCCTGAATCGCTCCGCAAGTAGGCGGCCTGTCTCCCCAATATAGAGGAGGCCACACCGGCTGCAGCGGATGCAGTAGATGATGTGGGTGGAGGTGCAGGTGAATCTGTGGCGGATATGGAAGTTTCCCTTGGGGCCTTGGAGAGAAGTGAGGGGGGAGGTGTGGGCGCAAGTGTTGCACCTCCTGCGGTTGCAAGGGAAGGTGCCGGGAGTGGTGGTTGGGTCGGTGGGGGGTGTGGATCTGACAAGGGAGTCGCGGAGGGAGTGGTCTCTACGGAAAGCTGATAGGGGAGGGGAGGGAAATATATCCTTGGTGCTGGGGTCTGTTTGGAGGTGGCGGAAGTGACGGCGGATGATGCGCTGTACATGGAGATTGGTGGGGTGGTAGGTGAGGACCAGTGGGGTTCTGTCCTGGTGGCGGTTGGAGGGGCGGGGCTCAAGGGCGGAGGAGCGGGAAGTGGAGGAGATGCGGTGGAGGGCACCGTCGACCACGTCGGGGGGGAAATTGCGGTCCTTGAAGAAGGAGGCCATCTGTGTTGTACGTATTTTGAACTGGTCCTCCTGGGAGCAGATGCGGCGGAGACGAAGGAATTGGGAGAATGGGATGGCGTTTTTACAGGGGGCAGGATGGGAGGAGGTGTAGTCCAGGTAGCTGTGGGAGTCGGTAGGTTTGTAGTAGATGTCCGTGTTGATTCGGTCGCCTGAGATAGAAACAGAAAGGTCTAGGAAGGGGAGGGAGGAGTCCGAGACTGTCCAGGTGAATTTGAGGTCGGGGTGGAAGGTGTTGGTGTAGTGGATGAACTGTTCAACCTCCTCGTGGGAGCACGAGGTAGCGCCGATATAGTCATCAATGTAGCGAAGAAAAAGATGGGGGGTGGGGCCAGTGTAGTTGCGGAAGATGGATTGTTCCACATACCCTACGAAGAGGCAGGCATAGCTGGGGCCCATGCGGGTGCCCATGGCTACTCCTTTTGTTTGGAGAAAGTGGGAGGATTGGAAAGAAAAGTTGTTCAGGGTGAGGACCAGTTCGGTCAGTCGAAGGAGGGTGTCGGTGGAAAGGTACTGGGTGGTACGGCGGGAAAGGAAGAAGCGGAGTGCTTTGAGTCCTTCGTGATGGGGGATGGAGGTGTATAGGGACTGGATGTCCATCGTGAAGATAAGGCGTTGGGGACCGGGGAAGCGGAAATCCTGGAGGAGGTGGAGGGCGTGGGTGGTGTCACGAACGTAGGTGGGGAGTTCTTGGACTAATGGGGACAGGACCGTGTCGAGGTATGCCGAGATGAGTTCGGTTGGGCAGGAGCAGGCTGAGACGATGGGTCGTCCGGGGCAGTCAGGTTTGTGGATTTTGGGCAGGAGGTAGAAACGGGCGGTTCGGGGTTGTGGGACTATGAGGTTGGAGGCGGTGGATGGGAGGTCCCCTGAGGTGATGAGGTTATGGACGGTCTGGGAGATGATGGTTTGGTGGTGGGGGGTGGGGTCATGGTCAAGGGGACGGTCAAGAACTCCCCACCTACGTTCGTGACACCACCCACGCCCTCCACCTCCTCCAGGATTTCCGCTTCCCCGGTCCCCAACGCCTTATCTTCACGATGGACATCCAGTCCCTATACACCTCCATCCCCCATCACGAAGGACTCAAAGCACTCCGCTTCTTCCTTTCCCGCCGTACCACCCAGTACCCTTCCACCGACACCCTCCTTCGACTGACCGAACTGGTCCTCATCCTGAACAACTTTTCTTTCCAATCCTCCCACTTTCTCCAAACAAAAGGAGTAGCCATGGGCACCCGCATGGGCCCCAGCTATGCCTGCCTCTTCGTAGGGTATGTGGAACAATCCATCTTCCGCAACTACACTGGCCCCACCCCCCATCTTTTTCTTCGCTACATTGATGACTGTATCGGCGCTACCTCGTGCTCCCACGAGGAGGTTGAACAGTTCATCCACTACACCAACACCTTCCACCCCGACCTCAAATTCACCTGGACAGTCTCGGACTCCTCCCTCCCCTTCCTAGACCTTTCTGTTTCTATCTCAGGCGACCGAATCAACACGGACATCTACTACAAACCTACCGACTCCCACAGCTACCTGGACTACACCTCCTCCCATCCTGCCCCCTGTAAAAACGCCATCCCATTCTCCCAATTCCTTCGTCTCCGCCGCATCTGCTCCCAGGAGGACCAGTTCAAAATACGTACAACACAGATGGCCTCCTTCTTCAAGGACCGCAATTTCCCCCCCGACGTGGTCGACGGTGCCCTCCACCGCATCTCCTCCACTTCCCGCTCCTCCGCCCTTGAGCCCCGCCCCTCCAACCGCCACCAGGACAGAACCCCACTGGTCCTCACCTACCACCCCACCAATCTCCATGTACAGCGCATCATCCGCCGTCACTTCCGCCACCTCCAAACAGACCCCAGCACCAAGGATATATTTCCCTCCCCTCCCCTATCAGCTTTCCGTAGAGACCACTCCCTCCGCGACTCCCTTGTCAGATCCACACCCCCCACCGACCCAACCACCACTCCCGGCACCTTCCCTTGCAACCGCAGGAGGTGCAACACTTGCGCCCACACCTCCCCCCTCACTTCTCTCCAAGGCCCCAAGGGAAACTTCCATATCCGCCACAGATTCACCTGCACCTCCACCCACATCATCTACTGCATCCGCTGCAGCCGGTGTGGCCTCCTCTATATTGGGGAGACAGGCCGCCTACTTGCGGAGCGATTCAGGGAGCACCTCTGGGCCACCCGGACGAACCAACCCAACCAACCTGTGGCACAGCATTTCAACTCCCCCTCCCACTCCACCGAGGATATGCAGGTCATTGGACTCATCCACCGCCAAACCACAACAACCCGACGGTCGGAGGAGGAGCGTCTTATCTTCCGACTGGGAACCCTCCAACCGCAGGGGATGAACTTGGACTTCACCAGTTTCTTCATCCCCCCTCCCCCCACCTTGTCTCAGCCGGATCCTTCCAGCCCGGCACCGCCTTCCTGACCTGCAGTCTTCTTCTTGACCTCTCCGCCTCCACCCTACTCCGACCTATCACCCTCACCTTGACCTCTTTCCACCTATCACATTTCCAACTCCCCTCCTCCAAGTCCCTCCTCCCTACCTTTTATCTTCTCCTGCTGAACACTCTCTGCTCATTCCTGAAGAAGGGCCTGTGCCCGAAACGTCGAATCTCCTGTTCCCTGGATGCTGCCTGACCTGCTGTGCTGTTCCAGCAATAAAGTTTCAACTTTGTTTTGGAGAGTCCACATACACAAAGCAGCATTCACTCTTACCTGCAGTGACTTCTGGTTTCACAAGTTGCACCCCACACAGACCTCTGAGGTCCATACAAAAGAAAGGCAATCAGGTGAAACAGACTGCTAGAACTAATTTTGAGCAAGTTTTCCATAGACATAGATGGCATTGCATGGCATTCTTGAAGTCTAGCCCTTAAAAACATTTTTGTTGGGTCATATGAGAAACATTTATTTAATGGAATCACAATCTACCCTTGCATATTTCCAATATGTAGATGACACATTTGCTGTATTTAAATCCGTAGTTGCAGATAAGAAGTTCCTTATAAGTCTTAATGTACTCCATCCCATGCTCAAATTTACCTTTACAAGACTGTCATCAAATGAGTTCTCATTCCTTCATGTCCTAGTTGAGAAATCAGAAGTGGTTCACTACACATGTCCAGCACTGTTCAGTCTACGTGTTGGGTTTCCTTTAGGTGCATATGCTTTAAGATTGATCTGAGTAGCAAACTCAAATAGGGCCTGGACCATTTGTTCACCATGCAGACTTGCTGCTGAAAAGCCACTCTGCTGAATACTGGTTATAGTGATCAGATCACTTCCCAGGCCCAAGACTGTCAGTCATTTATAGTCCTAAAAAGCACCCTGAATACCTCTGATTATCCTGGAAGGGTAAGGTTTCTTGAAAGCTGGGGTCGGGGAGTCCAGAAATAGAGGGCATAGGTTTAGGGTGAGAGGGGAAAGATATAAAAGAGACCTAAGGGGCAACTTTTTCTCACAGAGGGTGGTACGTGTATGGAATGAGCTGCCAGAGGAAGTGGTGGAGGCTGGTACAATTGCAACATTTAAGAGGCATTTGGATGGGTATATGAATAGGAAAGGTTTGAAGGGATATGGTTCGGGTGCTGGCAGGTGGGACTAGATTGGCTTGGGATATCTGGTCAGCATGGATGGGTTGGACCGAAGGGTCTGTTTCCATGCTGTACATCTCTGACTCTATAACAGATAAAGCTAGCTAACTCATTCTAGTTAGCTGTTTTATACTGCTATCATACAGTCAAGACATAAATCACATTCACCACTAACAGATGCTGTAGTCAAGCCAAAAATCACACTTTGCCTATCACACAAATAAGAGTTGTGGTACATGAATTTCGGTGCCAGTGCAATGCCAGGCATGTTAACTATACATCAAATGCAAATCATACCAAACAGATGTCACTTCAGCTGTTCATAAGCAGCAAGATCACAACCACACCTAAGCAACCCTTGTTTGTAAAATTCATAAGTGTCAACATTAGATGTTGTTCTGCAATTGAACAATATTTGCTGAATAATCCTGAGTGCGCAAAGAATTGAACTGACAAACTAATTTTGGATCAACTGTCAAGTTCACAACATTGTGTGAAATGAAAGCCACATATAATAATGCACAGGCCCCTGTTTTCTGCAGACACAAAGAACATGTACACATTCTGTGCCTGTTGCAACTTAGAGTAGATCACATTCTCTGACCAATCAGGATTAACTTTCCTGGTTTAACATTTAAGTTTACCAGCAGTCATTTTCAACTGCTACATTTTCCATGGCAACACTGCGTGGCAGATGTACATCGGAGGCAATCAGCACTCTCTTCGCATACAGTTTAAATAAGAAAATTGCCTTGATGAGTGCAAAGCAAAAACATTTGACAGAAGAGTACTATATTCTTACAACAGCCAAGGATGTAATAAAGTAAGTCATAAAAGAAACTAAAATTCAAACTTCCAAGCAAACATACATCATTGATAATAAAACATCTCTTTCAAGAATTGGTGTTTGCTTACCAAATTGGAACTGTGTATTGTCCATTAGACGGATTGATGCAGGAGCACATCTCTGCGGTGATTAAAATATATAACAAATCATAAATTAGCTTTCAGAAACATAAATTAGAAATTGAGGGGAAGGAATTTATTCCTGTCAAGTTTGTCACAATAGCTTATTATACTTTTCTTAAAAGCACAAACTTCACTTTGGACTTTGTAAATAATTTCTAAAAGCCTTCTGTCTTAGGTGAAATCCAGCTTGGTACGATACCGGTGGCAGACTTCTGAATTTGTTGAGGTATAGGGAAGATATAGAAGCCCCAGAACAATGGAGCTGTTAACTTTGGAGATGGGAAAAGTGCAGATCAAAGTTTCAGCAGCAGATGGGCAGAGCTATGGAAATAATCAGGTTTACTAAAAAAGCCTAAAACCACAGAATGGTAATAACACAGGAGACAACCATTTTGGCCTGTTGTGTTAGGCTCTTTCAAAAGCTACTCAGCCAATCCATGGACTTCACACCCTAGCTCTGCAAATCTTCTCTCTTCAAATAGTTACCTAATTTTCTTTAAAAAATGTTAAATCTACCTTCACCATACTCAAAATATTTATACCAGCTCATACATCATTTGCTGCATAAATCTTTTCTTCATGGTCTTTTTTGGTTCTTATCAAGCACCTTATAACTAAATACTCTGCCAAGGTCCCTTATGGTTTTCAGCATCTTTATCATATCGCCTCTCTGAACAGAGACGGCCAGTTTTGTCAAGCTATTCACACAACTTTAGTCTTTCATTCCTTGAAGCATTCTCAAATTCTTTCTGCACCCTCTCTAAAACCTTCACCTTCCCTCCTAAAGTGTGCTGCCCAGAAATTGACTTAATCCTCCAAATGAAACCAAATCAGTGCTGCATAAGTTCATATTACATCTGGCTTCAGCACTCCTGCCTCTACTTAAAAAGCTCAGGATTCTGGGTTTTTATTGTTTTCTGAACTTGCCTTGTCACTTTTTATGAGACATATAGACCCTGAGGTCTCTGTGTACCTGCACCTCTTTATAAGTTATTTTGTGCTGTCTTTCATTGTTCTTCCGACCAAAATGAATCTAATCATAACTCTACATTAAAATTTAGTCTACCACAACATGCTTTTGCCCAGCATTTCTAATAATTGGATTGCTCTTGTTTAGTTCCACTCTCAATTATATAGCCCTAGCATCTACAGGAATGGTTTCTTTTTGCCCCAAAACCTCAGTCAAATACTAGTCCTGTCTCTTACCTACCACTCCCTTTGGCAATGGCACCTGCAGATCTGGAGTCAGCATTCAAATGTATGCCAGCAAATCCGAACTATACAATGTTCCTTGATTTTTCCATTATTTTTCCAATATTAAACTGCTTCATCAATATTTGCACTTTAAATATTCACAGGTTCCAAAAGCTGAATAACTGAAAGGTTGAAACCAAACCTATGGCATTTGTCATAAACTGCATAATCTACATCGTATCAGGCTCCATTCACTCAATAGTAATCCTGCTGTCTCACATTTCCTCTGTATCTCAAGTAGTCATCATCATCTTCAACTCTTAATGCCTCAGCCTCACCCTATACCTTGAATTTGTCACCCCATACAAGCCTCTATTCCTCAGATTCTAATCTTCGAACTCAAGTTAACTCAATGAAAAATGCAGATGGGCATACCAACAGCAATACAGGCTATCTTAAAAAGTAGGTGTCAACCTGGTGAAGGTACAATATAGGGCTACTTGCTACCAAAACAGAATGAACACCAAGTGCTAGACAGAGCCAAATGAATCCACAGCCAACAGTTCAGATCTAGTCATGCCACATCTATGTGTGTTTGAAGACAACTAAACAACTCACTAGAGGAGGCTCCACAAACACCTGCTTCCTCAGTGATGGGAGAGTCCAGCACATCAATGCAAAGGATGAGACGGAAATATTTACAACAATCTTCAGCCAAAAACACCAAGGAGATGATCAAGCTTAGCATCTACAGTGGTCTCCAGCATCACAAATGACAGTCTCCAGCCAATTCATTTCACTGCACATAATACCAAGAAATTGTTGGAGGTACTGGATGCTGCAAAGACTATGGGCCAGACAACATTCTAGCAATAGTGCCAAATTTTTCCAGCTTTGCTATTACAATTGTATCTACCTAACCATGTAAAAAATTGTGCAGGTGTGTCTTCTACAAAAGAGGCAGGACAAATTCAACCTGGACAATTACTGACCCATCAGTCCACTCTGAATCATCACTAAAGTGACAAAATGTCAAGTGCTATCAAACAGTACTGCTCAGTGAACACCAGTCTGGGTTCCACCAGGGTCACTCAACTCCTGACCTCACTGCAGCTTTGTTTCAAACATGGACAAAACACTGGAATTCCAGAAGGAAAATGAGAGCGATTACATTAAGACTGTATTTGACTAAGTGGTGCAAAAACTGGAGTCAATAGGAATTGGGGGCAAACACCCCATAATGGAGTCACACCTATTGCCAAGGAAGTGGTTGTTGAAAATCAGTCATCCGAGTTCCAAGCTCTCTCTGTACGAGTTCCTTACGGTAGTGTCCTGGTCCAACAATGGTCACCAGAAATGGGAATGTTTGCGATAGACGGACAATGCTCAATATCATTGTGATCTCAAACATCGAAGGAGACAATGACAATATCCAGGCTTGGGCTGTCAAGTAGGAAGTAAAATCACGCCACAAAGGAGCCAGGCAATGACCATCTCCAATGACAGGCAATCTAGCCATTGCTGTTTGACATTCAAGGCATAAGCTGGAGTTTGCTGGAATGCTCCCTATTTACCTATGAGTGCAACAACTCAACACCATCCAGGACAGAGCAGTCTGCTTGATTGGCATCTCATTTAAAAAATATTCATTCGCTCCACCACTGACCCTCAATCACTGCAGTGTATACCATCTGTAAAACACACTGCAGAAATTCTCCCAGGCCCCTTTAGACCTAATCTTTAAAACCCTTATCTATTAGCATCTAAAATGACAAGGGAACCTCTAAGATCCACTAGTGCCACTCACCATACTGCCCTGGAAATATATCACCATGCCTCCTGTGTTGTTGGATCAAAGTACTGGAATTCACTCCCCAATGGCATTGTAGGGTTACCCATAGAAAATAGACTACAGCAGTTCAAGGCGGTAACTCACCACCCTTTCTCATCGACATCTGGAATGGGCAGTAAATGCTGGCCAAGTTGGCAGCACATTCATCCCATGAATAAAAAATAACAAAACTGAGACTAGTGTCTTTACACTCTTGCCTATCAAAAATGCAATAAAGTGGACAAATAAAATTACATTACATCAACCATTATCAACTCACATAGTGGAATAGCCTCAAAGCACTTACACCTATTTCTATCATCAATAGGATGCTTTCCAATGAAAGCGCAAAGTAAAGACAATTTATTGTTAAATGGAACATAACATCCAATTTCGTTGTGAACCCTGAAATAGTTAGATATGAGAGACAGTATTGAATAAATACAATTACAAGATAGCAAAAATGCAACATGAACAGGCATGATTAACACTGTATGGCTTGCACAAAGGAATAAAGAAAAATGAATTTATTAATAAGCATGACGTCACCTTTTAAGTCTGATTTAATAACTGCCTCCAATTGGGAATTTGAATGCAACTAGACTGTCTCCAGTTATGGAGAAAGTGAGTCTGCAGATGCTGGAGATCAAAGTTGAAACTTTATTGCTGGAACAGCACAGCAGGTCAGGCAGCATCCAGGGAACAGGAGATTCGACGTTTCGGGCACAGGCCCTTCTTCTGAAGAAGGGCCTGTGCCCGAAACGTCGAATCTCCTGTTCCCTGGATGCTGCCTGACCTGCTGTGCTGTTCCAGCAATAAAGTTTCAACTGTCTCCAGTTATGGACAAGATTATAGTCTTCAGCACAACAGTGAAATTTTACACAGTTACAAAAATAATGAGGCAGATCATAAATTGTCACGTGGAACAATTGAAATCATTAGGAAGGAACTGCTCTCTCAGCCATTGTGCATGTTAAGAATTTCTGCTTTTGGTTGTTAAATAGCATGATTTCTAATCCCTCAAAACTGAACTGCAAATACCACAGAGTCAGCAATTTGGTACTGGAAATAAACATAGCCTGCGTGCTAGAAAGGCCATCCAAGAGCCATAAATGCAAGAATGAATTACCTGTCGTGCTACTTCTCGTAAACAGGCCACACCATGCTCAAAGTCCGGAAACACAATTGAGCCGTATTTCTGATATTCAGGCAAAGACCTGATCTTTATTGTGACCTCCGTGACTACACCAAGTGTTCCTGAAATGACAGAAAACAAATCTGAAATAGTTGAATGCAGAATGGAATTGCAATATTTTCAGCAGTTAAAACAACCTTCATATCATCCTACAACTCAGTCGGCTCTAAAATAAATGCACTATTCCTTTTTCTGGTTTAAGTCATATAGGGTATAAAGTATCCCAGTATGTAATTTGTTAATTGACTCATTATATTTGAGTGCTTTGACTATAAAAACAGAATTTTATTCTAATAAATGTTTATCAATAATTTTAAAATTAATAGAATTAGCATTTAAACTTGTATAACACAACTAGCCTTTTGGGATAATTTAGTATTCAATGGTTATGAAAGTGAAGTATTGTAACACAACACAAGCATATTGTCTCTGACAGCACAATATCATACCAGAATCCCAACTGCTAAACTGTATCACTACCTGATATAGCAACTGTACCATTCAAGATCGCAGACGGTTACAAAGAGTGGTGAATTTGGCCCGGACAATCACTAAGGCCAACATCCCATCTATTAGGCCCGCTGTCAAGGAAAGGCTGCCAGCATTCTCAAAGGTCCATCCTACCCTGGCAATGCTTTTCTACAACCTCTGCCATTGGGGAGAAGGAACAGAAGCCTAAGCACATGCACCAGCCGGTTTTGAAACAGTTTTACCCTACTGTTGTTAGAATAATGAATGAACTCAAACGCTTAGCATTCGCCTGTACCTTTGTTTTTGTTTTGCTGCTGTTTACCTATTATTTACTTATCTATGCTATTTAACTATGTGATCTGCTTGTATTGCTTACAAGACAAAGCTTTTCACTGTGCCTCGGTACACATGACAATAAATTCAACTCAATTCAATTGATTAAAAAAAATCAACTCCCTGGATTATGTAAAAAAAGTAACAGCAAACAGAATTAAGTGAGTAAAAAGGAAGACACATGGATGTGTTTGTATGGTAGGTTGCACGGTCTGAACAGATAATGACAAAGACAGAAAGTGGTAGAATACTGTACAGCCTTTACAGAAAATACAATGCAAGGAAGAATAATCAGCACAACTAAAATCCCACTTCTGGTCAAGATGGCAGCAGAGTAGGACACTCCAACCAAAGCTCCTTTGCTCCTTTATTTCTCCTCCTTTGGTCTCTTGGTGGCTTCTGGCAGCTCTCAACCTAGTCTCCCAGTGGCTTCTGCTGTGTCCCTGTCTGGTCTCTCGGCAGCTCATGGCAGTGTTTCAGCTCGGCAGGAGAGTGGATTCTGCCCGGGCTTGTTCCCAAGGCACCAGGGGAGATTGGAGAAATGGCAGTTTCAACAGCAGCGACAGTGTCTGCAGTGGTGGTGTCGAAAACAGCAGAGCAAGATAAGCAGTGGACTCAAAAGTCTGTTGAACTTTTAACTTCTTTATTTTTGCAGTTTAAACTGCAAAAGACTTTAATGCAAACTATTATCTATTTCTTTATTTTTCTACTATTCTATGAAGTAAATGTTTAACTTTTTAACTCTTGTTTCTCTTGCTACTTTGTTCCTAAGCTTTTTTGGTACCCAAGTAAGATAGCACCATGTGTGGTGATATTATACACTTTTCACTGTACTCCTGTACAAGTACACCTGACAATAAAATCTAAAATCGTGGTCTTCTTCCAGTTGATAGCACAAGGTCAGAAATGGAGAGAGAGATCAAGAAACCGTAGGTTAAAGAGAGAGAAAGGCAGAAATTGGCAACAAAGTCAATAAAACATTTCATTTCATGGTGAGAACGGAAAACAATACTGGTTAGTCATCACTTTTAAAATACTGCTTGCAATCCTGGTCGCCATTTCATAGGAAATATGTTGTTAAACTTGTCAGGGTGCAGAAGCGATTTACAAAAATGTTGCCAGGGCTGGAGGGTTTGAGTTCTAAGGAGAGACTGGGCGATTTTCCATGGAGCATCGGGTGAAAAGCCAAGGTCTTTTTCTCCCCCAGGGTGGAGGAGTGTAAAACTAGAGGGCATACGTTTAAGGATCCAGTTTGGGGGGGGGGGGGGAGATCTTTTGCATGCAGTCTTGGCACTGGAAGAGTTACAGATATAGACAGGGAGAGAAAATATGAGTCGAGACAAAATAAAATACATTAATTGGGACAGGGACAAGTTGAACAATAGGCAAGTGAAGGCAGTCCAGTTTATAGATTTTGAGCAGGCGGTAAAAGACGACCATTTGTGGTTGGGGAATGGAGAGGCTGAAAGCTGTGGAAGCAGCATCTCAGAAATGAAGCAATTTGTACCAAATATCATTCAATACTTTCACCTTTTGGGACTGCTACCTACTTAGAGCACACAGTCAATGTTCAATGATTGCTACTTACCTAACTCAAAATGCAAATTAGTTTTTTAAGCAAAAAGTCAACTCAACTGCAACATTAAAAACATGAAAAATATTGACATGTATCTGCATCAGTTGAGTCATGTCCTACAGTTCACAAGAAGCTGCATAAGACAATTGATATTTTCAAGAAACTGAATTAAATCAGCTCTTCTCTAAATAAGTAGCACCCAAAACTTACAATAGCAACATAGGACTTAGAAGCAAACATAGGCTATTTCGACTTTGAAGCCTGTATTTCCACACTTGCTCAAAAATTAGTTCCACATGCCAAATTAACATTGACACTCGCGCTTGACTGCAACACTTGCTCTCTGCAAAGCAACTAGAAGTTGAAATCTTTGGCAAAAGATCAAGTAACCTAAACCATCAGCAGTTGAAACTTTATTGCTGGAACAGCACAGCAGGTCAGGCAGCATCCAGGGAACAGGAGATTCGACGTTTCGGGCACAGGCCCTTCTTCAGGAATGAGCAGAGAGTGTTCAGCAGGAGAAGATAAAAGGTAGGGAGGAGGGACTTGGAGGAGGGGCATTGGAAATGTGATAGGTGGAAAGAGGTCAAGGTGAGGGTGATAGGTCGGAGTAGGATGGAGGCGGAGAGGTCAAGAAGAAGACTGCAGGTCAGGAAGGCGGTGCCGGGCTGGAGGGATCCGGCTGAGACAAGGTGGGGGGAGGGGGGATGAAGAAACTGGTGAAGTCCAAGTTCATTCCCTGCGGTTGGAGGGTTCCCAGTCGGAAGATAAGACGCTCCTCCTCCGACCGTCGGGTTGTTGTGGTTTGGCGGTGGATGAGTCCAATGACCTGCATATCCTCGGTGGAGTGGGAGGGGGAGTTGAAATGCTGTGCCACAGGTTGGTTGGGTTGGTTCGTCCAGGTGGCCCAGAGGTGCTCTCTGAATCGCTCCGCAAGTAGGCGGCCTGTCTCCCCAATATAGAGGAGGCCACACCGGCTGCAGCGGATGCAGTAGATGATGTGGGTGGAGGTGCAGGTGAATCTGTGGCGGATATGGAAGTTTCCTTTGGGGCCTTGGAGAGAAGTGAGGGGGGAGGTGTGGGCGCAAGTGTTGCACCTCCTGCGGTTGCAAGGGAAGGTGCCGGGAGTGGAGGTTGGGTCGGTGGGGGGTGTGGATCTGACAAGGGAGTCACGGAGGGAGTGGTCTCTACGGAAAGCTGATAGGGGAGGGGAGGGAAATATATCCTTGGTGCTGGGGTCTGTTTGGAGGTGGCGGAAGTGACGGCGGATGATGCGCTGTACATGGAAATTGGTGGGGTGGTAGGTGAGGACCAGTGGGGTTCTGTCCTGGTGGCGGTTGGAGGGGCGGGGCTCAAGGGCGGAGGAGCGGGAAGTGGAGGAGATGCGGTGGAGGGCACCGTCGACCACGTCGGGGGGGAAATTGCGGTCCTTGAAGAAGGAGGCCATCTGTGTTGTACGTATTTTGAACTGGTCCTCCTGGGAGCAGATGCGGCGGAGACGAAGGAATTGGGAGAATGGGATGGCGTTTTTACAGGGGGCAGGATGGGAGGAGGTGTAGTCCAGTTAGCTGTGGGAGTCGGTTGGTTTGTAGTAGATGTCCGTGTTGATTCGGTCGCCTGAGATAGAAACAGAAAGGTCTAGGAAGGGGAGGGAGGAGTCCGAGACTGTCCAGGTGAATTTGAGGTTGGGGTGGAAGGTGTTAGTGTAGTGGATGAACTGTTCAACCTCCTCGTGGGAGCACGAGGTAGCGCCGATACAGTCATCAATGTAGCGAAGGAAAAGATGGGGGGTGGGGCCAGTGTAGTTGCGGAAGATGGATTGTTCCACATACCCTACGAAGAGGCAGGCATAGCTGGGGCCCATGCGGGTGCCCATGGCTACTCCTTTTGTTTGGAGAAAGTGGGAGGATTGGAAAGAAAAGTTGTTCAGGGTGAGGACCAGTTCGGTCAGTCGAAGGAGGGTGTTGGTGGAAGGGTACTGGGTGGTACGGCGGGAAAGGAAGAAGCGGAGTGCTTTGAGTCCTTCGTGATGGGGGATGGAGGTGTACAGGGACTGGATGTCCATGGTGAAGATGAGGCATTGGGGCCCGGGGAAGCGGTCCCCAAAGTGAAAAAGTTGGGTTACATTGTTAAAAACTATTTTTTGTGCAAAAGCATCCTCCTAATTTCTAGTTGTTACATTTTTAGCACAAACAGGCCCAACAAGCCTATTCCACTGCTTAGGCTGCTGACGCCTCCTGCCACCTTAATTCATCTCACCCCATTACCATATCCTTCTAATCCTTCACGGACGTGTACTTATTTAGAGAGTAATAGAGTCACACAGCACTAAAACAGCCCCCTGGGTCTAACTCATCCATGCTGACCAGATTTCCCAAACTAAACTAGTCCCATTTGCCTGTGTTTGATCCATATCCCTCTAAACCCTTCCTATTCACGTACCTGTCGAAATGTCTTTTAAATGTACCTGCATCCACCACTTCCTCTGGCAGTTCATTTCACACACAAACCACACTGCATTAAAAAAAAGTGCCCCTTTGGTTCCCTTTAAGTCTTTCCCCCCCTCACATTAAACCTATGCTCTCTAGTTCTGAGCTCGCCTATCCTCGGGAAAAGACCGTAGCTATTCACCTTATCTATGCCCCTCATGATTATATAAACCTTGAAAACCTCTCAACATCTTGCATTCCAGGGTAAAAGTCCCATCCGATTCAGTGTCTTCTTATGACTCAAACCCTCCAATCCTGATAACATCCTTGTAAATCTTTTCTGCACCCCTTCCAATTTAATAATATCCTTCCTACAACAGGGTGACCAGAACTGTAACAATACTCCAAAAGTGGCTTCACCAATGTAATGTATTTGGTTTTTCCTATTGTATTGAAATTGAAAACCTGAGCAAAACATGAAAAACTGCAATGGTACCTTCAGATCCCATAATGAAATGGTAAATGTCAGGGCCTGTGGACATTCTTGGACCTTGACAACTTTTTTCTACTATGCCTCTTGGCGTAACCATTTTTATGTACACAACCTGTTAAAATAATGGAAGTCTCAAATTATGTGCATTACCACATTTGTGAAAAAACGCAAGTTGTACATTTTGTATGACTATCATTGCTTAAAGTCAGCAGAACAAATGCAAAAATCTAAATGATCACAACCATTCATACCACTGGAAATAGGGGAAGCTGAAAATTTGGCAAATGACTGATTGGTCAAAGCAATAATGTCGCTAAACACTCCCTAAGATTCCATATAATTCAAAAGTCTCAAGACTTGAAGACATCCCTTTTGCTTGCATGTTACTTCCAGCAAACTGATTACCGCATATACTCATGTAAAAATCAAATTTTTAAGACATTTTTATGGTTAAATTTATAGGGTTGACTATTACATGGATACTACACTTGAGGGGTGAAATTCATGCTACAATCCAAAATACCATATTACTAACAGAAGCCTGATTGATTTCTCAACAAATAAAGAAAGAAAACACAAATTAAGGTGAACTCAAATGGAGGTTGACTCTGACCTGATAGGTCTTAAATTTGCACACAAAATTGGTGTGAATTGTACATCAACACACATGATAGCACAAAAACAAAAATTATTTTCCTCATTGTAACATTTAGTACAGGATAACAACTTGACTCTCAAATGCTGAGTGCTGTGAAGAATTCAGGTCTACTTTTACACAAGGTATGTCAAAAATTTCCGATTTGTTGGCCAAAAGTAGGGGGTTGACTTTTACATGAGATCGACTTTTACTCGAGTAAATAGACAGTAGCTTAAATTGGCTGTTACTGTGGCTTTAAGCAGACTCAGTTGGTGGGCAAGTACTGCCCAATTCCTGAATCACTTCCACCAATAGGAGTTTGTTGAGCTTTGCTAGCATAGGTTGGTAAAGTGATGGTTTGTACTTGCATATAAAGAACTGTTGCTTATTTCATGGTATACCTCAACGAGAGGAGACTGTTAGACTCATGTGGAGGAATGGTAATGTCCCTAATTCTGGGCCAGAAGACCTGGGTTCAACTCCCACCTGCTCTATGGCTATATCATAACATCTCTAAAAAAAGTTGATTAGAAAATATCTCAACCACAGTCAGCTTGTCAAACAATCAGGATCCCTTTTCTCCTTTGCAGTAAACTGTTTTGATTGTTTAAAACTCGTCATTTGTGTGTTTGACCTGATGAGTGCTAAACAACATTTCAGCAACATGTTGCTCTTCTCATTAATACGGAAATCTTGTACTACCAAGTAACTATTCAGAATCAAGTTTCTTTTCAATTTGTTGACTTGGATATTTTGAAAAGACTTATGGAACATAATATTTTGTATCCTGACCTGTTCGATTTTTTAAGACAGAGCACAGAGGTAATCAAGTGAGTTTTGGAGCCACAATTTGGAAACATCCAGATGTAGAACAGCTATCATTCTCTTGCAACTGGATACTTTTCTGAACAAGACATCTGTCACTATTTTTTCTTCATTACTGGGCCAAATTGCTGTTCTCTCAATGGCAGTGGGTAGCATCAGCAACAGAAGAACTGAAATGGTTTATGGACCTTTTTGTGGTAAATGGAGATGGACAGTAAATGTAGCTCCCAGATAAGTAATAAAATTATTAAGGCTTGATGACTACACTGAATCCAATCAAATGCAAGGTAAATGCATGTTTTCAAATACTTACCAGATCTTCAATGTTACCGTAGATATTTTTTTTCATGCCTGAAGCCCGTGTAGCAACCCAGCCTCCAAGACTGCTGAACTCCATTGAATCTGGTTCATGTCCTGTACAGTAGCCATGTTCACTAAGCTTCAACAAAAAGAAATTATTGGAATTGCAAAAATAATGAAACATATTTTTCAAATGATGCTGCCTAGAAGCAATTTTAATATAAGTAAAACAATGAACATTATACCAATCATTGTTTTTATAAGAGAATGGAAGAATATAGCAATACACTCAGCTAACCACAATTATTCAAATGTTTGTTTTCAAAAATAAGTTCTTCCAATGATTCTGTTAATTGCTACTTAACATTCCAACTGAGAAAGGTCCAGAATTTGTCACAGATATTTTTTCGTACCAAGAAAATGGCTGCTATCTGAAGGTGCTAGATCTAACTCAAGTTTGTAAATCACTGCAAAGAGACATGTTGGCGAAGTTTTTCACTTTGCACTCATTAGGACAAATGCAACAAAGCTAAACTTCAAACAACTCAATTTATGTCAGGGGAGAAGGGAGTGCTGATTAGTTGGCAATTTGGCACAGATTATCTCCATTGTTGCCATGGAAAGAGCAACAGGGAACTACAAGATTCCTAGGCTTCTCAGTCATTCAAAAAGTGTGGAAGGCTCAAATATATTATTCTTATTAGTAGAAATATGACCTCTGCATATTAACGAATGTCATGTCCAGTAACCATAAAAGATTATCTTAAATTGACTAGTGCAGATTTAGTGTCGTTTTTTTGTTCATGCAGATTTGAGTTGGAGAGCCTCTTCTGTACTGTATCATTCTATGGCTGTTTACTTAGAGTACTCAGGATTGCTCAAGTGTTGCCCAGCCACAGAATCATAACAACTGTAGATGCTTCAGGCTCAGTTTGCAAATGTGGGTTGGTTTAGTATGGTCGACACTCTGCCTAGTACACAGAGCTGAATGAATATTATTCTTTGATTCCACCAGCCAACCATTGGGACATATGGCCTACGTACATGGCAGCACACCAGTACTGAAATTCAAACAACACTAAAACATCGAACAGTACAGCACAGTACAGGCCCTGCAGCTCAATGTTGCACTGACCTTTTATCTTACTCTAAGATCAGATTAATTTACATACCCTTCATTGTACAGGTACACAATCCTTAATCCAAAACCTTAGAGGCCAGCTGGCTTTTGTATTTTTTCAGAATAAATTACATTTTCACAGTGAAATAAAAAAAAACTTACTGAGCAGCAGACGCAAGTGTACTACTACGAGCACTGAGACAGAACTGACGCCTGCCAGTCCTGGGCCACACCGCCACATCACATCTGAGTGGCATGGGTCGTGTGGGCGTGGAATTGAGTTAACCGTTTGCATGCCAAACAACCTTGTTACGGAGAAAAAAAACTTCGGATTTTGGAATTTCGGATAAAGGATTGTCTACCTGTACTATCTTCCATGCCCCTATCCAAGAGTCGCTTAAATGTCCCTAATGCATCCAACACTACCACCACTGCTGGCAGTGCAATCTACACACCGACCACTCTCTACGTAAAGAATCTATCTCCCCATAACCTTAAAACCCCTTCATGACAGCCATATCCACCCTGGGGAAAAAGTCTCTGGCTATCCACTCTGTCTATGCTTCTCATCAGCTTGTACACCTCTATCAAGTCAGTTCTCATCCTTCTTCGCTCCAATGAGAAAAGCCCTAGCTTCCTCAAACCTTACTTCATTAGGAATGCCCTCCAGTCCAGGCAGCATCCTGGTAAATCTCTTCTGCACCCTCTCTGAAGCTTCCATATCCTTCTTATAATGAGGCTCCCAGAACTGAACAGTGTTCCAAGTGTGGTCTAACTAGGACTCAATAGAGCTGCAGCATAACCTTGTGTCTCTTAAACTCACTCCCCCTGCTAATGAAAGCCAACAGACCATATGCCTTCTTGACAGCCCTATCAACTTGGGTGGCAACTTTGAGAGATCTATGGACATGGACCCCAAGATCCCTCTGTTCCTCTACATTGCCAAGAATCCTGCCTTTAACCCTCTAATTCTGCACTCAAATTTGACCTTCCAAAGTGAATCACTTCATACTTTCCAGGTTGAACACCATCTGCCACTTATCAGCCCAGTTCTGCATCCTGTCAATGGCCTGTTGCAACCTACAGCAGCCCTCCAACACTATCTACCACTTCACCAACCTTCGTGTTACCGACAAACTTACTAACCCATCCTTCCCCTTCCCCATCCAAGTCATTTATAAAAATCACAATGTTCAAGAGCTGGCTGGTGGAGCATCTTCTTGGAATTGTGGAAGATCCATCTCAGTGGGAAATACCACATGTGCTGCTACTGCATATTAACAGTGCGAAATGGCCTGTTTAACTGTTACTGACATTTTTGAATTTGGTTTGAAAGTACTGACTTCTCCACTTCCATCTATCAAAAGGCTTCTTTACCTGGTAAACATACATATTAGGATTCACAAAGCTCAAAAGACTGGCCTCAACAGCAAGACTGTAAATAAGGCTTTAGCCATTCGCTGACCTTGCATGCTTGATGCAGATAGAGTGTGTGCGCATTCTGTCTGCGTCAAAACTATCCTCTGGGACAAAGTTTTCCTCATCAGATCAATGTGCACTGCCTATCATTTGAATTCACAAATGGAAATACATCCAGGGAAGTTAGTTGGGTGGACCTGAGAAATAAGAAAGGGATGATCACCTTATTGGGATTGTATGATAGACCCCCTAATAGTCAGAGGGAAATTGAGAATCAAACTTGTAAGGAGATCTCAGTTATCTGTAAGAATAATAGGGTAGTTATGGTAGGGGATTTTAACTTTCCAAACATAGACTGGGACTGCCATAGTGTTAAGGGTTTAGATGAAGAGGAATTTCTTAAGTGCGTACAAGAAAAATTTCTGATTCAGTATGTGGATGTACCTACTAAAGGTGGTGCAAAACTTGACCTGCTCTTGAGAAATAAGGCAGGGCAGGTGACCGAGGTGTCAGTGTGGGAGCACTTTGGGGCCAGCAACCATAATTCTATTAGATTTAAAATAGTAATGGAAAAAGATAGACCAGATCTAAAAGTTGAAGTTCTAAATCGGAGGAAGGCCAATTTTGACGGTATTAGGCAAGAGCTTTGAAAAGCTGACTGGGGGCAGATGTTCGGAGGTAAAGGGACGGCTGGAAAATGGGAAGCCTTCAGAAATGAGATAACAAGTGTCCAGAGAAAGTATATTCCTGTTAGGGTGAAAAGGAAGGCTGGTAGGTATAGGGAATGCTGGATGACTAAAGAAATTGAGGGTTAAGAAAAAGAAGGAATCTTACGTAAGCTATAGACAGGATAGATCGAGTGAATCCTTAAGATTATAATGGCAGTAGGAGTATAGTTAAGAGGGAAATCGGGAGGGCAAAAAGGGGACATGAGATAGCTTTGAGTTAAGGAGAATCCAAAGGGTTTTTACAAATACATTAAGGACAAAAGGGTAACTAGGGAGAGAATAGGGCCCCCCAAAGATCAGCAAGGCGACCTTTGTGTGGAGCCACAGAAAATGGGAGAGATAGTAAATGAATAATTTGCATCAGTATTTGTGAGAAGATTTGTAGCTCAGGTGCTCGTTGCTGTGGTTCTGTTCGCCGAGCTGGAAGTTTTTGTTGCAAACGTTTCGTCCCCTGTCTAGGTGACATCCTCAGTGCTTGGGAGCCTCCTGTGAAGCGCTTCTGTGGTGTTTCCTCCGGCATTTATAGTGGCCTGTCCCTGCCGCCTCTGGTTGTCAGTTTCAGCTGTCCGCTGTAGTGGCCGGTATATTGGGTCCAGGTCTATGTGTTTGTTGATGGAGTTTGTGGATGAGTGCCAAGCTTCTAGGAATTCCCTGGTTGTTCTTTGTTTCGCTTGCCCTATAATGGTAGTGTTGTCCCAGTCAAATTCATGTTGCTTGTCGTCTGCGTGTGTGGCTACGAGGGATAGCTGGTCGTGTCGTTTCGTGGCTAGTTGATGTTCGTGGATGCGGATCGTTAGCTATCTTCCTGTTTGTCCTATATAGTGTTTTGTGCAGTCCTTGCATGGGATTTTGTACACTACGTTAGTTTTGCTCATGCTGGGTATCGGGTCCTTCGTTTTGGTGAGTTGTTGTCTGAGAGTAGCTGTTGGTTTGTGTGCTGTTATAAGTCCTAGTGGTCGCAGTAGTCTGGCTGTCATTTCAGAGATGTTCTTGATGTATGGTAGTGTGGCTAGACCTTTGGGTTGCGGCATGTCCTCGTTCTGTTGTCTTTCCCTTAGGCATCTGTTGATGAAATTGCGCGGATATCCGTTTTTTGCGAATACCTTGTATAGGTATTCCTCTTCCTCTTTTTGCAGTTCTGGTGTACTGCAGTGTGTTGTGGCCCTTTTGAATAGTAGTGTCTTGATGCAACTTCGTTTGTGTGTGTATTGGGGTGGTTGCTTTCATAGTTCAGGACTTAGTCTGTATGTGTGGCTTTCCTGTGTACCTTAGTGGTGAATTCTCCATTTGGTGTTCTCTGTACCCTCACGTCTAGGAATGGGAGTTGGTTGTCCTTTTCTTCCTCTCTCGTGAATCGGTATTTATTGTGGAAGAGGATATGAAAGATATAGATTGTTGGGAAATGGATGGTGACACCTTGCAAATTGTCCATATTACAGAGGAGAAAGTGCTGGATGTCTTGAAACACATACAGGTGGAGAAATCCCCAGGACCTGATCAGGTGTACCCTAGAACCCCGTGGGAAGCTAGAGAAGTGATTGCTGGGCCTCTTGCTGAGATATTTGTATCATCGATAGTCACAGGTGAGGTGCTGGAAGACAGGAGGTTGGCTAACGTGATGCCACTGTTTAAGAAGGGTGGTAAGGACAAGATAGGGAACTATAGAGTGAAGGGCATAAGCTTAGAATAAGGAGTCACATATTTAAGACACGGATAAAGAGGAATTTGTGAATCGGTAGACTTCTTTACCACAGAGTGCTGTCAAGGCTGGATCAATAAGTATATTCAATACTGAATATAGATTTTTCTTCAGTAGGAAGACGACAGGAAAATGGAGTTGAAGTTTATCAGATCAGCTCTAGTCTCATCGAATGGTGGAGCAGACTCAGACGAATAGCCTACTTCTGCTCCTACATCTTATGGTGTTACTATCCCAAGAGAAAATGTATTAGGAAAATGAATAAGATTGACATGTTCCCTGGATCTCATGGCCTGCTCCTGTCTCTTAAATGAACTTGCTGCGGAGATAGTGGATGAATTGGCTGTAATTATCCAAACATTTCACTAGATACTTGAAAAATCCCAGCAGATTGAAAAACATTAAATGTTACACCTGCATTCAAGAAATGAGGCAGACAGGAAACAGGAAAATAATTAGCCAGTTAGCATATATTTGCATTAGGAAAATGTTTGAATCCATTCCTAAAACAAAAAGTAGGAAGACATTTAGAAAATTACAGAATCAGGGAGTCAACATGTCTTTGTGATACATATCATTTAGGATAAGTCAGTTATTCAGTCATGACTGATCTGTTTGTGTTTCAAGTTATATATTCCCATCTTCTCTAATAACCATTGATTCCATTGCCTTACAAAAATCTATCTACTCCGCCTCCAAAGGCAGTGTTCCCAAGTTTCACAACAGGATAAGTAAAATGTCCCTTTTCCGTCCTAAAAGGGCAACCCCTAATTTCAAAACAGTTTGCCTTATTTTGGCTCACCCATACATTCAATTCCACTTCTAAAGACCATTCAATATCATAAATACTAAATCGAGTTTCTGTTAAATATTAGCACGCGATATTATTACAATCGGTGGAGGAGCAAGGTACAATATGTTCTCAATGGAAGGACTGGAAAAATTCCAACATTCTAAATTAAAAGTTAATAGTGTCAAGCTGAGCTTGTTACATTATCATCTTACTCCTAAATAAGAGTTATAAATTGCACACAAAATGAAATCTACATTCAGAACAAGAAGAATTTAACATCATAGAGCTATAGCTTAATCACCATTGTAGCAAATTAGCATTCACTAAGTATCTATTTATAAATACTATCAGATTCACATCACCATTTGTTGGAAACTCCCCCCAAAAAATACAAAAACAACAATGCATGCAAAACAGGTAATCAAGCCAAATGTATATGGCTCTCCCATTTAAAATTGTATTAGAGATATCACATCACACAAAGATAAAAATGCTTGCTCTGACTTGCAAAGTCTCCTAAACTACTTCCAGAAGAAATATTTAGAAGAAAATAGACCTTGAAATTATTTTGCACATAACAAGTCTACATTTTGTTAGTAAAATGTAATGGCAATTGGAAAAAATCATTCGGGAACTGCCTGCAGTAAAACCCCTTAAGAAATTATATATCTTGAAACCATCTGCCAGGAAAAACACTGATCCTTTGTGGAACACATCAGCATCTATTTGAGATGCAGCACATGTACTCCAACTCATTAACTGATTACTAATACCTAATTTTCAGAATTTACTTTCTTGTTCCATCTGCTCAACACCGGAGTTTAATCACCTCAGAAACAAAAAGGAACACGAGCATTTCCACAAAGGTTGTTTAAAAATCTTGATGTCTTGCCAATGCTTGCATTCTGGAAATATCTTATGACACAAACATTTTCAGATTTACAACCCACTCAGTATTAAACATGAGCCGCACTATCAATATTTATTTTCATCAATTGATGCTTTTAGAAATATAATGTTGCATTGGACAAATCTTCATGTAATTGGTAATCAATTGGTCTGGGACAATTAATAGCATATTTCATCACCTCAATATCACCTGGATGCCTTATCAAAACTCAAAATGCTTATTTTCATTTTTCCAAACATTGTGTCCCATTGTATCCCTAGTAAAATAACAAACACGAACAGTACAGTTGGAACTTAATCCATAATAATCAAATTGGCAAAGCTGTACAATTTAATAAAAGTATTTAAATTAGATTAGATTACAGTGTGGAAACAGACCCTTCGGCCCAACAAGTCCACACCGACCCGCCGAAGCGCAACCTACCCATACCCCTACATTTACCCCTTACCTAACACTACGGACAATTTAGCATGGCCAATTCACCTGACCTGCACATCTTTGGACTGTGGGACGAAACCGGAGCACCCGGAGGAAACCCACGCAGACACAGGGAGAACATGCAAACTCCACACAGTCAGTCACCTGAGGCAGGAACTGAACCCAGGTCTCTGGCGCTGTGAGGCAGCAGTGCTAGCCACTGTGCCACCGTGCCGCCCATCTGAAATTTAAATTTGTGATTTGTGATTTGGTTCGAGGACTAACTCAAGAATCCTTCATTAACTTCAGATTTTCCAGATTTAAATACCACAATTCAAGATTTCGAAAATTATAGAAAAGTTTGCTTAAATATAAGCTGGCTATGATTTACAAATTTATCACACATTTAACACAAAAAGTTGCCTCAAATGTTAATAATACTAGACCCAGGAGGTGATGCTGTAGGACGAAATTTAGTCAACTGAACTTAAATCAATTGTAACTGTCGTACTTGACATTGACCACAGAGTGGTGCTAAGACAAAGCATCTTGACAAGAATGGAGAGGTTTTCCTAAGGGCAAATTCAACGTTCCAAACTAGAATGCAAAACATTCATTCTCATGTTCTTTTAATGTTTTTTTGACATGTGGCTTGCCAATCTATTTCAATTTAGAATATTATAGCTTCATCAATGTACCTCCTCGCCCCAGTATTCCTTCAAAGTCTTGGTTACTGGATGTCACCAATGCATCCACCACTTCAAATGACATATTACTGCCTGGTTCTTTGCCTTATAGAAACATCACTCAGTTGCTACCCCAAATAGCCCTGTTGCAATCCAGAGTGGTAACAGTTAATGGTGCTTCTGCACCCACTCCCTGTCAATTAGCTTGTAGACCATTTTGTAATTAGTTTTACTGAGTGAAGCCTGAAATTTAATTTAATAACTATCTAATTCACCATCCCACACTCCACTTACAAATTATCCAATCTTGAATTATTATTCTTCAAAACTTAGACTTTTGTTTAAAGCGATGTGTCAGGGTCTTTACAATTTAATATACTCACATCTTTATTTAGTTAAAACATATCAACTTTCCAAAGCATTTAATATGTTTAGCTGCAATAGTGCCAAATAATTTATTTCATGTCGTTTTGGCATCATTCTGTATAGAGCTCTTTAAATAGGCAGTTCCTGAATTTAAATGTACTTTGGAATTGATTTTTGACTTCCTTATACTATTCTCTGGGGTCACTTAGCTGGTTGAAGCATTTGTGATGCACAGTGACGTCTATTACCACAGGTTACCATGAAGGTCCTGCCTTCTCAAATTCACCCTTCACCTAAGGTTGGTGACCCTGAGGTTAAACCACCACCGTCACGTGTCTCCATTTTCCTCTAATAAGAGAAACTTTATGGTCATCTGGACTGTGGCACCTTTACTCTTGCTTTGCTCACACCACCAACCCTACTGCCCATTATACTCCTCGCCTGTCTTTATTAATAAACTTCTTTATTGTTCACTCAAAGCCCAGTTAAACTGGTTCATTTTGAAAGATAAGTTCATTTAGTTCTGGGAGATAGGTATTCACAAGGGAAGGAATCAATTTCTAAATTAACCTTGTAGTCACCAAGGAAAGGGCCAGTGAATGAAGAATGGGAACTAGTTCATCCCTCTTATCCAGAAGCTTAACAATTTGAGATCTCTGATCTGTAACAAATAAGGGTATCTTGCTAAAGGTCTGGGAATAACACTTCACTGGAGAGAGGAGGTACATAGATTAAGCTATGCTAACATCCTTCTTTCTTTAGCATTTGCCCATGCAGATTTTCAACTTTGCCCTGCTGGCTTCTCAACCTCTACATTTTCTTTATTCTAAAGTACCATCAGGCTCTCTTAACCATTTTTTCTTCTCTCCTGTCACTTCCTCATCTAGTACTCCACCCTTCAAGTACTTGTTCAATTTTTTTTTTCCATTGCATATTACTTCTATTTTAAGACATCTGGTTATAAACATCGATGTGCAGCAACATGTGCATTAATAATCAATGACTGG
Organism: Chiloscyllium plagiosum; assembly: GCF_037043375.1. Classification (NCBI taxonomy): domain Eukaryota; kingdom Metazoa; phylum Chordata; class Chondrichthyes; order Orectolobiformes; family Hemiscylliidae; genus Chiloscyllium; species Chiloscyllium plagiosum. The sequence goes on from NW_028270145.1 coordinate 49,223,222, forward strand.
GTAAATGTTCAAAATTCAACATTTACTTGCACTTCTTCAATGACCTGTAAATGATATTGTGATAAATGTGAAGTCCCGCCAGGTAATATTGGCTGTCAAGTCTAACATATAATTAAATGGTTTGTCAAGTCAGTGGAGATATTGGGTAAAAATCATCTTCTCAGAAAGGACAATAGGCAAATATTTTATAATAGTCCATCATATTTTATGAAAAGAAAACTCGAAAGCAACACACTTTTCCCAACTTAGAACCCCTTTACCTTGAACACAAAAAGCTAGCTTTACTAATGTGAATTTTCATTCCATAACTGCTGTCCAACATATAATAAAGTTAATCTTACCTGTCTTTCAAGATCTTGCCCAGTAATGCCAGACTCCACATGAGCTGTCAAGTTCTTTTCATCAACCCACAATATTCGATTCTGTTTTTGAAAGAATTTAAATAAAGTAATTGTATCTACTTTATCCCATTAAAAGCCTCTGTTCACTTGCATCATCTATCAATTCTTGCAATTAAACAATATACGATACATAACTATTGCCGGTTCTTTTCTTAGTGGGTAAGGTTCCATGTGTGCATGACAATCTTGAATACCTTAAAGTACTAATTCATTCTTTATCCTTTGCAGAAATTCTAAGCAGATTTAAAAAAAACCTTTCTATTCATTCAGGGGATGAGGATGTTGCTGGCTAGGTCAGCATTTATTACCGGTCTCTAAGTATTCGGAAGGGTAGTTAAAATCTGGAGTCACATGCAGGCCAGGTAGCAGTTTCCTTCCCATCCACTTATTGCCAACCCACCTACCTTTCCCCGACACGGTCATGGTAAAGCCTCACAGGAGAGCTAACATTACACGCATTAAATTTTTCATCCCCATTCCCACTCCCCAGTCTTGATCAAAGATCCCAACCTGAAATGTCAACCCCGCCAATCCTCTAATGTGCTTTTACCAGCTCCACACTTCTTCAACTCTGACTTTCCAGCATCTGCAATCTCTCCATCTCCAACCTGGTAGATTTTCCTTCGGGAGAACAGGGCATGCCACATCTAAATACCAAGCATGCATGGTAACATTATTACCTACCATCAACTACCACTCACTCCTCAGGCACTCAGGGGCACTTTTTTGAAGCTTCTCTGTAGCAACAGAAGATTTTGATCCCACCCAAGATCTGAAAGAGCACACTTCCAGCAGGGTCTACTGGATAAACCAATCAGGAGTTGGAACCACTCATCAATATAGAGGTGCCAGGGTTAACTGTAGTAACCAACACTACCCTTGGCCAAAATCAGCTGACTCAGCACAGACCACAAAACAAACCTGGGAATAGTAGTTTTATTCATGTCAACACTGGTATCGTCATTACTAATTTAGTCGGGGCAAAGACTCATAGGATAGCTAACATTACATGCATTAGACTTTTAGACATCTGCATTTGAAATATATAGTGATGCATTAACTTGGTCACGGACAAAAACAAAATTTAACTGTTGTATGTCATTCAGTACTTGATACCTGAACAGCAAACACAGATTTATGGTTTTGCAAGAATTTCGTTGCTGTTCAAAGAATCAGTCCTGAACTGAAAACCTATTAAATCACCTCTCTTTAAATGTTTTTGTCAAATCATGAAGTCACAATAGCAGGGCTGTCCCAAAAGGAGTCTTTCCAGAACTAAGCAGCTCCGACTCTGAGGAGACTGTCTATGCACATTAATCCTTATTACATCCATCCATGTTTGCAGTTTACACCAACTCGTAATGTCAACAAAACATGCCAACCAACCCCTGCTGGAGTTAGTACCAGTTTGTACATGTACAGAAGAGTGCATGGTAAGATTACTACCTACCAACTACCACTCACGCATCAGGCATTCGGGCATTTTTTGAAGCTTCTCTGTAGCAACAGAAGATTTGAAATTTGAAAACACAGAATAGATATGATAAAATATTTTTCAATAAAATGCCATTAACAATGGCTCGACAGTTCATTGCCTCTGTTGTTATAAATCTGAATCCAGGTTTATCATTTACTACACATTTCCCCTACCCAAGCTGTGCTTCTAACAATGGGAGTGCATGAACCTTGTTTAGTATTTTGATGCTACTTCCACTGAGCACATTTACATGAGATATCCACCTCTGTCCATCTACCAGCCACACAATTCTAGATTTGCACTTTCAGTATGGTAAGGAATTGATTTGTCCACATTGAAGTAGGTTATGGTGTATAGATGCACTCTTGTGATACTGTGGAGGAGATTCAAGGGGACAAAGCACGGCATGCGTTAACATATAGCAAACTACCCAGCAACTTTATCATGTTCATGGCACCAATTAAGTCACCCATCCCTCCTACCTTCCGCTACTCCAAATCATGAATCTGGATTCCCACACTCTTCTGTCCTCCATTCATTTTGGCATGCAACTCTACTCTCTGACCTTATTAATTACTCTATTAAATTGTATCTACTGCATTATTGTCTATCCTGGTATCTCAAGAAATTCAATAAAAGTCAATCAAGAAAAGGTTTCATTTCAAATCCATGTTGCTCTTTAATTCCTAAAACAATTTCTGTCCTCCTTTTTAAATAAAGACATTACGTTAGCCATTATAGTCCGCACGCACAAAGCATTTTTTACAATCAATTATTACATTTGCAGAGTAATGCTTTTGCTACTTCTTTTCTAAGGTACAGGGCAATCCCCATATCCACAGGTACTTTTACCACGGTTTCAGTTACCCACAATTTATTGTGGCCCGAACATATTACAAAGAACATTGTAGAACCAGGGACCGGGGGGCTGCCGGGAAGGTATATTTCCCATTTAAATGAATGGATTCACTACTTTCCACTGCTTCAAGCTTCTGCGGTAGGTCTTAGAATATATTCCTGCATGGGTACCGGGGGGTACTATTGCATTTTAAGGAATGTGGATGTAATCCATGGAAGAAGGGCTTCAACCTCTGTGGCTTGCACAGTTATTCAACACATCCCTTTTTATTTTGAAAGAACTGACCTGCTCCCTCATCTTATCATTTCAGGTTATGTCTACCCAGTCTCTCTCTCTGGTAAATATTAAATGAAACAATTACTCTATTACTACCCATGGTATTACCTTGTGTATGCCATAATGGGCTTATTCCCATTATAACTTTCACTTTTTTGATGTTTTGTTGATATATTCCTTCATAGTACCTCAATGCTTTCCTAGTTGTTTTTTAAATTCTCTGTCATACTCGAGTTGAGTTCTGCTAGGGACATTACCTTGATTTCAAGGGCAGTCATTTTCACCCTCACCTCTGGAATTTAGCTCTTTTGCCTATGTTTAAACTAAGGCTGTTGGGAGGTCAGGAGCTGAGCGGCCCTGGCAGAACCTAACCCACGAATCACAAAGCAAATGCAGCTTGCTAAGACCGTCCATCACTTTACAGATGACAGATGTAGATCAATGGGTGGTCATTGGCTGGGTTAGATTTTTCCTGCTTTTTGAGTATAGAAATACCTGGGCACTTTTCCACACTGTTGGGAAGATGCCAGTTTTGTGGCTGTACTGGAATAGTTCAGCTAGGAGTACAAGCTCTGGAGCATAACTTCTCAGTACTATTGCCAGAACTTTGTCAGGACCCATGGCCTATGCTGTATCCAGGGCCTCCAGTCATTTCTGATATCATGCGAAATGTACTGAATTGACTGAAGACTGTCGTGTCATCTTCTGGCTAAAGATTGTTACAAACGTTTCAGCCTTATTTTTTGCATGAATGTGCTGGGTTCTCCCACTATCAAAGATGCGCATATTTGTGGAGACTCCTGTACTAATGAGTTGTCTCATCGTCTAACAGTTTGTGAAATGAAATAACAGGACAGCAGAGCTTAGATCTGATCTGCTGGCTGTGGAATCCACAGCTGTCTATCACTTGCTGCCCAATCTAGTTTGTCACCCAAGTAGCCATGTTTTATTGCTTTACCAGATTGACAGCTCACTTTGGTATACCTGGTGCTGCTCTGGCATGCCTTGATGTAAGTCAAGTATGGTTTTCTCTCCCGTTGGTTCCCTCAGCACCTGAAGCAGACCCCATGCAGTAACTATATCCTTAAGGATTCAACTGGGTCAATCATTAATGGTGCTGCACAGCCAATCTTGGTGATGGATATTGAAGTACCCCACCCAGAGTACATTCTGTACCCTTGCAATCGATCGGAAGAGCCATCTTTAATGCAGTCAGATGATTTAGACGATGCCTGACCAGTGTCATTGGCCAGAGCTTTTTCACTAAGTAATTGACAAGTCCCTGGAAATGTACAAAAGTAATGTATACACAGGAGCAGGAAACAGCTGTCATCAGACATTGGATGGATAAAGACAATGGAAGAATACAGGGAAAAGAATTTCCTAAAACTTCAGCTGCTGCCAAAAGCTACACAATTCATCAATGTACTCTGCATTAATCAGTCTGTTCGCCCTCTAGGATCAGCAAGCACACTCTCACCATCTTAAAATCACGAGTTCTAACAGCTATTTTGGCCAAGTTAAAACTTACAGTAAACACAGTAAAATACTTCATCCAGCTTCCTATGCCTAGACTTGAATATGCGAAAAATGCTTCTCAGAAGATAAAATGAATGCCAGCCTCAAAATGTTCTGGATTACCAATGTGAATCTTTCACTCATGCAAGTGGAACACTAAATGATTCAACAGTTGCAAGTCAATTGTTCATTACAGCTGAATGTTGAATGCATTCTGCCAGTTCAAGAACCAAAGTCAAGTGGCAGATTTAATCAAGTCAATCCTTCTTTTGCATATACATTAAGTACAATGTTGAAACTCTTGAATGGTTACATTTTTGGAACAGTAAAATAGTTTTAATGAACCAGAAAACAGGAAACAATTTTACATTTTATATGACCCACGTTGGCATGGAGAGAGGCCAACATTAAAGTCTAGCTTGAAAGGTCTAAATGAATGTAAATCATTTTTTTAAAAAAAATTGATTTACATGGGTTGCTAAATGTTTAATTCAATATTTTAGTTTTAGCTCTGCAACAGCACAAGTTTGATCACATCAGGTCCCACAGCTAGCAGTGACAACAAAATAAGACAATATTGGGCAGGGACCAAGTAGAGATAACCTATTTTCAAAATATGCCATGGATGGACATGAGAGATTCTAAGAGGATAGAAAAAGCCTCTGTTCAACATTTCATCCAAAAAGGTGGCACACCCAACATTGCAAGCACTGGATTGTCAGCCAAGATCTTTTGCTCCTGTCTCTGAAGTGGAGGTTAAGCCTGTAACTTTCAGACACATAAGGTTGCTACTACTAAAACATCTCAGCTCAAAGTCTCAATGGAGTTTAAAGGGCCATAATGGCTACAGAAGCAATCTTTGGGGAAAAAAGATTATCTAGTTGATGTATGAAAATTCAAATCTATATAATATTTCTCTTTCAAAAAATAGGTAATACAATTTATTATAATGAATATTAACTTCAAAAAAAAACCTTTTAAATGGAAAATTAAATATTTTTGGAGAATTTCTCACAAACATGAGCTTTTCAAATTCTGTAATAATTAAACTACTCATTTTCTAATTCAACCTTTCCTTTAATGAACGAATGAAGAAATAGTTTATTTATTGGCACTTACATTTTACAATAAATAGCACAGCAAAATACAGTGAAAAACTTCAACAGTACCATTTTGAAAAGTTGAAAGATGTGATGATGGAAAAGCAGAGTTGGTCTGGCAGCATCCGAGCAGCAGGAGTCGAAGTTTTGAGCATGAGCTCTTGATCAGCAATGCGGTGGCGGTGGATCTTGAGATGGTCGCAGGGGCAGTTGGCGGCGATTGGAGTGGCGGTATAGTCAGTGACAGCTGCGATCTGTGGGACTTCAGGGGTGGAAGTGACCTCATTGTTTGCCACGATGGTAATAGCTGGAGCGGCCACATGCTACTGGCGTCAAAGAGGCTCTGGAGGCCAGGAGAAACGTTTGGGATGATTGAGGAATCCTGAGTTTGGAGGTAAGTACGTGAAAGTTTGATATACTTACATTCCTTGATGTCCAATATGGTGGAGAAAAAGCATTTGTTGAGCATGTGGATTCTTCTAAGGATGAAGAACGACAATGTACTTTGCAGATCTGGGAGAGTGTGGCCCTGACCTGGGGCAGGGCTGACTTCAGGGAGAATAGGTGACGGCACATGGCTGCGAGTGTGGAGCGGAGGATCCAGAGGGATAACTGTTTCTGGAGCTTTGGATTTGTTGTAGGAAGTGGTTGTCCTGGTCAGGTCCAAATTGTGATGGCCTGAATGTCGTGCGGAGTCCACGCGGGATCGGTTGGCTCCGTAGGCAGGCACTGAGGAAGATGTGGCTATGGTAGCGGGTCTGCTTCAGAGGAGAGGAGACAGCATTGAAGTTGTTTTGCTAATTTTCAATGTGTCATTTATGAACTTTTTAAAGGGCAATGTAAATTGTCCATGTCAGGAATGGCTGATAGAACTTGGCCTCTGCTGAATCTCTGGAACTTCAAAGCATTTTTTAAAAAGCACTTACTCCTGATACCAATCGGTTAAACACTAAAATCAATTGAGCACTGCACTTGGCTTGCAATGAATTTGTTAGCACATTTTTGGTTTCTCCCATCACTAACAATCAACTGGTGCCAGTAGTGTGTGATCTTTATTCCAGTGATGACACTTGTTCAGCTGTTCTTTTCAGTGAGCAACCTAACAGTGGCCCACTCCATCTCTGTCCCCCACACTCTAATCCCTGGTGTTGCAAGCTACAGCATATAACGTTGTGTCTAGGACTCTGAGGCACAATGGTAGTGGCCCTACCTCTGAACCTGGAGGCCTGGCCTCAAGGCCAAACCTGCTCCAGGTAGGGTGTAAAACCATTTCTAATGAGAAAACCTATGCAACTTTGTTTTCCCATTTGTTGGTATTTTAACTATGCAACCTATTCATACGATCTTACCTAGTCACTATTGTTATTGGGCATCACAATATTTATCACTATTGCCTTACAAACATTGACTCTCCAGCATCTGGTCAATGGTACTCATGAATTTTCAGTTACATTACCAAACGTAAAAGTGCATCTCGCTAGATGGCAGAATTGATATCTTTTAAACAACAATCATTTTTTTTTTAAGTATAAATGTGCAAACAAGTTTGTAAATTGGAAAATCATGTCCAGCAAAGTTGGGCTTTGAAAGTAGAATTTATAGATTGCCAATTGGATTATTCGTTCTGGGATTTTCACGGCATTGTAATCTGGAATTTTGTAAATCATTGCACTTTAAAAAAAAGTTTTGTATTTCAGCAAAAGCTCTACAGTCATTGAATTTGACATCAAACAATTCGACAACATGTGCAAGAGGTACAGATGCAGCACCACCACACTGACCCTTTTTATTAAAAAAAACTTATCCACAATAGTTACACAAAAAACCTACCAAATTAACTTGTTAGATTTATAATCATTTTAGAGATAGTCAAACAAGATGCAAAGTAGTGACACAAAAGCTCAGCTCATTTCACTTAACCCAGACACCAAATGATTTTCCACTGCAATGAAGAAGCAAATGAGAATTGGAAATCTCTAAAGGCACTGCACTCACTTTTGCCACCTTTAGACAGGACAGGATATTAATAAACTTGTGTGAATTAGTGATCATCACAACATTTAAGTGAATATTACAGAAACTGAAAATTAGCAGCCATTTGTGTTTGCTATGATCTTTACATGGTAGAGGCAGATACTATCCAACAGCATTCTCTAGCTTTCTCAGTATCCTACAATACTGATCTTAATATTCCTTACTGATCACTGCTATTGTACAATTAAATAATTAATGCAAGCATGACAGGTTCAAAATTTGCTAACAAAATAACTGTGCAAATCATTATTTATGTACAAATCATAAGAAATGCCCCATGAGATTAGCATTCCCACAAATTGTGGTGAAAACTGAAACTAGCCATCATCCTTCTCAAGTTATTATTCAGTTGCACATTAATTTTTAATCAAACTAGTGACAGAAAGTTAGGGTAGCTACTTAACTCATTCAGCTACTCTCACCAGGAAGGAAACAACTGAAACTGCAAGCATATACGTAACAAAACAACTGACTTTTGTCTCTTCACTAAATCTCATGCCCAGCTAGTTTTGTTCTGCACATGATTTGACTAAGTCACCCCATTTGCTTATCATTCCTTTTGCAATCGTTAAATCTCACTGGCTGAGAGAACATGCTTCACCAGGTCTCAGACATGTAAAATGCCAAGCAGTTTGCACTGAGTACTTCCTAGTACAAAAAGCGGATGAAGTCTAACAAAGCAGTTCTAGGCCAATGACTTAATAAAAACTCTTAATGGGATGTTGCTCCCTTTAAAATTTTCTTCCTACTCTACAATAGTACAGGTTCACTGCAGTGGTAGAGGATGCACCCTGCAGAATAAACAATTATTTGATGCACAATTTTGATTCGCCTCCATCACGAAGAATTTGCTATATTAACCATAATTAATTTTATTATCCTTGTATGTTATGGTTTAGCAGATCTTTGCTCATTTGTTTTCAAACTCTCAACCCTCAGCCTCTCCACCCTTATACTTCATCATAAAATCATTTCTATTGATAGTTTTGGACAGGATTCGCCAAATTAACACGTTTCATAAGTAAGTGGGGCTTTTTGCTTGAATTTTGAGAAAACAATACAAAGCCAACAACATTTACAAATACACAATGTTGGATCTCTGTTTGTTTTCATTTAATGCATCTAACCAAGCTTCACACCACAGAACAATGATATTTGATTTAATTTTTACAAGTGTCTATAAAGTTAACAAAACAAAATGCATCTCTCATTATGCTTTAGATGTCTTCATTCTGATTAGCTTTAATCTCATATGTATTCAGATGAGCACTCAAATTTATTGACATAATTATCACTAGATTGGTAGTTTTAATGCTTTCACACATCATAAAATCAGAAATAGCTATGCCCTGTGCTCTGATACCATTAGTCTTTCAGTTTTTGTAACCAGGTACAAGACCTCCCTACGTCTGATTTGCTTTCCTGCAACTGCTCCCCCCCACCCACCCACCAATCCAGAGTACTGACAGACCTCATGACTCCAACATGCTGTCTGATCGCAGCACTTTCACCCAGCAGACCAAAGACCTCTAATGCCCTGCAGTTAGGAGCTGACACAAGCAATCAGACAGATCAAAGGTCTTTTGCTGCACTTCCAGATGTGTCAATGTAACAAAACCTAAAGGCAATCTGTAGGTGATTGATATATGTATCAGCAGAACGGAGTCAAACTGAAGAATCCATGAGCCTGAAAGCCATTATCTTTTTGCTCATGCTGCAATTCCCCAGCACCATGACAAATTTATCAGGCCATGTCATCCAATAAAGGGTTTTTATATTTTAACTGCTCAAATGAAGGTGGTTAGTGGTTACAAAGATACCAGTCATGTTCACAAGTACAAAACAATTAGTGAATTGAAATGTCATGGAATATTTAGTGAAAGCAACTGCTTCAAAATGTTAAGCACAACAATTTGAAAATAAAGGTTAATGGCCATCTGCCAGGAAAAACACTGGAAATGATTTTTATCTACCGTACCTTTTCCATTAAAACTTTGAAGACTCCAGTCAGACCAGATCACCTGTTGACCTTCCAAATTCTAGAGAAATTAGACTTAACTTTTATTCTAGAGATTTAAAATAGAACTGAAAAACAACATTGTGCACCCAGAATATTGTTCAATGGAGTTGTGTTTTATTTTGAAAAACAAAATATGATGTGATTTAAATACATTGATAATGCACAAATCCTAGAGGCACACCCTTCAAAATCAATAAAACTAATGACAAATAGGATGTGCAAACAAATGCATTTTGGAAGCAGGTTTATGATCATATGCTTGGTTTGAAAAATAATCTGAAGAAAAATCTTCTTACTGTGCAACAGTAACCAAGCTAACAGGATACTAAACCTACATTGCATTTGGGTGCACCAACAAGAGCACATTTCCCTAATGCAGACTTGCTCCTATACATTTCTATTGTCAATCAATAGGTGAGTAAACAAATCTTTTCATTGTGCCTCGGTACATGTGACAACAAATTCAATTCAATAAACCAACAGAAATCCAAACCACATGGAACAAATTGTCTCTCAATAATATGCTCAATATCTAGTATCTCAAATCAAATTAATGACGACAACTCTCAAACATGGAATTATAAAGTCCCAATCAAACTAATCCATATTATGGACAATTTACTGCCTGATTCCAATCAAACGACCAGAATTTATGATAGTCAAATTTGAAGAGGTTCCAGAACCAAATAGCAATGCCTAAGATATTAAAACTTTAAAATGTTTGAGGATGCTAGGTCTATACTTGAAATTTAGAAGGATGAGGGGAATCTAATTGAAACTTACAGAACGCGGAACAACCTGGACAGAGTGGACGTTGGGAGATGTCTCTATTAGCATGAGACTCGGACCAGAGCGCACAGCTTTAGAATAAAAGAAGCTCCTTTAGAATGAAGATGAAGAGAAACTCCTTCAACCAGAGAGTGGTAAATCTATGGAATTCATTGTCACAGAAGGCTGTTGGAAACCAGATCATTTGAGTATATTTAAGACAGAGATAGACAGATTCTTGACTGTCAAGGCAATCAAAGGTTATGGGGAGTAGGCAGGAAAATAGGGTTGAGAAAGCTATCAACCATGAATGAATAATGGAGCAGACTTGATGGGCCGAATGGCTTATTTTATGCTTCTATATTTTGGTCTTATGGTCTTTAAAATTGCTGATTTAGTACTTCTACTCAAAAATCACAAGTATAATATTTTAGATTATTCTGGAACTTGGCATAAATAGATACACTTCTGAATTCTGTATTTTAAGACTTTAAATGGGCTATGTCATTCCGAAAAACTTGTGATTTCAGTGCCAATGATTTTCTGTTCTCCTAAATGACTGCCAAATGTTTTCTACGAGAAAGCAGTGTCAGGATAGATATTTATCATTTGTCGGCACACATTTGTTCAGAAATCAAGTTGAAAGGATGTTGTTTCTAGCCAGAACCATTTGAAACATTAACTTAGGCAATCTGACAGACCATATAATTGCCAAAATTAATCTAGGGGCTAAACGAGTAGGGAAACTGTTGGGAGCAAGTTAGCAATATCCAGATATCGGAACCCTCACATCGCAGCATGTAGGATCTGTTTCATTTCATGTTGAACGTAAAAGAATTCCAATGGTGTGAATCACTACTTGGGTTACTCAAGTTTTGTTCTGCTGGATACTTAAACTGAGTATTTTGGAAATTCACATTAGAAGTCTGCACCCAAAGACCCAGCCAGATTGAGAGAGAAAGTTTTTTTAAAAACTCAAAAGATTGTATTTTTATTTTTAGGAATGGTGTTAAAATGTTTTACAGTACCAGACTTTTTTGACTGCATTATTCAGTCAATAAATACAGTTTTCTATTCTAATCTTGTGCAGTTACCCGGTTTCCATTTTTTAAAGAACTGAACAAAAATGGTGGACATGCCATTTGATCTCCAGTGGTGAAAAGAATAACTAACCGCAATTCTTTAACTCAAAAAAAAATCTGAAACAAAGAAAGCTGTTTAAGAATCTGACCCATTTAAGGGAACTTAACTTTCATCGTCTATACAGAACAAAAATGTGGACAGAACTAAAAAAAATTTCTACCGCACCATTTCAACTTATGTTGGAAAGCAGTGGAAGTTTTACTCAAGAATGAGATTGGGCTAACTTCATTTTTTAAAAAATCATGAAATCTTTCCACTCAAATTTTGCCAAAGAGAATTCCTGTTCAGGTAGATTACATTTTGCTGAAATTCAAGCCTATGTTACAAGTTACAGAAATACAAAATGCTAGTATTCTTTTGTATACTCTGACATTTCAGACAGAATACATGTGACCCTGCTGTACATTTCAGGTTGTTTAATTAACTTTGGAAACTGTTCACCAAACCGCATCGCATGCTGGATGTTTTAAAAAAAACAAGATTTATGGGCTGGAATGTAAAAGTGACAGCATTCACATAGCAGAGTTCTGGGAGCAGTTTAAGCATTTCTAAAATACAATTATTTAAGAAAAGCATGTTCAACTACCATAACCCTTTTATGGGCTCTCATCAATCTAGTCAAGGAGGTTTTCCCATCTTAAGTGATGAAGCAAATCAAATTATTTTGATTTTTTCTCAAAAGTTAAAAACATTATTCTTGTTTGGAATTGTATAATAGATTAAAATTCACCAATGTAAAACACTAAGTGACATTAGTTTAATAAATGCATTTAAGCTGGCATAACCTGTTGGAAGACGTGTTTCATATAGTTTTGCATCAGTGTCTGCTCAGGGTTAGTGCACCTACTGGAGCTAGAATGTGCTTGAATGAAACAGGAAAGGCTCTAAAAGGGAGTGGCATCCCCTGCTGCATCCAACAAATTTCAGTGCGCTCAATTTAGTTTTAGCTTGTGAACAAATTCCTCAATCAAAATAATCTCAAATGCAATATTCCGTAATCTACACAGTCATGTCAGTTCATAAAACATTTTCCAGAGATGGTTGTGGTTCAAGTACCATGAGGATTTATCCACATGACAATTTAGGCTGACACTTCAATGCTGTATTGAGGGAATGCTGCACTGGTCGGGATTCCACCTTTTGCAAAGTCATGAAGGTACTATGTCCTTCCCTTGGGTGAACATAAAAGATCCAAAGATTTTACTTGGAAAAGCAGGGGAGTTGTCCCTAATGTCCTGGCCAATATTTATCCATAAACGAACACAAAATTATTTGGTCATTATCACATTTATATTTGAGAGAACTTACTGTGTGCAAAGTGGCTGCGACATTTTCCACATTACAACAGCAACTACACCCAACATGTACTTCACTTCTGGGAAGTGCTGTGTGATAACCAGTGGTCATGAAAGGTACAATACAAATGCAAGTTCTTCTTTATGGGAAGAAACCTTCAAACACGGAATACCACATAACTCAACTTCATGCAAGGATAATTTAAGATATGTAATAAATTTAAAATTTAACATATAAAGTTTAACATTTTATTCCTACTTATTTTCTTGTGCTATATAAAGCATGTTGATGCTGAGAATACAAGGAAAAAATGAACAACACCCATTCTTTCTCAAAAGCTTGTATTTCTTTTAAATTGGTACTTGGAAGGATAATTTTAACTAAAACAACAAGGAGAAGGCAAATCCTTTAAACCCCTGTAGACCTCAAATTAAAATACTTCAAAAGAAAAATTCAAATAAACCAGCATAATCCAATATAAAAGTCAAACTTCATAATCAACTGAATACCTTTAATCACTTCCCACAGAACACAAGATACATTCTTAACTACATGTGGAAGGTACAAAGCTCCTTGAGGATGCTTTGGTTAAAATAAGCATGACAAGAGAGTTGGACTTGGTACGGTTTAAATTAAATTTTTACTTTTATTACCATCAGGAGTCTTTCCAAAATCTTTATTACATACCATCTGTGAAGTATCCAAAGAAAGTATGGTTCGTTTTTCATCTGTGGGACACTCCAGAGCATCGGAAACACTTGTCCCTCCTGCAAGTAAAGGAAATTAAACGACTGATTTTATAGTGGCTTTGCTTTTCTTTGTTTTACAAACACTTAACACTGATGGTCTCCAGACAACTCAGCACAGATGTACTCAGCAGGACATGGACTGCCATTTAGACTGTGATAATATTAGGAAAGTGTTGACAGAACTGCAAGTTGAATTACTTCTGATATATGCCAAACATTGGTGCTATTCAACATTTAATAAAAAGAATTCACCACAAAGAACAAATGCTGTCAAGTATGTGAAAGACAGTGAATTGTCAATTTATGTCAGTCTATAACATTCAACTCAAAACAACATTAACTACAAAAATAAACTCTCATTATTTGAGCACAAATGTGGTGGGTGTTAGAAGACCAAAATGTGCTAGTCAGTAGGCCATAGTCAATCACCACTCTCAAGCTACTCACCTCTACTCAGCAACAATGGAAACAAAACAGTTTTGCTAAAACAAGCAGCAAAAGGTTTCATGAACTCCACTGGCAATTCTATAGAGACACAAGCTTATCTCACGCAACCCCATCCCATTTTACTTTGAAGATATGGTATAGTATCCCAAAAGAAATAAACATTGTCTTACAAAACATTTGGCTCTTTATCATCTGACCAGAGAATTGTGTAGATCAATGTCCAGAATGCAGAGTATCTATCAATGTTCTTTAACATATTAGATTGTATAATTTTGGGCTTGTTAAATGTCAGCAGAGCCCCATGCCAATATTTAAGAGTGCCAAGTCTCAACTCTTAGTGAGCAGTAACTAATGACATTTGCCTATGGAAAACGATTGTGTATTCCACATAAGATAAAGAAAAGTTCTCAAATATGAATATTTGTTGTTTTGGAGCTGCTTGAACATGATGATTGCATTCTATGTTGACATCCAGCTGACCAAAAAACTTTATTTTGCTGCAGAATGGATAAGAGGCCTTTGAAACCGAACTGTCATTACTTATACATCAAAAATGTCTTTACAATAGAGTCCTACCCTCATACCTATATGACACCTTGTCAGCCAGAGTCGCTGGATAAGGAGAAGGAATGAGAATCGATCAATTTTTCCCCTGCCTAATCTAGGAATGCCACAAAGAGCAAAGTTTCTACTGCCTGAACGGAGGGGAGATAGATGTAATAGTAGTAGAGTTCTGCAAGAAATTAGATTGCTTTGAAATTGAGAGACTACATTAATCCTAGATATTCTTGGGTAGAAGATTTTCTGAAAATTCCACAGTGCGTAACGTCAGAGAGACTTAATGTACCCTACCTAGGCTTGGACTAACTTTGGCTTTTTAGTTCAAAGTAAAAGGTAAATTACCAATCGTTGATTCCTTTTGCATACTTTCATTGAAGCTCAAGCAGTGAAAACATATCTGCAGATTTCTATTAAACAAGATGCCCAATATCATTAGTTTAATTGCAATTACTTCAGCTAGGAAGTTCTACTGTACTTTGAAAATCAGTCACACTCAGCAGCACAAATATCTTGTCTATCCAAACTATTTTGTTTGATCACTTTATGTGATAGCAATTATCTACTGTGTAGAGAGGCGTTTGGAGGACAGGGGTGCATGATGCATTCAGCTACCAAAAGCTGAAGGAGAAAAAAAGATAGCAGAAGATGAGGAAAGTTCAACAGCAAAAATTACCCTCATGGAAAGATTGCTCCTAGAGGAATAGGCCATGTTGATAGCAAGAATAAGAGTGCTAAATGAGGGATCAGGATGGTATTAGAGGAATAGGATGGGGATGGTATGCGAGGGGGGGGGGATGGTATGCGAGGGGGGGGGGATGATTATGAGATTGGTTAAATTTATTAAAATGGTGACGACAATTATTATGATGAGCCATTACTTCAAAATCATTCTGGGCGTAAAAGATTAGGATCACTATACTTGAATTAAATCATTTTGGAAAAGCTGTCAGGTGAACAAAATGAATACATGAGAATTGACTCTACCAAAGAAGTCGACATCTCCAGAATTTCCAAAAGGCAGCCTAATTCCAATGGGCATGCATAAAACTTGACTCAAGGAAGCAGCTGTAAAATTGCTACAAAACTTGAATAGCAAGCAATGACTTTGTCACCAACAAGACTGGTTTGTTCAATAATAGATGTTGAAATTGTAAAAAGAGTTAGATTTATACTGAACCCATCTGGTGTAAAACTTCCTTTTTCAATTTAGATAACTTTCATATTGTACAATAATATACACATCACAAGGCTAGACTCTTGGTAGGATTTATACTCCTCAGTTAGTGCTTATAAATGGAGAACTTATGTAATGTGTTTTCTGAAATGAGACATTTCAATTTTGAGACTTTACTGAAAGAACAAGAAACATTGTATCTGAAGAAATATTGCAGCAATACTAGTTGAACATCAAATGTTTTGTGGGTCTTTGTTAACTTGTGTATGCCTTTAGATTTGGCTATCTATGCAGTGATGAGCTAAAGTTTTTTTTTTGTCAGTTCTGCACTTCTTTGTGCATCATTATACTAACTGATCACCAAAAAGAGTCTTGGGTGTACTAAGCTTGAACGCTGCAGTTGCTGCTTGTGCATATTTCTATTGGGAAATTTGCAGTCATGGTATATCATGTTAGTCTGTCTGACATTTGAATGTTAGGAAACTTTAAACTCCGATCCATATTTAACTGGTTGAGAGACAAATGCTCCAACAGTTCTGCAGTCACATCATGCAAGCAAGCTTTTATGCTTCTATAAATCTAAACCAGTAAAAAGATTAATATGTATAACAATAATCATAGGTAAAGCCTACATTATGTGCAGCAATAGAAATGCTTCAGAATGTTAAGATTCCTGCCTTCATATTGAATAAGTTGAAGGGCATGGAGACAAACCAGCAAGTTTCACTAGCAGTCAAAAGAAAAAAATGTTTGAAAAAAAAAATCAAATTAGATTTTACCCTTCCACACACCACAATGATTCATGGGTATGGCACATGAATAAGCCAACCATAACTAGTTATGTAATGCAGAAGAGTTAACAAAATATACAAGGCAAAAAACATCGAACAGTTAATGAGAACCAGATTTTGAATTGCCTCCAGGAAGCAGAATAGTTACTTTAATGCCCAGTAGAGAGAGAAAACAGATCAGTACCAATTTTGTATAAATTTGAACAGTATTTTTGATTGGGACATTAGATGCATTTGAAAAAAAATTGTAAATGTTATTCTTTGAAATAAGAGCATAGCTTGCTTTCTCAGTTTGTTTTGTTCTCCCCTAGTAAAGGCTATTCCTTCACTTATGCACAATTTTGAGGAGGCCTGATGACAAGTCAGCTTCCAGTCTAATCATGTGACCATCTTTCATGTCACCTTAGCCTGGCTACTCATTTAAAAGGGTAACACAGTCAAACTCAATGCTGTTCTCATCTGCTTTTATAGATGTGGTTATCTTGTCTACCCAATTAGTCTGGGTAAAGTCTTTGCCGAAGCAGTGACTAAACATCAAACTTTTTAAATTTATATTTGGTGTTAGCCTTGGCTTAATTGTAGTTTCCTCACTTCAGAGTCAGTGTGTCCAGGGTCCAAGTCCCACTCTAGTGGCTGAAGTGCATAATCTAGGTTGTCAGTGCGCAAAGGAATGCTTTGTTAGAGGCAATTTTTTTCAGTTGAGGGGTTAAAATCAAGGCCAATCTGTCTTCTCATGTGAACACAAAAGATTTCATACTAAGACAGAATGGAGACTAATCCACGTGTCTAAGCAATCAACATGTTCCAGTTGAAAAATCAGTGTTCCCATAATTTACGGAGTCCACAAAATCTGAAAAATTTACAATTCTTAAATCGGTCCAAAAGCTGGGTTCCTTACAAACCTGCATTAACTTCACCTATTTTCAGGTTCCAACACTAAGAACTCAACTGACAGCAACTTTCAATGTAGCCCAGTTTCATCATGGGTTGCGCTGATATGCTCATTAGTCCAAGTAGCTGAAATAAAATCTCAGAAAAAGTAACCAACAGCAGCAATTTACTGATCCAAGTTCAAGACTGAAATCAATAAAAAAAATGCTATAAACCCACATTTCTTTTTGAAATCTGTTGCCTTCTTTTATTACTATTTCCGAAAATAGCTAACTCCATAGGGCAGACAGTGCTATTCTTTATTTGCTGATTTCTAAACAAGCTACCTTTCAATTGACAAATCTTTGTAGGTGACTTGTGCTTACTCAAGTTTACTTTCAAACTCAGAAGCAGGAAAGCACAACTCCCCTGTTGTTGGTGCCCAGAACTCCAGGAGTTATCATAAATCTCTCCAAAACCTACACTTGCCAAGTTTTGCAATATTACCCAGTGATAGCAAAAGTTTAGAAAACAGCAATTTCCAGTTAATATAGTTCAAGGGCCAATCTTTTAGCTTAAATTGCAGGTTCACTAATTTAACCTTAACTTCAGATTATTCACACAACACAATTCCTATCAAAGAGATAAAATACTAATCTCATGACCATTTTAATAAGTAATGTGTAGCTGAGAATTGTAAAACAAAAAAGAAATCAGCTGAAGCTCACATGCACGCATTAAAAACACTATTTCTAGTTTGTGGTTGGACCATAACTTCCATGCTGTGGGTCAATGGGAATTTGAATTGGATCTGTACATTTAAATTCATCCAGAGGTGGATTTTCTAGCTTTTCCTTCTAGTATGTTTAAAAAAGCTACTGAGGATAGAACATGTTAAAGGCAGAATGATTACAGTAACTAAAACTTAGTGAACACTCAGCATAAGACATTACTACAAACAGCTCAAGAAACCTCCCAATAAACTGTATAGTCAGATTTCTTGCTTGATTCCTGTAATCTAGAGTTAGTGAAAATTATTGAAATTATATTTAGTCAACAAATCAATGGAGTGAAGTTCTGGGTCCTGAAGTATGAAGCACCATTCAACTCATCTTTTCCACTCAAGTTGATAAACTGAAGTCCTACACTTTGCTCTCATTTTGAGGATGTATTCATTGGAACATAGGAACAGGCATAGGCCATTCAGCCAACAAGCCTGCTCTGTTGTATAATTAAATTATAGCTGATAATCAACATCAAATCATAGTTTGTTATGCAAACCCAACATATCCCTTGATTTCATTATGATCCAGAAATAAGAATCATAGCACCCCAAGACTGTGGAAACAGGCCCTTTGGCCCAATAAGTCCACACCCACCTTCTGAAGAATAACCCACCCAGACCCATTCTCTTTCCCTATTATTCTACGTCTACCTCGACTAATGCAGCTAAACTACACACTCCTGAAGACGATGGGCAATTTAGCATGGCCAGTTCACCTGATCTGCACATCTTTGGGTTGTGGGAGGAAATCGGAGCACGCAGAGGAAACCCACACAGATACAGGGAAGGATGTGCAAACTCCACACAGTCACCAGAGGCTGGGGGTGAACCTGGGTCCTTGGCACTGTGAGGCAGCTGTGCTAGCCGCTGAACCACTGTGCTGCTCGTAACGAGGACGAGGACGCAATTTAGCCCAATGACCCTGCTCCACCATTAATACAATAATGATTGATCTCATCTCTGCTAAAATTTCACTTTCCTGTCCATTCCCCACACCTTTTAATTCCTTGCTAATGAAAAATCTGTCTGTCTATCTTCTCAAATATATATGGTGCCCCAGCATTCACCGGGCTCTGGGTAGTGAATGTCACAGATTCACAACCCATTAAGAGAACTCATTCCTTCCCATCTCCTTCATGATTACCCAACAAGGGGAAACATCCACTCCATGTATACTTTGTAAATATCCTTTAGCATATTGTATATCTCAATCGGATCACCTCATTCTAATAAACTTAGGCCTAAACTGCTCAGTTGCTCTTCATAAAGTGACCTTTTAATACCAGAATTAATCTAATGAATCTTCTCTGAACTGCCTCTAAAGCAATTACATCCTTCCTCAAGCAAGGGGATCAAAATTATATGCAATATTCCAGATGCAATCTCAATAATGTCTTCTGACAAATCGACATAACCTTTTACTTATCAACTTTACTCCATTTGCCAAGTTTTCATCAATTCACCTAACCTACCCATATCCATTTGCTAAATTTCTTATTTGTTTATTGCAACTTTTTTCTCCCACCTATTGTAGTGTCATCTGCAAACCTGGCTATAGTTCATTTTACTCCTGCATCTAAGTTATTACTATGGATTTTAAATAGCTGGGACCCAAGTGCTGAACCTCAAAGCACACCACTGGTTACAGTTTGCTTAGCAGGAAAGGGCCCATTTATCCCAACACACTGATTTCTGTCAGTTAATTAATCCTTTGTCCAATTATAACCATGATAGCACTGGAAAATGGCAACTTTGCACACTTTTCACTGTACTGATGCATTTGTTTACTTGAGTACGTGACAATAAAGTCTAGTTCTTAATTCTTTGTTCTGTGATCTTACTTTGTGTGTTACCTTATCAAGTGCCTTCTGGAAGTTTAAATATACTACATCTACAGGACCCCATTATCCACTTTGCTGGTATGTCTTTGAAGACCTCTAGGAAATTAGTCAGAAAGCTATACTGACTCTGATGGATTGCCAGTGTTGACTTGCCAACTAACCAGTTACTACTTCCTTTAAAATGGATTCCAACAATCTTCCAATGTCACATGGTAAACTATATATTCTATAGTTAGAAACTTCGGTAACCTGTTATTTTCTACTGTGTTTCCTTCCCTTTTGGAACAAGGTATTATATTACCATTTTTTCAATCCACTGGGACTTTTCCAGATGTCAGGGAACCAATCCATCTACCATCTGTGCTCCCACCCTTTAAGACCCTATGATGCAGTTTATCAGGCTCTGCGGTACTTCTCTGCCTTTAATCATAAAGGTTGGCTCAGTACTTTTTCCCTGGTGATGGTGATCATATTAAGTTGCACTTTCTATAACCTCTGCATTACCTGTACTTGGGGATGGTTTCAGTATCCTCCAGTATGAAAAGTGAGGCAAAATATTCATTTAACTTTTGTCTCTGCCCCATTATTAATTCCCCAGTCTCGATTCGGAGATGCCGGTGCTGGACTGGGGTGTACAAAGTTAAAAATCACCAACAGGTTTAATTGGAAGCACACTAGCTTTCAGAGCGACGCTCCTACACCTGATGAAGGAGCGTCGCTCTGAAAGCTAGTGTGCTTCCAATTAAACCTGTTGGACTATAACCTGGTGTTGTGTGATTTTTAACTTTGTATTCCCCAGTCTCAGCCTCTAAGGACCAACATTTACTTTGGAAACCTTTTTCAACTTATAGAAGCTTTTGCTAGTAGTCTTTCATAATTTACCTTATACTTTTTGTTACTTTTTTTTAGTAACCATTCATTGATTTTTTTAACAATTTCCCAATCCACCAACATTTGCAACATGCTGTGACTTAGGTTTTGCTTTTATGTTATGTTATCTTTAACTTCCCTGCTGAGCCATGGATTTTTTCACCCCTCTTTGGACAAACCTTGACTTCCATCTGAAGCATACTCAATTATTGCATTTCCATAGCCCTCTGGAGTAGACAATTCCAAGGATTCACCAATCGCAATAAAGAAAACTCTCATCCCAGTTATTCACAGATGAAAGTTAATTAAAGCTTTTTTTTTTTAACCCTTTCTTACTGGCAATGGCACTGACCCTCTAAATTGTTGAAAAACCTTATGATCAAGTTTTCATAGCAATCAAGGGAGGACATTGTAGGATTTGTATCCATTGTGCTAAACGAGTGGCAGGACACATTAAAGTTAACATAAGAAATGATGGGCATGCCCACAATTTTTGTTGCTCTCATCTTCCTCTGTATTAGAGAAGTAAACTTATAAATTGTTGTTATGGCTCTGTTCGCCGAGCTGGAAATTTGTGTTGCAGACATTTCGCCCCCTGTCTAGGTGACATCCTCAGTGCTTGGGAGCCTCCTGTGAAGCGCTTCTGTGTTGTTTCCTCCAGCATTTATAGTGGTTTGTCTCTGCCGCTTCCGGTTGTCAGTTCCAGCTGTCCGCTGCAGTGGCAGGTATATTGGGTCCAGGTCGATGTGTTTGTTGATAGAATCTGTGGATGAGTGCCATGCCTCCAGGAATTCCCTGGCTGTTCTCTGTTTGGCTTGTCCTATAATAGTAGTATTGCCCCAGTTGACCTCATGTTGCTTGTCATCTGCGTGTGGCTACTAAGGATAGCTGGTCATGTCGTTTCGTGGCTAGTTGGTGTTCATGGATGCGGATCGTTAGCTGTCTTCCAGTTTGTCCTATGTAGTGTTTTGTGCAGTCCTTGCATGGGATTTTGTACACTACGTTAGTTTTGCTCATGCTGGGTATCGGGTCCTTCGTCCTGGTGAGTTGTTGTCTGAGAGTGGCTGTTGGTTTGTGTGCTGTTATGAGTCCTAGTGGTCGTAGTAGTCTGGCTGCCAGTTCAGAGATGTTCTTTATGTATGGTAACGCGGCTAGTCCTTTGGGTTGTGGCATGCCCTCATTCCATTGTCTTTCTCTCAGGCATCTGTTGATGAAATTGCAGGGGTATCCGTTTTTGGCGAATACATTGTAGAGGTGTTCTTCTTCTTTTTGCAGTTCAGGTGTACTGTGGCCCTTTTGAACAGTGTCTTGATGCAACTTCTTTTGTTTGTGTTGGGGTGGTTGCTTTCATAGTTCAGGACTTGGTCTGTGTGTGTGGCTTTCCTGTATACCTTTGTGGTGAATTCTCTGTTCGGTGTTCTCTGTACCATCACATCTAGGAATGGGAGTTGGTTGTCCTTTTCTTCCTCTCTAGTGAATCTGATTCCTGCGAGTGTGGCATTGATGATCTGGTGTGCGCTTTCTATTTCTGTGTTTTTAATGATTACAAAAAGGTGCCATCTACATATCTGACCCAGAGTTTGGTTGAATTTGCGGTAAGACTGTTTGTTCTAATCTTTACATTACAGCTTCTGCTATAATTATAAATTGCTGTAGTACACCTTGTGCTTCAGGTTCTCGCACAGGATCCTTGTGTCTTAATACAAACTCAGGTCAAACTTCTCAGTAATTATTAAACAATGTTTGTTGATACACTGTAACTGGTAAGGTTATATAGCAGCATACTCCAAGCTGTGTAGAGTGCAACCTTTTTGTAGAACACAAACTCATGACCACTGAGGTCACAGTGACGTCACAATTTACCTCAGAAAACCCATCTCAATTATAGTTAACTTGGTAACTTGTTCACTGGTGGACATTAGGTTCATTGGGAGGGATGATCAAGTGATTGTTTCAATGAATGTCTGCCAATTTCACAAGCTGATAAATCACTATCCCTCAGTTTTATCATGTTCTAACACCAAGATAAACAAGAGGTGGAGGCTTTGTGGCACACATTGGATAGTTGTGAAAGTGGAGAGTCAATAGTACCAACTTAAACAATGCCAAAGAACACTGTTGATTATGACTGGCTTACACTTCTAACGTCAGTATTCCTCCTTTATAAACACAAGTTGGTAGTGCTGCGAGAAGTAGAAAACAAATTATGGAAAATTGAGTGTTCACTATCAATAAACAAATCAGTACCACCACCCACTAGTGACTCAACACATCATGTTCTAAACCTCTAAGATGAGAGAGTGGACATATATCAGGCGATAAAAGTCAATGAGGAACAACTATACTCAGTCCTCAAATCAGCTAGCAGAACTGACCACTACATAATCCTCAAGAATGAAGTTTCATTTTCATATGTTCGGAAGTGAAATCTCACTCCCTCAGTAATGTGACACCATCACACCAAATCTCAGGTAATATACCCAAAATAGAGCATTCTAGGAATATCAGTAGAATTATGAACTACCACAATCTGTTACCTCCTAGGCTGCTATCCTTCACTCTGCTGGATCCATCTAACCAGGAAAATCACTTTCACTTCAAATGAGAAAGTTTAGAAAGGCACATACAGAGCAGAAGCCAGCATTATTCAAAACAAGGTACCAATCTAATGAAGCAATGCAAGATTATCTACATAAATATCAAAATGTGATGGGCAGAGCCAAATGGTCCATAATCCAAATTGATTAAACTCAAGTACAGCAGATGTACCAAATCCAGGTGAAAATGATAGCCACTTACATAATGCTTCCTACATCACAACTAATTTTCAAAAGTACTTTCCGAGCTACACAGTACTCATGAATATCTTGTGATTGTGAAAGACACAATATAAATGATCTGCTTTTACAAGAAAGTATTGAACAACAGTGCCAACTCAAATCCAATAGCCTGTTTGCCAACAAAGTTCAGATTCTACTTAGACTTCATCCAGACATGCGCAGAAGACAAGTGCCAGAGGAAAGACCAGTGTAGCTGCCTCAACATTAATACAGGATTCAACCAAGTATAACCTCAAAAAGCTATGCTATAAAGGGAGTAAAACTTGACATGGAAGATGACTGTCAAGCTTTACAGTCAATAATCAAAATTTCAGAATATCATTGCTGGAATCCATCAAGCTCCTAACCATCTTCAATTGCTTTAATTACCTTAATGCAGTAAGACAGCAGCTGAGCCTCAGTGAAAATGCCTCAGACAAATAATGCAACAGGAGTTGGGTTAATATTGCTGTTAGGTTGATGGGTGGCTAGTAATTTGGGCTGATGTACTAGGCAACAAACATCTCCAACAAGACAGAACCACATCCCTAACCTTCAATGGCATCAGTAAAACATGCCAACAAGCGCACACAAGATATTGGCCAGGACTTCCTGAAAAAAAACATTCAGCATCTGGGATGCAGTGTTCCCTCTAAACTGCGTGGCTATGCAGCCAGAGGTTCTGCGCACAGCTGAAACGTGTGTTGGTGTATTGACTTTCGGAAGTTGCTACTGCAAATAGACCTCAAAAGAGCCACAAACTGAAGAACTACTTAGAGGGAGTCATGTTGATTAGGTACAAATGTTAAACATTGGTAAAATGATGAGAGAACTTCCTGACTTCTATCCTCGTGATGAATGAAGATCATAGAAGCAGATGCAGATTGAGCCAATGATACTTCCCTGAAGATTTCCTTAAGTGATGACCTCTCCAGATACCCATTGACTTCAATTTTGCTTAGGCTCCACAATACCATAAATGCATTAACTGCTACCTTGATGTAATGGGCAAGACTCTCACTTCATCGCTGACATTTAGCTCTTTCGTAGATGTTTGGATCAAGGCCATAAGGACAGGAGATGAATGGCCCTGGCAGAACTCCAACCGAGTGTCAGTGAGCAAGTTAGTCCTTTATTATTGCCACTTGCCAGTACTGCTGAGGACCCTTTTCATCATTTTGCTCATGATTGAGAGTAGACTGAAACTGCAATAATTAATTGGGTTGGATTTAACCTCTGTCAGCAGGACATATCTGGGCAATGTTATACATTGTAAGAGGAATGTGAGTATAGTAGCAATATTGGAACAGCTAGGCTGGGGATGTAGCTAAGTCTGCAGCACAATGTGTCAGTACTATTGCTGGAATATTGCCAAGATCTATAGCTATTGCAGTATTCAGTACCTTCACCCTTTTCTTGATGTCAAGCAGAGTGAATACAATTGCTGAAGACTGGCATTTTCAAAGTTGGGCACCTCAGGAAAAAAAACTGATACATAATACACCATTGCAAGCTAAATATGGGTGCAAATGCTTCAGCCCTGTTTTTTGCACTGATGTTGAGGCCCACGTTGTGGAGAATGGGAATATTTAGAAGCCTCCTCCTCCTCCTAGTACCTGTTTGATTGTCCACCATCATTCTGATTGGATATGACAGAACTGCAGAGTTTAGATCTGATCACTTGGTTGTGGGATTGTTTGGTTGTCAGTTGCACGCTGCTTCAGCTGTTTGGTATGCAAGTAATCCTGATCTCATTTTCAGATGTGCCTGGAGTTATTCCTGGTATTCCCTAATGCACTCTGTTTAACCATGGTTGATCTCCCAGTTTAATGGAAATGGCAAACTGGAATTATTTGTGGGACCAGGAGGTTATCAATTGTGACTAAATATCATGCTGCTGATGGCCCAGAGCACCTCATGGATGTCCAGTTTAGTTGCTAGGTCTATTTGAAGCCTGTCCTGCGTAGCATGCTGATGATGCCACAAAACATAGTGAGTATCCTCAAATGAAAGGAACTGCAATCAGTAACCACCTCATTATTGAAAAGCACACTGACTGTGGTGCACAGCATTTGCACTACAGTCACTGTGCACATTTCAATAATTTACACCCTGCATTGCTGCAACACAAGTATTCTTCAACAAAATCTTGTCTCCATGATCTCTACGAAGGAGGGCAAGATCAGGAATACCATGATATCATTACATCCAAATGTAGATCGACTGAACATCATACTGTAACAATATCAAGCTCAAAAAATGTGTCTGCTTGAGAAATAAGCATAACTAAATAGGTAAGACACAAATCAATATTAAAATGTATCTAAATATAAATACTCATGTAAAAGCTGACCATGAAAGACTATCGCAGCTAGAAGGAAAAGATTATCCCAAGGGGACATGGTGAAAACATGCTATTGATTTAAATTAGTTAATTTAATTAAAACAAAAAAATCAAGACAAAAAAAACATGGCAACAGCACACCTGGATATGCAAATAAAATGTTAAAATACAAGAGAAATACTAAAACTGTCAAGGATCTTTGCCATTCTTATCAGTTAAGACATGAATACCAACAAAAGTCAGGTCAAGACAACACTCGAAGGCAGAGAAATGAAACATCTTTACTGACAAAGGATTATTTTAACAGTGAAAGAATATGTAAGGGTTGCAATGAACATCTAGATCCAAGTTCAAAATCTCAAATAAATTGACAGTAAAAAGCTCACTACTTCACAAGTGAACCTTCACCAAATCATGAAGGAATGAAGGGTGGCACAGTGGGTAGCACTGCCACCTCACAGTGCAACGGACCCAGGTTCAATTCCGCCCTCTGGCAACCGTTTGTGTGGAGCTTGCACACTCTCCATGTTTGAGAGTTTCCTTCCACCATCCAAAGATGTGCAGGTTAGATGGATTGGCCATGCTAAGTTGTCAATAGTGTCCATGGATGTTCAGGCTAGGTGGGATAGGGTGGGTCTTGGTTGGATGCTCTTCAGGAGGGTTGGTGTGGACTCTATGGGCTAAATGGCCTGCTTCCACACTAACGATTCTATATAACGCTAAATGGCATAACATCACAAAAATGAGAGGAACCAATAAATAATCCACATTTGCATAGCAGGAATAGTCCAAATAATAAAAATAAAACACTTCAACTGAAATTTCAGAAGTGTTGGGGACACAAATCATTATTTTCAATGTCCTTCTTCCCACTAGGAGAAGATATGTTCTGACTCAGAGCTTTAATGTAAAACTTTAAATATTGACAAATATCCTATCCTTAAACACTTCGATATTTTGTTCTAACTATTCTTGAATAGTTTAAATAATATCAACCTGTATTCTATTAGATTTAATATGTTGATAGTATTTGCCACAGAAGTATACTATTCCACTTAAATTGTATTAATTGTTAATCTGTCAGTAAAAATAATAAAGTGTCTCCTTTAAGTCTTTGTTACAACTGAAACAAATCTTAATATCTTGCACATTTTGTTTAAGGTGGGGAGCATATTTTCTGAAGACAGAAATCCTGACTCAAAATTCCTGTGATATTTATAGCAGAGCTAATGATTAAAATTAAGCAGACTATGTGGAGGAAGCTAATGTTTTCAGGCAGCTTCTTTTCCTGTGCAACATTAATATAAATCCTACAGACTCCAAGCCCCCAAGGATTCATGGAATTGGTGAGCTTGAATTTTGCAAACAGAAACAAAACACTCATGATGTTGGTTAGCTCCAAGAGTTAAAAGCCACAAATTACTACAATACACTTCTCTAACTGGGCTAAATCCCACCATACCTTCAGCTCTACTAGATTACATTTCTACCATCCCAACAACATTTGAGCATCATGAACTCACAAGGAATACAACATTACAAGACAGCATATTATTTTATTCTCATGATAACTTGTAATTAATGTGGTATTTCCTAAGTAACACACAGCCTAGGGACAAAAGTTAAAGTAAAAACTTGGTAAGTAGTCATTTATGACCAAAAGCAGAGATCTGAACCTGCACTTTATCTGGCTGTTGCAAGAGGAAACATGATACTTTAGTGCAGGGCCTAATACATGCAACTATGGGTCTGATACACACAAAAAAGGTATCATGTTTATCCTTCTGAATTGTGAAGTCATGAATTTAACAAATTTAGTGTTGGGTAAGGTGTGCAATAACACTGTTGGTTTCCTGAAGCGCAGAGCTCACACAGAGAAGTTTTATAATTAAATGCTTACCAATAACCCAAGTGCCAATATACAGCAGATAAAACTATTTAACACAAAATGGAAAGCCACAGGGGACTCACCAAGAATGACTGCCAGGAAGACCCATTTTAGTAGTCTCTCAAAGTGTCTGCTGGTTTTAACGAGGGCTGGCTGTTTTGTATTTGTCTTGCAGCCAGCAGCATGAATTCCATAGGAACGTAACAGCAAAGATGCAATTCAAAATTAACTTAGAATCTTAAACTGTCCTTTAAAGAAAAATCTTGATCAGTGTTTTAAAATAAATCCACATTACTGTGTAGGTTTATGGCATAACAAGTCACTGCTTTAAGAATATTAGCACAGTCTCACATTCCAACTTTGATCTCCATAATGCGCCTGAATTTTTCTTTTCATTCTTTTTCTATTCCATTTCTCCCCAAGTAAACGCCTCTCTAATTCTGTTTTCTTCCCTAGCTATCTTCTACCAATACAGCTTTCCACTTCATCTTTTCTTTACAGTTCCCCATGGATAGTATGATTTACATTGTGAACAGACTTGCATGTTTGCAGCATTAATAGCATAAAACTTACAGCCACTTGCATAACATGTACACTTTAACACAACAAGTTATATTGCACAAAACGTGTCAAACATAGAAAAGAACAGGAGCAGGATTGGACCATTCAACCCTGCTCTGCTGTTCAAAGTGATCATTGGTTGTCATCCAACTCAAGAGCCTCGTGCTTTGTCCCCATAGCCCCAGGAACCACATATAATTCCTCCTTGACAATATGTAGCAGAGAATCCCACAGGCTCACCACTGTATGGATGAAGAAGTTGTCATCTCCATCCTCAACTGTGATCGCTGGTTCCAAACTTCAGTCATCAGGAATATCCTTCCTGTGTTTACCCTGTTAAAATCTGACACATTTCTGTGAGATCCTCCCTCATTCTTCTGAATGTCAGTGAACGTAGTCCTAACTGATCCAATCTCTCTCCATACATCAGTCTTGCCATCCCAAGAGTCAATCTGACAAACCTTTGCTACACTCCCCCTGTAGCCAAAGCATCCCTCCTCAAATAAGGTTAAAAACTGCACAGAATACTCCATGTGTGGTTTCACCAAAGCACTGTACAACTGCAGCAAAACATCTCTTTTCCTGTACTGATCCTTTCACGATCAAAGTTACATACCAGTCGCCTTCTTGACTGCTTGCTGCACTGGCATGCTTACCTTCAGTGATTGGTGTACAAGGACACCTAAGTCTAGTTGCACTACCCTCTTTCCCAAGCTGTGCCTTTCAGATAATAAACTGTCCTTCAGTTTTTGTTATCAAAGTAGATAACCTCACATTAATCTACATTATACATCATTTGCCCAAATCACACTGCATCCTCCTCATAGTTCACTCTCCCACTCAGCCCAGCCTCTTCTGCAAACAGAGATATGACATTTAGTTTCCTCATCTAAAGCATTTATAATGTGAATAGCACAACACAAGCTCTGAAAAATAATCTGTGGAGCTACCAACATTACATGTTCTGAAAAAGGGTCACTAGACTCATTATCAACTCTTGCCCAAAGGTGCTGCCAGATCTGTTGAGTTTCACCAGCACTTCGTTTCAGATTTCCAGCATCTACAATTTTTTGTATTATATTACATCCAGTACAGCTCAAGTAGCCAATGTCTTGTATTTTTTTAAACCAAAGTACATATCCTTCAATTTCCTCCAAGTCAAATTTTACAGTTGGGTGAATACAATCACTAAGCGTAAGTAAAGAATATCAAAACAAAGAATACAAAAGTATTAAGCTCTTTGACATTGGAATACAAAATAAAAGTTCAGACAAGAATATTGTTCTTATTTAGAACATGAAGTCCTGAGCAGACTTTTTAAAAAAAAAATCACACACTATGCTGCAACATGAACAGTGAAGAAAACAAAGTTAATTTTGGTTACCTTTGAAATATATTGACAATTTAAAATGTGCCTTTCCAGTAGGAAACATATGACAATCATGAAGAATGCAAATGAATTTACAGCATTAGCTGGAGGATTCATTTCAAACTTATTAAAATACAGGAAATCTCAAATTTTTGCAAACCACTGTTGTATTTCTATGTACAACTACATATATAAATATAGTACCTTTAAAGTATTGAAACTTCTCCAAGTGTTTAATTATATGAACTCACCAGCCTCTCAGAATGTGAATGGAAAGTGTTTACATAGGCATGCTTAGACCAACCAATGAATAGCTGCATTTGAAAAATGGAGTTAAGAGTATAAAATCATTTTTTTCTCCCTTTATTCTTTCCTGGGATATGGAAAATGCTGCCAAGATCATTGGTTGCACTTTGACCCATGTGGCTTGCTGGGTCAGCTAAGAGTCGACCACATTGCTGTGAGTCTCGAGTTACATATAGGTCAGACCTGTAAGGACAGTAGACCTCCTTTGTTACAAGGGAAATTAGTGAACCAGATGGGGCTTTACAACAAACTGGGTTATAGATTTGTGGTTACTATAACTGAGACTAATTTTCAAATCCACTTAATTTCCTAAATTCTACTGGCCACTGTTCTGCAATTTGAACTCTCACCCTCCGAGCATTAGCCTGGGCATCTAGGCAAGTACTGCACTGACGTGACCACTATGTGTCTCTCTAAAATTTGATTGATTTTTTTTCTGCCTCTGACATTTTATTTTGTAAAAATAACATTTAAGTTAGATATTTGGAAAACACATTCTAGTTCAAATTTTCTTCAGGTTCTATAGTTACATGTTGAAAAGCCTGATGGGAATAGACCTCAAAAAAAAAGGTGGAAATTTCTCTTCAGTAAATGAAAATTTTGCAAGTGTGATTCTATTATGGCTCAGTGAATGCAAAGCAATGAAGTAAAATTGAGCAGAATACAACTTGAATTTATAAGTGTGTATTTAAAACCAACTCATACAATTAAAAATACTTACCACCAAACGGAATGATGCAAATATTATGCTTGGAAGCCAGCTGTACTATCTTAACAACATCAGAATGACAATCTGGAAAACAAAATAATTTTTGTTGCAAGAATGTGCTATCCACGGTAGAAGATGCAACACTTCTGACTGTAATCAATTATTCAGACAATATGAAATAAGGCAAGAATACATCTGCAACAGTTTCCCATATAATTTGAACAGAATTACACTTTAGACAAAAACATTGAATTCTCTAAAAGAAAGTATGTTTACTATATATTTAGTGAACCAAATGCCAGTTTAAAAATGCATTGCCAAAAGAAATAAATAATTACACTTACTCGGCCAGATTACAACATCTGGAATTCGTTCAACTTTGCCTTCACGTAAAGCAAAAATCTCGTGTAAGCAATGGCCTGCATTTAAAACAAAGTGCATCAGTTGATCACAAAATAATTTTGAATGTTACATAACCTGTATTTAAAAAGGTTCAGATTTCTTACCATGCGACCTTATTAACCTGTCCTCTGGATCATGTGAAAATGGAATACCCAAGTCTTTTATTTCCTTCAAACATTCTTCATTTAGAATGGGCACTGGAAGATCTTCCAAGTTTGGTGTGGTCTTCAATGTTGAAAAAAAAGGTCATTAGCGTCTACAAATCATTGCCCAATTGGATAAGAACAGTCTATTAAGTTAGTAGCCTTACCAAAATGTGAGGATGCCAGAACAAGAATGAATGCAATTTTTATCTGCAAATTTATGGGCCAAAATTTGCTTTTTTAATTTAAATGCTTGAGTAAGAAAATAAGTTAACTGGAATAAATTAGACTGTCATAGGAGCACTAATATTTTGTTCAGAAAAAAAGGAAACTAGAACCTGAGCTGGGCATTTGTCTCACTTTCTCAGTTTAAGCAAATTATGTAGAATTTGCCATTTACACTAAAGGAAACAAAATATCAAAGGAATGTCAAAGAACTATTGCCTATATGTTTCATACCTTTGGGGTAGTTCTGTGCTCCAAACTTGCTCCAAAAGATTTTTCCATCCACTCCTTCAAAGCTGGCAGCACCATACCACTAAGTCGATACCTGAACAAGAAAGTATCATTTATCAGCTACCCTGAACATGGGGTGGGTATTTTTAGAGGTCACTATCTCTACTCAAAACTTTGTTCAGTCAAAGAATCCTGGTGCAATGAAAAGAAAATTGCTGCATGGTAATTTAGTGGTAAATGCAATAATGCTTGCAAGCTTACAACACTTTGATATTGTTTAAAAAGTTGTACTTCTAAGCTCTGCAAAACACTGAAAATTCTAATTCCTACTTACTCTAGAGAGAGAAATAAAGCATCATAAAACTGAAAAAAAAAATGTACCTTGAATTTAGAAACTATTTGGTCTGCTGCAAAAGTAAATTAACAGTTCACAAATTGAAACACTCATTACTGAAGGTCAAATTTCACTATTTTCTATCTCAAAAACATTCCAGTTTGCAAGAGTACAGATATTAAATAAATTTGAAAATGTTGAAAAAAATTAAATAAATTTAAATTTAATTCTTGGCCACATTCATATTGAGGATTTAAACTGTAATGGTCAGAGTGGTGAAGTGTCAGAATAATTCAATTGAAAAATGATATTGGCATCCTTCTTCTGTTCATTCTCAAGTTGTTAATGGACCGGGTTGATCAGTTATTTGTTATTAAGGTGTAAATTGAATTTTGTTGCAGCATTTCTCACAATTACCTTCAATAGGAAAACAATTCTGAGAGAAAGCTAGAAAACAGTCACTTATTTGGAAAAGCAAAATGGCCATTTCAGTTTGTTCCAAGGTTCAGAAAGTCGTCAGCCTTATTTTTAATAATTGTTGCTTTCAAGTTTATTATGAAATTAAAAAAAGGTTTCAAGAGTAAACACGTTTATAATCTGCTTGAGATTTGTAGATTTCTTATAAAAGGGACAAAAAGTAAAATAAATCTTATATAACAACGATTACTCTTTATTTTAGTTCAGTCACAAATGACATGGATTTAATCTCCAGAAAATTCCCAAAGCTGGAAGCACAATGATGTAAGGCAATGATGGAATAGGTTTACAATGTTTATACACTAAATGAATTTTTAAATTGTGTTTTGTTCTATTATTCTGGCGGTGGTATCAAAATTGCCTATTAACTTGTTGTTCACTTTCTCTTGGAAAAATAATCTAGCTGAAAACGGTGCCCCCTCCAGATGTTTCCACAAAATTAACTGAAGTTGTAAAGGTCAGGACAGATCAGCAAGAGCAATGGACTTGAATATATGCTTGTTCTTGAATCTGTTGGAAAAAAAGACATTAGATTCACTCACGAAGGACCAAAAGATTCAAGAGTTCAGACTTTAGCTTAAAATGTTACTAAAACCATAGACTAAATCACAAAAAATTGCAACAATTGAATTTTCACTCTGAATGAAGTTTGCTGGTAGAACACAAGTCACAGGTGTCAAAGCAAAATTTGACAGCAGCACTCCAGGGTAAATGGAGAAACAAAGGAAGACAGTTATCTAAAACAAAATGACTGGTCTGTAATTAGTGCTGATACAGTAGAAGAAGGAAAAAATTCAGTTCAAAAACATA
The DNA here is from genome assembly GCF_037043375.1 of Chiloscyllium plagiosum. Lineage (NCBI taxonomy): Eukaryota > Metazoa > Chordata > Chondrichthyes > Orectolobiformes > Hemiscylliidae > Chiloscyllium > Chiloscyllium plagiosum. Next base: position 49,256,819 of record NW_028270145.1, read on the forward strand.
AATTCAAACTTCAGAGTAATTGAACAGTTGTTCATGAGGGAAGAACCAAGCAAAGGTTCATGCTGAGTGAGGACAAGAAGTTTAAATAACCCATAAATTGGCTAGAAACATACCAGGATTTTCGGATTGATCAACATGGACTTAAGGGAATTCTTCAAGTATCAGAGGAAAAATATATCCTGCATTTAAGCAGGAGGAGAATGATTCATGTTGTTTGAAACTAGTTAAAAAGATCTGGACAATAAGCAAAAACAGCCATTGCAAAGAATGTTCAGAGTTACACTCAAAGTAATTCAAAGACCGATTTAAAGCAAACACTAAATTATGATTCTAAAAGAACAAAGGACATAATAAAACCACCAAGAGATTGAGAGAAGATTTCATCTCCATTTATAGGTAGATCTAATAAAATTTGAAAATCACGGGAATTGTCTGCAAGCAACACTGTGGTTCTTGAAAATGTTACCCAAACTGAACTAAATGTGCCAGCATTTAATCAAATATACCAAGAAAGCATATAAATTGTGCAAACTGAGAAGTGATATTCAAAGCATAACAGAAGTCACTACAAATAGAGTAAGTCTTCATCTCTAAAAAAGGGTCCCAATTCATGCACATTCCACTTTAAATCCTACCAACTATGATTGATGGTAATATCTTAGTCCACGTGTTAATGTGGGTTGTACACTGGTGAAATGAGAAGGGAAGAGATTGATAAACATACAATGTGGCAATCGGGTTGTTAAAACTTGCAGAATTTTTCAAGTTAAGTATGAAGAATGTTTTTTGAAATCAGTGACCACTTATCTTTTATAAAAGGTAGATGCTACAAATATGAAGTTTGCAGGATTTATTATATTTGGGACTCCCTAGGGGAACATGAAGCAGAGAGGAGGGTCATGTGACCTTTGCTGAATTCCACAATAAGCTTGGGCGACTTGATTGTTCAAGGCAGGTCTCGGTTGTCTAACTGGGAAGGCGGCAAGAGCTATTACACCAGTAAAGAATGACCAAAGCAAATGAGTCCACAATGGACAGATTGCAGGTTTGATACACAATTAGGAATGCAAGGTTTTAGCAATAGTTGTATGTTAAATTACTTAAAATGCACTTAATTACATGATTTAATGGAGTTGGGGAATCCAAAAAATACCTAATTAGCATATCTACCTGGATACAAAAGCCAATGAGCTTCAAATTCCACGTGAATGGACTTTAAGAAGGCAAGAGTGCATACAAACTCACTGTAGGATTGGGTTGCAGTCTTCTCCCAAGATATTACTGAATCTGAAAGATTTTGTCAAATATTTATTGATGACCAGAGTACAGAAACAGAGGCAGCTATGCTCTATTATCATCCACACAGAGTGCAAATGAGTGCTCACGCTCAGATTGAAAAGATGAAATTTGCAAGCATTTAAACATAGCACAAAGGTTCTAGCTTTGGCTGGAAAAAAGATTCTCCAGGAAAGACAGCTACTAGACAGATTACTATGAAAATGTGATTGCAAGTATCTGGCTGGGAAAGCAAAGAGGAATCAAGCAAATGGAAACTGAAAATAGCTCAGGACTAGTTACTAAAGGTGGTTATGATCTTAGCTGATATTACAAGTTAAGTCAGATCCCAAAATAAAAGTTGGCTTGATAAAATCAAAACAAAGTATGATCTAAGTAATAAGATGGTCCTTCACTGAAACTCAAGCACAATACCGCAGATTTGGTTTTAAAACAGAAGTTTATGACACAAAAAAAAGGGAGATAAATAGGATAAACCAAGCTACTTACATGAAACAGTAGAAATACAACTAATCTGCCCCAACATCATTATTTCTCTCGCTCACATCTGGAAGGCTGACTTAAAATGTTTCTTTCAATTCCTGGACTGGAGTGTTTGATAGCCTTTTGCTTGATTAATCATACAATGGAGTTTAAACCTTTTTAGTTTTAAAAAAACTCCAGGGTACTACCCAAGCACCTATGGTCTGGAAATCAAGCTTTTCCTGTGAATACTATTAACTGGTCAGCACTGAGGATTGGTGATAAAGCAATAGTCTGACCCATAGATAGATTCTAAAGCAAAGAATCCCTTTCAGTCCTTGCAATCTGCACATGATTGCAGGTCATCTGCTTTCTAAATTAGCCAAATGTTTTGGGTAGGGCAGCCCTTTGACCTAATTTCTACAACAAAAATAAAGTTTTTCTGCTGTAGTCAAAGTCAACTGAGTGTAAAGGATGGAAAAAAATGCCTTACCCTCTTGCGTATTTTGACTTTTGTTTGTGTACTTTTTATATCATACTTCTAAACACTAATTAATCACTAACTCTCCAGCTAAACAGCACTGCAGCCATTTCTGCCACAGCTCAAAGGCTCCAACAAACAGTATTTCTTTTTATTTAAGACATATTTGCATTGCAAAAATCAATGTCCTCAGGTTATTAGACAACAAGTGCCTGGTCTCTGTTGAGGAAGATGGTTGTCAAACATACAATTCTCTTTTGGAAAAGATTTTCTATTCCAGCTCAAAAGTAAAAGGTAACCTTCTACAGAATTTCAACTTTAAAACAATTGAGAGATTTGATGAGTGGGGTGGGGGTTAAGGAGGTAATTCTTCCAAAGCTATAAAAATGTAATTATCTTTTCAAACCACTGAAGAACAGGAGAATGAACATGGATTCAAACACTTGCAACACAGTTTGAAGATGAAAACCATAAACTGGATGGTACTAACACAACAATTCTATGCAACAATGAATGCTACGATAAGTTAGCAGGGTGTCACAGATTTATTAGCATTCGACTGATCAATGCTTGCACTTACAAATGCATTCCCATACAGCGCTGTCATTTTAAAAATCCGAAGTTTTCTGTACTTACAAACAGCTATTTTACATTGCTCTGCATTGTATTCTGACTTCCGTACAAAATGACTTGCGAACGGACTCGAGAATGGAACTCATTGGCAATATGGAAATTGCCGTATTAGATATCAATATGGAAATTGCCGTATTAGATATGCATCAAGTTCCAGATTTCATGCATGCTATTTGTGGGACTGGGGATGAGAAAGAGTCTACTCTTTCCATGCCAATTTCACATCCTTCTTGATGAAATTTATTTTTAAAAACACATTGGGAACAAGGTTTTAAATCCTATACCCGATTCTAGTGAGTTTCTGCCAGAAACTCTTTGATGAAGATGCAAAAAAAAAATCAGAGAAGGAAATTTGCAACAATGTTTCTTATTAAAGATAAAAGATTACTTTTAGTAGTTTAATAAAAAGTTCTAAATTACATGAATTTCAGTTAGGCAGCATTATTCTCAACATTCAAATTTTTTTGGAAAGATTACATAAAGCTATATTATAAAAATATACACCAACTGTGTAGAACGAGGAGGTTATATTGTATGTAATCAGGCATGTTTATGAAATATGACTGAATCAGTAATGACCACCTGAGGGACAACGTGGGTCTTTTTAAGATTTGAATATATTAGATTTGCTTAAAACACATGTAAGGAATTCACTTTGTGAACATGCTAAAGATTAAATATCATAAAATAAGAGGATGCTGTTAAACCTTATCATATAGCTCTGAAGTACTATAGTCGGTTAATTTTAAATAGAATAATCATCATTATTTTGAAAATCTGCGTAGATGTTTGAAATAGTAGGCAATACTGTGATTCATATTTTTCATTTTAACCTTGCAAAAAACTGCAGAAACACAAGATATATTGCTGTTCTTCTGGGTTTTCTTGTTTATCTTGGACTCGAAAATGTATTGCCTTCAATAGCATTCTTACGTGAAATATGTGCAGTTCTCATCGCAGTTAGTAGTTAATGCGGAAAAACAAGTCAAGCATGACAAAGAGCATTTCTAAGTATTGTCAAATGTAAAATAGAATCCTTACCTTTTGCCTGTAAATTCACCTTGCCCTTTCTTGTTAAATGTAAACTTGGAGTCATTGTATCCCCATCCATTCCACTTAAGGATCTCCTGCCTTAAAATAAAAACAACTTCAATGTGCAAAAACTGAAATATTCAAGAGCTCATGAAGCTAAATTCATTAGATATTTAAAAATATAAATGCCTTTGCAGATTAAGTAGTGCAGCATATAGCATACTTTAGTGCACTAAAAATAAATAAGCAACATAAACAAGACATTTAAAATGGTTCAATTAACAGCTGATCTTATGTATCTTTGATGGTAATGTCTCAAGGCACTTCACAGGAGCAAACTCCATGCTATATAAGGATATATGAAAAGAAATGACCAAAAGCTTGGTTTGAAGTGTGTTTTAAAACAAGAGCCCATTAAAGGACCAAGCAAAGTAGACAGTTCACGACGTATCAGAAGGAAATTCAATAGCTTAAGGCCTAGCCAAGTTGTCACAATGCAGTCATTATAAATCAGAGACACTCAAGAACCAGAATAAGAGCAAAAAACATGGATAGCTGTGAGAATTGAGAAGATTTCAGCAATAGGAAAGGGAGAAGCCCTTCGAAGGGGTTGAAAACATTAAGAATTTTGAACATTGTTTGACCAGTAGCCAACATACGTCAACAAGCAAAGAGCTTGGTTTGAAATAAGGCATGTGCAGTAGAATTCTGGCTGATAAAGCAGTGTACAATGTGAGAAAGCAGACCACATTGATCAATAGCCAAGACATCAATCAACATTTCAGCATATGAACTTGGACAGGACTGAAATCCAGTATTAATAAAGGAGGAGATGGAAATAGGTAGACATGACAATTGAACAAATTTACAATTGGAAGCTCATCTTGGGGTCAAAGGTGAACTAAGGTTGACAGGCTCAACATCATACTGAGCCCATCCCCTCCCAACAACTGTATCAAGGAAACTGAGTTTGAAGATGAAATCAGAAACAATGGTTTCAACCCATTTGATTGGAGCAAATTTCTGCTCATCCCTACTGGATGTGAGATACGCAGCCAGTAAGTTTGCAACGGATGAATCGGGAATGGGTGGTAAAGGTAGAACTGGTTAGCATCAGCATACACATGAAGACTTACACTAATGCTTTTAGATGATATCAAGTGGCAGCTTGTTGATGAGACCAGGAAAAGTCTAAGGATAGATCCTTGGGAAGGACAAGAAGCAACACCTTCACATCAATGTATTTAATTGTGAAGGTCAAGAAAGAAAAGTCTTGCATAAATCATTGCTGTTACTGGTTAAAAATACAAATCATCAGTTCTATTAATAGACTGCATTATTTTACAAAAAGTTACAATTGATTACATTGAATATGCATATTGGTAAACAGTTACAAAGAGAATTTGGGTTTTATAAACCGATTCAAATGTAATAGTCATGGACAGTGAAATAATGGTGTGGTTCACAATGTACTCCATATTCATCCAAAATAGCACAATCTTGTGCTGAAGATGCCAAAACACCAAACTGTCCAACTCAAGCTAACAGTGTAAAATTCTCTAACGTTGTTAGTTCAAAACCCTTCACACAACCAACCATTACTCACCTACAAATATCTGGAATTAAAAATCTAAATGATGACCATGAATCCACTGCCCATTTTTGGGAAAAAACAATCTGGTTCATTAGTGTCCTTTAGGGAAGGAAACTGCCATCTTTACCTGATCTGGCTTACATGTAACTCCGGACCCACAGCAAAGTATGTATTGACAGTACATATTGACTCAATTACTCACTGAACAATTAGGAATAGACAATAAATGCTGGTTGAGCCTGTGACACCCTCATCTTGTTAATGACTTAAAAAAATCTACCACAAAATTATTTTCGCTGATCTTTAGGTTCCAGTTTGGCAAATGAAGCAAGCAGGTCACAAAGTTTGATGCACATTGCAATATGGCAAAAAAAGGGAAAAAAGCTTGGCAAATGAAAGCTACATATTTTTTAAACAAAGAGAAACTCATTTAGGCATTATGTTATGTCATTCTTGTTCGAACAAACAATTTATCTTCTGATCCTGACAAGTCCAATCCACAATTCCTTCCCAGGTCAAACTTTTAGTTTACCAAAACATGACTTATTTCCTGCCAATTGTGACTAGTGTTTTGATTGCAGCTTCTGGTATGGAGATGGAAAATGAGGAAAAAGAAAGACGTCAATTCAAAGCCAAAGATCTAAACGTAGCAGTCATAGCTTTTTTCTTTTATCATTTTTGTTAGTTGCTTTGAACAATCCTTTTGAAGTAACACCAAGAATTCAATTTGCTTTTGTTTGCAAATATTTTACAGTATAATTTTAGTCATAATCAGCTATCATTTGTTGCACTGCACAAATTAGAAAAACACAACTATGAAGCTAATGAAAACTTCATATATTTGGTAATAGACACGTTTTCTCAAGAAAACAACTGCACTAGAAAACTTCCGGTGAAGTTATTAGTAATGGGTCTTCCCCCCTTATGATGATGCTGCTCTTTTAACAAGGTTATCATCGAACCATAGGATGCCTACAGTGTGCAAACAGGCTACTTGGCCCAACAAGTCCACACCGACCCTCTGAAGAGTAACCCACCCAGACCCATTCCCCTACTCTTTTACTCTACATTTACCCTGACTAATACACCTAACCCCCACATCCCTGAACACTATGGGCAATTTAGCATGGCCAATTCACCTAAACTGCACATCTTTGGATTGTGGGAGGAAATCCATGCAGACACAGGGGAGAATGTGTGGAGTTTGCACAGTCAGTCACCCGAGGCTGAAATTGAACCCGGATCCCAGGCACTGAGAGGCAGGAGTGCTAACCAGTGAGCCACTGTGTCCTTGGCTTTTCTTTCAGAGAGGTCATAAAAGACAGATTCTGGAAAATCTGGGGTTCAAGGGTTTCAGGGCCAATTTGATTATAGCTAACAGATACTGCCTCAGGCAAAAAGCTTTTAAGCTTTGAAAAAAAAAGGTGGCCAGTGCTCCGAGATCAGTGTTTCTCTGGTTTGGTTTGAGCACATTAGAGTTGAAAAAAGCTGCTGGACCCCAAAGAAGTAGGACCAGGCTAATCCTCCTCCCTCGCTCTCTGGCTTCTCTCCTTTAAGACCCTGGGTTTGATTTATCGTTTCGTGCCAAAGGTTGCTTATGGGGATTGTTGCAAGTATTGGGAACAGCATCATTAAGTTGGATAATCTGTTGGGTTTTTGGATAGGTTAACTTATTCTGTATTCTGTTCTCTTTTGTTTGTTTCATTCAGTAATCTTGTAAATAAATTCTGTTTTATTTAAAACTACGTGGTTTGACCAACTGCATCCCTCCTAGAATACCCATGTTACACCTGCTTAAAACGACTAGCAAAGTTAGGGTCTGGGCTACTTCCTGGAAATGTTTTGAGGGAGGTCTGGCCTGATCCATTACCCCAACAGAAATTATATAGGTTTGGCAGATTTGCTTTCCAAGGTTATGGCCAAAGCCATGCATACTTGCATGGCGTTAGGAATGTCAAAATATAGCAGCTATCAGAAATTAGTTTCACTTGATCCACACATTTAACTGCATTGAATCATACAGACACAATGACATTGAGCTCATAACTACACAGCATATGGAAAGCTCAGCTTATCATATTGTTCCATCTTGTTCACATTTACTGAATAGCAATATTACACGTATATTGATGCATGCACACATGCAACACCTATACAAGATAATAGCTAAAAATCTAACTATTTTTTAATATTTGATTGCCATTCTTGAACATACTTTAAACAGCTGTTTCACAGCTGGACAGGGTATGCGCTAGTAAGTACAGTAATGGATTACTGAAAACACGCCAGTGAGTAACAGTGATTTATGTCAACCATAGTGTTTTAATTTTCATTAAATTATTGGCCTTATTGTATTCATAATATATGACTTGGCACCTATTTTACAAATATTTATTACTCGGACAGTTTGGATGCTTCCAATATGATCATCATCTAAACAGCTATAGCTCTGAGAACACCAGGGCAATTTGGATGTTTGGCATTCATTCTATAATCCAGTGATCTAGCGTTAAGAAGCAAGCTTGACCATTCCACTCTTCACCTTAATAAGCTTCAAAGAATGAAAGAGAGGACCAAAAAAAACACATTGGAAAAGAAAACCTCAAAAAATTGTTTAAAAAACTAGATAATGAAAACAATGAAAAGAAAGACCTCTGATTATTTGTACGTTGTTAATCCAAGTCTCTTTTTCCATTATCTAGTAGAGCTCTCATGGACAACTGAATTGTTTTTCTCCCCATCAAATTACCTACTTTGTTTCCTCCATCTATTAACCATGACCAGTATATCACTTGAATAACTGAATCTAAATCCAATTGAAAATTGACGTGCAAAGACCCTGAAGGGCAATGCAAATGGAGGGTGAGGGGCCTAAATCAAAATGGAATTGGAAGAGAATACTGTTCAACTCTCACTACCACTGAAGAATATTTGCACCTGTTAAATGTTTTAACAAGCCCCTCTTCTCCACTGCCTTGCCACCAATACCCATCATATATTCCACGAAATGTTGGCACCCCAAACATTACACCAACATTGAACTGAAAAACTTTAGGGTCACTTTTGACTAAAGATTGAGTGGACAGGAAATACAAATACGTCATAACATATATTTAGGAGATGATGACATTGTGGTTGACGTCACTGGGCCAGGAATCCAGATGCCCCAGAATATGTTTTGGGAACATGGAGTCAGATTCCATCATAGCAGCTGGGGAATTTAAATCCAAAAGAATAAAAATTTGGGATCTCAAAGCAAATCATAGTAATGTCGACCATGAAATTATCAGCTTAACTTGTTCATAAATGCCCTTCAGGGAAGAAAATTTGGCAACCTTACTGTGCAACTCCAGACCCACAGGTATGCAGTTGTGTCTTGACTGCCTCCCGAGATAGCTAAGTCACTCCATTTATAGTCAATTAGCATCAGAGAATGAGAGCTCACCTTGCTAGCAAAGCCCACATTCCATGAAAAACTTTAAAACACCAATGCAGAAACCAAGAATTGTAACATTGAACTGTACAGCACAGTACAGGCCCTTTGGCCCTTGTGGTTATGCCAACGTTTTATCCTACTCTAAGATCAAACTAACCTACACACCCTACATTTTACTATCATCCATGTGCCTACCCAAGAGTCGCTGAAACGTCCCTCATGTACCTAACTCTATTACCACTGCTGGCAGTGCATTCCACACAACCAACACTCTGTGTAAAGAACCTACCTCTGATATCTCCCCTAAACCTTCCTCCAATCACCTTAAAATTATTCCCCCTCATGACAGCCATTTCCACCCTGGGATAAAGTCTGACTATCCACTCTATCTATACCTCTCATCATCTTGTATACCTCTATCAAATCACCTCTCATCCTTCTTCACTCCAGTGAGAAAAGCTCTAACTCCCTCAATCTTTCTTCATAAGACATGCCCTCCAGTCCAAGCATCTCTTTACAAGGAGCATAATGACCAAAACAATCTTTTCCACATAACACTGTGAACAGCAATACAATATTTAACTTTTTTTTTTGAAAGTAACATTCTATGACGATGCTCCCAAGTTCAAAATCAGGTCACCTACAAATCACTATAGAATCCCCAGTGTGGAAGGGGGCAATTTGGCCCATCAAGTCCACACCGAATCTCTGAAGAGCATCCCAGCCTATCCCCACAATCCTGCATTCCACATGGCAAATCTACCTAGCCTGCACATAACTAAACACTATAGGCCATGGCCAATCCACCTAATCTGGAGATCTTTGCACTGTGGGAGGAAACTAGAACACCTGGAGGAAACCCACACAGAGGGAGAATGTGCAAACTCCACACAGATGGGTCACCCAAGGGTAGAATCAAACCTGGGTCCCTGGCGCTGTGGAAGCAGCAGCGCCACCGAGAGTTTACCCTTTGCTTTTTCTATTTTCACTTAACTACTACACTCCATACTCTATTTTAACTAATATATTCAGAATGAATTATGAATCTCCCACAATCTGGCTGAAAAGTTGTTTAACAAAGGATGAAGCATGCTTGTCAAAAGAAAGTATGTCCCGGGTTGATAACTTCAGACACACACCAAAGTAACCAAACTAAAGGGGAGGAGTTTAAGTTATAGATGGAACTTTAGTCTCATCTCTGGATCTTTGCCTTTATGTACCTTTAAATTCATTAACTCTGATCTTCTGCTGATGAGTTTTAGCTTTGAACATGGTAAAAAAAATCAACTTTAATTTTAGCACAGTTGTTCTAGTTAACTTCCTTATATTAAATTAAAACTAAACACCTCAGATGTAAAACTCCACAGCAAAACGATTCCAGATTCATAGCATTTGCAGTTCTGTCAGCTTTTATTTAACATTTATTTGGGCAAAATTGTGGCTAATCTAGGATCCGATGCTGGACAAGAAGAGGAACAAAGCAGAGGTTGATAGTTAAGTAGTGGTACTGTCACTACAACAATTACATTTTTCTATCAAATCTGAAATGGGAGTCATGACCAGTTACCCATCGCCTAGGAAGCATGGTGTCTCAGTGGTTAGTACCGCTGCCTCACTGCCAGGGACCCAGGCTTGATTCTACTATGCAGGGTAACAGAGACAGGGTAGATGGGGGGTGGGTCAGGGTGGGATGTTCTTTAGAGGGGTCAGTGTGGGCTCAATGGGTCAAATGGCCTGCTTAACTCTATGATTCAGGTCATCCATGATTTATTCTGTTCCATTTGGGCACACAGTCTTAAGATTATTACTGTACACCCTTCCATTGGTTATTTTGTACTAGACAATAAAACCAGCATGGATAAACTTTTACGAAGTTTGGAAAGAAAATTGGCATAGAAGAAAATGAAATTTTTCAACCTAAAAGTTTGAAACATTTCTTTAAAAAAAAAAGTGACAGAGGGCACTGTGCTCAAAATTATTGCATCATTTGTGCCTAATTTCAAAGAAAACAACATGTATCCTTAAGCTACTACTCAAGATACTGCAAATCTATGCTTGGAACACATACCACAAAACATGAAAAAAAAGTATCCATATATAAACTTTGTAAATACATAATAATCAGTGGTCAGCAGGCAGAGTTTTGATGGTGCAATTCAATATTCTACCATCCAACAGCAATTTGTTACTGCCCATAAATATATAACTAGCCCTTATTCTTTGAAACTGTCAGTTAATTTAAAAATAACCACATATAAAGCTACACGTATTATGCCAAAACAAAGAAAGTTGTTTGGCATCAGAGTAGCATTTCTGGTAGAATATAAACAATTTCGAGTTAATAACCTGTAAGAAACTTTTCCTTTGAATCATTTGAAAAGTCCACATTTTCATGATCGCTTCAGGAAATTCACATTATTTGTTAAAATAATCCATCTGATTAAGATGGTGCGTGCTTATGCTCGAATATCTAGCCAAAATTATAAATCAAACTATTATTTCCTTCCTTTTTAAGATTTGGGTGATTCATGTTACTTGATAACTAATTACAATAGCATTGCACTTTAACAAAAGTATTCCGGGTACTCCAAAAAGGCATACATAACAAAATCAAACACTGATGAGGGAACATTCAGGAATTGAAAGTGCAAGGTCAAATGTCATTGATAATGCCAAAGTTAGTGTAGGAAACATGAAGGAAGGATGCAACAACATTCAAGAAAATATTACAATACTAATACAATTGCATCTAAATTGGTGGCGAATTCGTACAGAAGAATGAGAGGTTGTTTATTTTCGTCAAAAGAAAGAGATCACATTGGAGAAGAACAGAAATGGGTTAAGGACAAAAAGTATCTATTTCATTGCTAAAAAGCCAAGTTGAAAAGCAGATGTTGCATGAAACAAATTTCAAATCATAATTACATCACCCTCGTCTCCACATAATAAAAACGATCAGACAGTAGAGAAGCTGAAATAAATTTAAGGATGACATCAAAGCTTAGGAGTTATAACTACCAGAAAAGGAATAAGGGTTTTGTCCTCTAAAAAAGCTGAGCGGTGATCTAATAGAGGTCTCTAAAATAACCATCAGTTTAATAGGGTAGACAGAGAGAATAGGTTTCCAGAATTCAATGCATACTTAAGTTAAAGAGGAATTCTGGAGAATTTGTTTATGGAGTGGATGGAATACGGAACTAGTTACCACCAGGAGTCTTTGATGAAAATAGCATAGATGCATAATTGGAAAGGTAGATAAACAAAAAAAAGAAAAAGGCATAAAGGAATTGTTTCTAAGGGTTAGGAGATGACTGAAATGAGATACAGAATGTGAGCAGATTCCAGTTGAGATGAATGGTCTATTTCTATGCTGTAGACTTGGTAAACACATAAGCCCTTCATCTTTGTCCACTTCAATATAAATCTTAAAAACATAACCTTCAAGATCATAAGTTGGTTTCATTACTCACAGAAAGATGCAAAAGTGAATTCCAATTACACATCTGTATTAGCAACTATGCCCATCACATCATCTAATCAAACTCTTGGTTGATTAGTTTTGTAAACTAATCGCAGACTTTTGCAAAAGCAAAGGTTTTATCTGAGATTGATATGGATTTTTTTTAGGAAATTCAGAAATGCAAAGTTCATAGGTTTTATTTTGCTTGCACTTGTTAGTTTATTGGCTGTCAGTGTTTGTGTGGAATAGACTGCCACCCAGTGGAATTGAATGGCACACTCCATTCACCAACTGGTCACAGATTAAAAACCAATCCCCAGAGGCTTTGTTCGATTTGTTTGACTTCTATGATGACCTTAAGTTTCTCTTCCGGGACATTCAACCAGTGGTTAAAGGCTTCCGAAAGTTTGGTTATTACAGGTCTCAACTTGTAATAAGACTCAGACACAATTGGACAAAATAAAACTGTCAGCTGCACAATGCCAACAACTAATCTAATCCAGAAGACTAGAGTGACCAGGAGAACTGACTGGTACAACTGGAATTATTCTCAGGTGTTTTGACCAACACTGCTGGGACTTAATATTGTTTCACCCACATATGCTTGAGCTACAAGTGGATATGATGCACATTAAAAAGCAGCATTCCTTAACTCATGGTGGAAAAAATGCCAACAAATACATTTGTTGTCCAGCCTGTTGATTCTAAACATTGTTTTAAATTGAAGTCAGTCCTGGGAAACATTACCTTGTCAAGATAAAAATATGCATGAAAAATAAAATTTGAGAAACTTGGTGCAGGTAGTTTTTTTATTTTGGAAAAAAAAGCATAAAACTGAATAGCCCATTGAGTTCCAAGCAATAACCACTTCTATCTGATCTGAATGTATCCCAAAATTATCAAATTAAAAAGTTTTCTTATGGTTGAGAGAGAGAAAAAATATTTAGTAATCTCAATCCAGTTCCTACTGGAAACAAATCAACACCACAATTTATACAAAATTAATGACCATAGGCTGGCGCAAGAAACAACTGTCTTTCATACTGGTCTTTTTTACACTGCTTAAATAGATGAATGGTTGAAGTGGAATGAGACATATTTTATTTGATATCTAGAATTGCCACCATCCAGGATTTCCTGAAGTCTCCAAAAATTCATGAACAATCACTCAGATCAACTTGAGAGTATGTCATTGGAGAATGTTTTTAAAGTAAAGATCTTTTTAAATTTTTTTGGACATTTGTTTCAGTTGCATAAATATTAAAGGAACAGACAGGTAGTGACCATCAAAAATCACAATTCAGCTAAAGTCTATTCACTTACCAATTAACATGCGAAAGCAGTGCTTTATGAGCCTATAAGTGACACAACAGGGAGTTGATAGCGGCAGTGAAGCCATTGGATGCATACTGTCGGAGATAAAACCTCCATCTGAATGTAGGATTTATGGGACACTGGCACCAGTTCTGGGCAAAGTAGGATCTGTACCAATTGGACAATCTTCACCTGACCATGCCAGGGCTGGGGTTCTGGCAAATGTATAAACTGGGAAAGAGAGGATTTTAAACTAATAAGAGAGGGGTGGGGGGAGAATCAAATTTGGGAACATGGTAAAATCAGTGTCAAGCCAAAAAGAAAGGTTTTAATATGGAAAATGCTAAATGTATTATGACAGGAAGGGGTAGAGAGTACAAAGCCAAGAGCAAACCAGCGGATAAGACTAGAATTTACAAAAGAAAAAAAAAGGATAAGAGGTGCAGGCTCTGTAGCTGAATTAATTTGGCATTCAGAACAAACCAGATGAACACAGAGTGAAAATACGGAGGAAACTCGATTATCCGAAGGACACGGGCGGTGAGTATTTCGTTTGGTTATTCGAATGCCAGATAACATAGCTAGCCACGCATTGGGACCTTCCGATCTTGTTCAGACAATCTTACATTCAGTTAATTGAATACCGGATATTCGCAGTTCCTCTGTAGATTGTACAAACTTCCAAGAGACAGACCCACCTTCTTTGCATAACAGGAAACAATAAACAGACTAACTTAAAGAAAGAGCATACACAGGTGCAAAGATACGGCAGCAGCTCAGAAGATTAAGTAGAATTAGAAACAAAGCATGACCAAAAATTAGGGGAAAAATTAGAGTTTTAGAGAAAGCTGTCCCAAAATAGAAAAATAGTTATGAAGAGGTTCAATAAATACTTTAAAAAAGAAACAATTAACCAACTGAGTGTTCATCCTATAAAGATGGAGACTGGAGAATTAATAATGGAAAACAAGCAAATGGCAAAATGGTATTTTGGATCAGTCTTCACCAGAGGATTAAACAACATTCCAGAAGCAGCAATAAACCAGGAAAAGGAGGTGGGGAGAAATCCAGAAAAATCACAATCACCAGAGTAGCAGTACTGAGTGCATTGTTGAAGCAGCAGGCTAACTAGTGTTCGGATCCCGATGGATTTATCCTAGGATTTTAAAAGAAGTGGCAAAAAAGATAGTTGACAGAGTCATAAGAATCAGTGATGTACAGCATGGAAATAGACCCTTTAGTCCAACTTATCCACACTGACCAGATATCCTAACCTAATCTAGTCCCATTTGCCAGCACTTGGCCCATATCCCTCCAAACCCTTCCCATTAATATACCCATCCAGATGCCTTTTAAACGTTGTAACTGTACCAGCCTCTACCACTTCCTCTGCCAGCTTGTCCCACACACACATCACCCTCTGCGTGAAAACTTTTTAAATATTTCTTGTCTCACCTTAAACGTATGCTGTGTAGATTAGATTACTTAGTGTGGGAACAGGCCCTTCGGCCCAACAAGTCCACACCGACCCTCCGAAGAGCAACCCACCCAGACCCATTCCCCTTCATTTACCCCATCATCTCACACTACGGGCAATTTAGCATGGTCAATTCACCTAACCTGTACATTTTTAGACTGTGGGTGGAAACTGGAGCACCTAGAGGAAATCCATGCAGACATTGGGAGAATGTGCAAACTCCACACAGACAGTTGCCCAAGGCGGGAATTGAACCCGGGTCTCTGGTGCTGTGAGGCAGCAGTGCTAACCACTGTGCCACCATGCCACCCACATGTAGTTTTGGAGTTCCCTACCCTTGGAGAAAAGACCTTGTCTATCATCCTATCCATGCCCCTCATGATTTTATAAACCTCTAAAGTCACCCCTCAGCTCCAAGGAAAATAACCCCAGCAGCAATATTCCAACAGTGGCCTAACCAATGTCATGTACAGCCGCAACATGACCTCCCAACTCCTGTATTCAATACTCTGATCAATAAAGGAAAGCATACCAAACGCCGCCTTCACTATCCTCTCTACCTGCAACTCCACTTTCAAGGAGCTATGAACCTGCACTGCAATACTCAATATTGTTCAGCAATACTCTCCAGGATCTTACCATTAAGTGTATAAGTCCTGTTAAGATTTGCTTTTCCAAAATGCAGCACCTCGCATTTATCCAAATTAAACTCCATCTGCCACTTCTCAGCCCCTCGGCCCATCTGATCACGATAATGTTGTAATCTGAGATAACCTCCTTCGTTGTCCAATTTTGGCGTCATCTGTAAACTTACTAACTATACCTCTAATGCTCACATCATTTATATAAATGAAGAAAAATAGTGGAACCAGCACCGATCCTTGTGGCACTCCACTGATCACAGGCCTCCAGTCTGAAAAACAACCCTCCATCACCATCCTCTGTCTAACTTTGAACCAGTTCTGTATCCAAATGGCTAGCTCTCCCTATATTCTGTTAGATCTAACCTTGCTAACCAGTCTCCCATAGGAAACCTTGGTCGAACGCTTTATATTCGTAAAGATCACATCTACCGGTCTGCCCTCATCAATCCTCTGTGTTACTTCTTCAAAAAACTCAAATCAAGTTTGAGAGACATGATTTCCCACGCACAAAGCCATGTTGACTATCCCTAATCAGTCTTTGCCTTTCCAAATACATGTACATCCTGTCCCTCAGGATTCCCTCCAACAACTTGCCCACCGCCGACATCAGGCTCACCGGTCTATAGTTCCCTGGCTTGTCCTTACCACCTTTCTTATACAGTGGCACCATGTTAGCCAACCTCCAGTCTTCTGGCACCTCACCTGTCCCTATCGATGATACAAATATTTCAGTAAAAGGCCCAGCAATCACTTCCGTAGCCTCCCAGAGTTCTAGGGTACACCTGATCAGGTCCTGGGGATTTATCCACATTTATGCGTTTCAAGACATCCACCAGTTCCTCTTCTGTATTATGGACATTTTTCAAGATGTCACCATCTATTTGCCTACATTCTATATCTTCCATGTCCTTTTCCACAGCTTGATAATCAGCTAGAAATCAAACCTGGTGCTTCTACCTCAGGGCAAAGACACTACCCTTCGTATGTCAAGCCCTTGTAATTGGCCAATATTGATTATAATTACACAGCTGGTTACAATCCTCTGGAATTTCACTGAAGTGCTGAATTTACATACAGAAACTTTTATGATCCCAATAAATGTTTCACCCTTATATCAATATGAAATAATTGAATTGTGATGATAATGCAGCCAGCAGCATTTGAATCAATGGTGGCAGGTCCATCTACAATCAGCTAAATTAACATAGGTCAGGAGGTAACCTTTGATCCTTCTACTCTATATGTCAATATTCCCCCTCGCAAATAAAAATAAAATAAAATAGGGTGGCACAGTGGTTAGCACTGCTGCCACAATGCACCAGGGTCCCAGGTTCAATTCCAGCCGCAGACGACTGTGTGGAGTTTGCACATTCTCCCTGTGTCTGTGTGGGTTTCCTCCGGGTGCTCCGGTTTTCCTCCCACAGTCCAAAGATGTGCAGGTCAGGTGAATTGGCCATGCTAAATTGCCCGTAGTGTTAGGTGCATCAGTCAGAGGGAAATGGGTCAGTATGGACTTGTTGGGCCGGGGCCTTTTTCCACACTGTAGGGAATCAAACTGTCGAGATTCAGCCTCTCCCTATAGCTCAATCCGTCCAACCCTGGCAACACCCTTGTAAATCTTTTCTGAACCCTTTCAAGTTTCACAACATCCTTCCTCTCGCAGGGAGACCAGAATTGCATACAGTATTCCAAACATAGCCTAAACAATGTCCTGTATAGCCGCAACATAACTTCCCCAACTCCCAGACTCAATGTACTAACCAATAAAGGCATGCATACCAAACAAGTCTTCATTTCCCTGTCTACCTGTGACTCCACTTTCAAGGAATTATGAACCTGCAATCCAACATCTCTCTGTTCAGCAACACTCCCCAGAACCTGCCCTGATTTGCCTTACCAAAATGCAGCACCTCACCATTTATTTAAAATTAAAATTCCACCTGACATTCTTCGGTCCATTGGCCCATCTGATCAAGGTCGCATTGTATTCTGCATTGCTTTTCATTTTCCAAACCTCCCTCGATTCAGAAAAGATGCCATGTATTTGGAATATAGCAAATGTAAACCTTCATGCAAAAAGGGAGGGGACAGAAAGCAAGAAACATCTGCCATTAAGAAAATGTTAGAAGCTATTACTGAAGAAGTTGTAGCAGAGCACTTGCTTAGGGTAATCAAGGCAGAGTCAACAAGGTTGTGAAAAGAAAATCAAATTTGACTAATTTACAAGAATTCTTTGAAAAGGTAACATCTAGTGTGCATACAGAGAAGCTGGTGGTTGCATTCATCTTATAGAAGACATTTGAGAAGCTACCACAAAGGTTATTGCAGAAAACAGGGGTCACGTATTGACATGGATTGAAGATTGGCATGAATGAGTCTTTTTCAGGTGGGCAAAATGCAATGAGTGGTGGGCCACAGGGAATGATGCTGGGGAGCAACCGTTTACAATTTATATGCCAAAGTTGCTGACAACAAAGATAAATAATAAATCTAGTTGTGACAAGGACACAGGGAGGTTATTAAAAAGATATGGATAGTTTAAGTAACTGGTCAACAATGCGGCACTCCAATAGGGTACAATATGGTAAAATGTGAAATTTTCCAATTTGGGAGCAACATGGTAGATGTTGATAAGACAGTTCCTCTGATGGGATAACTAAAAACAAGGAGTCACTTTTTAAGTAATTAGTCAGAGATGTACAACACAGAAACAGACTCTTTGGTCCAACTCATCCATGCCAACCAGATATCGCAACCGAAGGGTTCACAATTTAAAACAAGAGATCAGGTGTAATTTCTTGAGTGTCTTGAAGTTTTGGAAGTTTTATTCCTGAAAACAGTGGTGGAAGCAAAGTCCTTAAATTTTCTTTTAAGACAGAGGTAGATAGATTCTTATTGAGCAAGAGGGTGAAAGGTTAACAGGGGAGGATAGAAGGTGAGCTTGAAGTTACAATCAGATTAGCAATGATCTTCCTTATTGACTAGTGGTACAGGCTGCTGGGGGGGGGGGGGGGGGGGGAGGAGAGAGAATAGCCTACCCCTCTTCCTTTATCACATGCCCATATATTCCAGAGCTGCAAACTGCCAAACCCCAAATGTGGGCAGCTTAGTGTCAAATAGTGGGGTGCTGGAAAAGCATAGCAGATCAGGCAGCATCCAAGGAGCAGGAGAGTGCTGCCTGGTCTGCTGCTCTTTTCCAGCACCACACTTTTTGACTATCTCCAGCATCTGCAGTCTTCACTTTGTCTCATGGATAGGTGAGTGTTTGGAGTTGGCTGCCGAAAAGATACCCAAGAAATACAAAAGACAAGTTTTGCAGAGTTCAGATGATTTAATTCATATCAGCAAGTAAAGTTCAGACCACAAGTGTCAAGCAACAACCAGATCCAAAAATGTCAAACCTTCATACTTGGAACGTTTGTGACATTAAAACCCAATCATTAACATCAGGGTCACTACTGAAACTTACTAGACCATCAACATGTATACACAGGTTAAAAGTAAAAGCCAAATATTGGATATTCTAGAGAAAGTAATTCACCTACTGACTATACACTTCAAGTCCTCCCACCAAGCCATTATAACTTTATTTTGTTCATTCACTAAATGTGGGCAGTGTAGCAGGGGCCAGCATGAATTGCCCATTCCAATTAAGAGTTAGCCATTTGGTGGGGGACTGAACTTAAATGCAGATCAGGTAGGAATGGCAGATTGCCTTCCTTCAAGGACATTAGTGAACCAACTGGGTGTTTACATCTATTGACAATGGTTGCACAGTGACAACTGGGTCAGCTGTTTGCTCGATTATTATTAAATTCAAATTCACCATCTGCCTTGGCTTTGAATCCATATCATCCCCCCCCCCCCCCAAACATTAGCTGGGAGTTCTGGAGTACTAGCCCTCCCCTCTACAAACTTGTCAAGAGCATGATGACATTTGCCACTGCTTGGAATAACCCATCTCAAAAAAAAAACTCGAAGCCAAACCAACCAGGACAAACTAGCCACTCGATTGGCACCCACCAATAAGTATTTGAAAAGCTGAACACCATCAGCCCAAAGTCACCCATGTCACACACCACACTGAATTTAAATATATCAATTCCTCCATTGTCACTGGATCAAAATCTTTGAATTCCCTGTTCAACAGCACTCCAGGGGTGCTTTCCCCACATGGATGGCAGCACTTAAAGCAGCACCACTTTTGAGGGCAGTTAAGGATTAGGAAGAAATGTTGAGCTGCCTTGCGAATGAAGATAAAATTGCATCCCTCCTGCTTGTACACAAAAAGGATTGAAAGTAAATAATAAATTAAATTTGAGAGACAAATGTGACAACATATCAAACATAAATGTTACAACTGCAGAAACCATACATTGCTGCGACTAACAGGAAAACTGATACATTGCTATCTGATCTCCTGAGAACAGTATCCAATCCAAGTCTGAAGATACTGTACCTTGTTTAATGGTGCACAGTAAAGTATAAAGATTAGAGGTACTTTCTGCCATAATGGAGTATGTCAAGGTATACAAATATCATATACTACAGTAGATAAGTTGAAGCTGAACATGCTTGAAAACAAAAACTAGAAGCCAGCAGCTTTGATTAAATTAAATACATAGTTAAACTTTCAACTGTCCTTTTCTTTTAAAAGTGCTCCAAAGCAATTAGGATCCTAGTTTAATTAATACCAATGGAGTATTGGATAATGTAATGAGTAAGATGGTACTGGGTTTGAGTGATGTCAGGTGTAGAAACACTGGACAAGGATGTAAAAGGTATGGGAGAATGATAATTATGGGCCAGATACAATGTTCAAGTGCACTGGAAAACAATATCTAGGTTTAAGAGGGGAGAGGTAAAGATGGCAGCAAATTTTTGAAGAACAAATGAAAGTAGTACAATAGGAGTTTTGGTCAGATACAAGAGTGACATGCCTTCCATTCTACTTAAACCATGCAAGCGCATTTTTTACCAAAATCATTTTGCTCAATTGGCTTGATAGCTGGCGTGCAATACAGAATTATGTCAACTGCATAGGTTTAATTTCTGCATTGGCTGGGGCTACCATGAAGGATCTCCCTCTCAGCCTTAACTGACACCTGAGGCACCTCAGGTTAAACCAGCACCAGTCATCTCTCTGGAATGAGTCAGCAGCCCTATGGTCTGGTGAGACTATGGCAACTTTGCAGTATGTTCAGCTGTATAACACTTTGCATGGGCTATATTGTCATCATAGGTGAGCTAGAGTGTGTGTTATATATATAGACTAATAAGAGGTCCTTTAATAGTGGTTTCCAAATATTTTCCAACTATGACCTCTTTCAAAGCTTGAAAGTTGTTGTGGCCATTCAGTATGTGCACATGGGGTGGGGGGGCACAAACCCTCAGAAAGCATGCCAGTGGTCAGTTATGTGAAAAGGCAATTATCTTCTAACTGTTCTCAGGATTGGCCATAAACTAAGTTATCTCTTTGCTGTTAAAATGTAGCAAAAACAGAAATTGTTGGAGAAATTCAGCAGGTCTGGTTGCATCTGTGGGGAGAAAAACAGGTCACTGTTTCCAGGCCAGTGACTCTTGGAAGGGATGCTTCACAACATCGGAGCTTCTCATTAGTTTCTGGTTTTATTTCAGATAGACAATAGGTGCAGGAGTAGGCCATTCAGCCCTTCGAGCCTGCACCGCCAATGGAGATGCCGGGGATTGAACCCGGGGCCTCATACATGCAAAGCATGCGCTCTACCACTGAGCTGCATCCCCAGATCTCCAGCTCCTGCAGTTCATTGTTTTAGTTTAAGTGTAATTCCACTTTAGCAGTAGAATAATGCATCGTGCACTACAGCGTGAAACACTCCTTTCTCATCTTCCTACTCCCCGTAAACAATTTATCTAAGTTTCTAACAGCGATAATTATTCACCAAGGCCTTTTAAATCAGAAATCACGATGCAACAATTCTACGATAAAACTCAAATCCAACTTCCTTTTTACGGACAGAAGTTATTTTTCAATTCCCAAGGACTGTTTTTCCTCAAATGTCAAGTATGCAGTCACTATAAATTTCTGATCACTGTGGAATCAGTGTTCACTAAGCTGAAGCTACATACCTGTACCACTGTTATATCATTAGCATTACGTCACAATGGTACATGCATGTTCTTCTCTTCATCCAGATGGTGGCACTGTTGCACTGTTAAACACACCTCAGTTCTCAGTTTCACTGTAACATCATGATGAAAAAAAAATTGACCAATGTAACTTTCCCAGACAAAAATGCCAGTTTAAATAAACTGAAAGCTTTACACCTATAGATCTAAACTTAAACTGAAAGGGCTTACAAAATTCAGATTTACCCCAATATTTCTAGTGTGAAGTTTACTAAAGGGTAAAGTTAAAATATATTACTTAGTACTTTAGAAATTATAGTTGGTTAATGGTTTAAAGTATAGCACAGCATTTAGTTTAAAAAGCTTGCAAAAGCATGCAAAATAAGTCACTACACAAACGTAAAAAACAAACAATTAGTTTGAAAGACTATCTAAATTCAATAATCACACTGACAGGACACAAGATTACCAAATTTATTTTGGAAAAAAAATAATATTGGACCAACACAGCTGTTTAGGACAGCTTCTAAACAATAACCCAATAGCAATCTAAACTGATTAAAATCAAGATTATACTATGCATTTGTCAAACAAGCAATGAATGAAATTGACATGAATATAAATATTGAAACCAACTATTACACAAGTATTTTACACAAAATGAAAAGCAATTTTTCTGTGCACACAAAACCCACAGTTTTGAAAAACTTAGCTCAATCCAATAGGGGAGAAGAGCTACAATGAGTGCAAGATCATGGGAACTCTACCTTGCCCAGAACTTGTGGGCGGCACAGTGGCACATTGGTTAGCACTGCTGCCTCACAGCGCCAGAGACCCGGGTTCAATTCCCACCTCAGGCGACTGACTGTGTGGAGTTTGCACATTCTCCCCGTGTCTGCGTGGGTTTCTTCCAGGTGCTCCGGTTTCCTCCCACAGTCCAAATTGGCCATGCTAAATTGCCCGTAGTGTTAGGTAAGGGGTAAATGTACGGTTATGGGTGGTTTGCGCTTTGGCGGGGCGGTGTGGACTTGTTGGGCCTGTTTCCACACTGTAAAGTAATCTAATCTAATCTAATCTAAACTCCACAGCACTTGATGCTAACATGAGCTTTTCATAGAAAAGACATTTCTGAAAGTGAAGTACCCAATCATAGGGAAATTCACTAATTAGAGAATATTGGAACTGAGACAAATACATGCCCATACTTCGGAGATGCCGGTGTTGGACTGGGGTGTACAAAGTTAAAAATCACAACACCAGGTTATAGTCCAACAGGTTTAATTGGAAGCACACTAGCTTTCGGAGCGACGCTCCTTCATCAGGTGATTGTCACTCCGAAAGCTAGTGTGCTTCCAATTAACCTGTTGGACTATAACCTGGTGTTGTGTGATTTTTAACTATGCCCATACTTGGTCACTTGTAGAGGGCCGGTAACAGAGCACATGCCTCTGAGTTAGGAATGATTTATGATAGTACTGAGCACGGAACAAACTTTTTACTTCAAACGTTGCAATAGTATTAATGAGGACCACAGCAGATTTACTCAGAGATTTACAGGTTCCATCCAAAGTGGTATACAGTTTATACTCACTACTCAGATCTGAATCACAGTCCAGACAATTAAACTTTAGAAAGCAATCAAACATTTACAGTGTCATCCGAAAATCATTTTCCTGAAATAAGAAAAGCATTTTTTCTAAAAAATGAATAACCCAGTATAAAGCTGCTTTCGTATTTCTCTTTGGCTCCGAGGAAGAAAGTACAGAGGCATGCTATCTACATTTTCATATCCACTTTTTTTAAAAAGAAAATATGCCAAGTTTTTATGGAACTCGTGAATGAGTTGTTATTATAACCGTTTCAGATCTCACATCGTGACACTGCTTCATGATGTCAACATGCACAAGAGCTAGTGTAGGCACCAAGGGGCTGAAAGGCCTCCTACATCATAACAATTGTGATTTTGTTAGATATATCCATCATCATACTTATATAACATCACTACTTTATGTAAGCAAACTGCCAAAAATGCCAGTCAGCATACATGTGCAGTAAAGATTGAGCTCACATATACCCAGCAGCAGAGTGAGGCAAATCTCTCTCAGTTCTTCACCTAGCTGACAATGCAACAGCAGCCAGATATGGCAGTAAATGCCCTAGCTTTTTTCCCCCCCTATTCAAGGTCCCAGTTTATTGCTGCGCACTCAAATGCTGGAGTAAATATCCAATCTCAAGCCTATTTATTGTGCTAGCCTGTAATCGTGAACAATGTAGAATAATTACTGACTTATTGAGTAAAGTTCCAGAAAGCTAGAAATTTTATTCAGTACATAAACATCAAGTAGATCAGGCAAAACATTGAGATTCCTTTAATTAGTATTCAGAATATAAATCTGATTTCTAAACAAAGCAAGTGATTAAAAGTTAGATACAACTTAAACATGTTTCATTTGTAGCATTGTGGGTGGGTTCAGAATGGTCTATTCAGCTTGTCTATGAGATTGAAACTCCTCCAGTCTCGTGCAGAGGCAGCAAAGTGCAGATATGACAAATTCCTACACTTGACCATATCAGCCACTATAATATGAGCAGCTGGAAATTTGATCATGGTGGCAGGTCAGTAGCTATGGTGAGTTCAGCCATGTGGGATCAACATTCAGCTGTTCCATGACATATTTTCAACAGGTCAACATGATTTGTCGAATGCAGAGAGCCAGCTGTGGTGTGTTACCTTGCTTCTTGTTCACAAACTACACCACCAACTCTCAGTCCAAAAGAAAGAGTCAATGTATATGTCTCTCCCAGTCAGTGTACAACCTTTCCATTGGCAAGTCTTCAGTTACGCAACACAATAGAAGGACTATCATCTGCTCCTTCCTTTAATGAAAGGCATGACTTTCATTGCCTGAAAGATTAGTAGGAGCAGAAATGCCCATGATACAGACAAAATTAGATTTTCATCAGAAGAGCCATATGTTCAGAACAAAGAGCCGCAAAGTGGGATCAAATCAAATGATGTGAACAAGGATAAGATTTTTCAAATCAAGATGTTTCACTGGGAGACAAGGTAGGTGGTCAGCAAGCAGTTAGGTGAATGAGATCTGGTGCAAGTTAAGTCACATGTTGCAGCATTTTGTATAGCCTCAAAAAGTGTACAGTGGAGAAAGCCAGCCAAAATTGTTGAAATAGTCAAGTCTAGAACAAAAAGACAAATGAACAACAACAGATGAACTGATACAGAGCTAATGTTTGAATGAGAAATAGACAGTCTTCCTTCATGATGGCATGATTTAGATTGGAAGCTCATTTCTGGTAAGGTTTGCAAATAGGCTCATCAGTATGAACATTTATCTATTAACACTACAGGGATTCCTGCCTGGCACACGACTACAGTTACATGCTTGTTTGGAAATCATGTACTTAGAGTTACTGTTCCAAATTAATTTGACCTATTTTTAAAAAATTCTTCACAGAATTGACCCACATCCATCTGCTTCTATTTGAGATCAAAATCCCAAAGTACAATTAGATATATTAACAGTTGTGACAAAAAGTATAAAATGCATGAAATGGAGCTTCCTACTGGCACAATCAGATTTGGAGAGCATTCTTTACAACTGGATTTGTCTACTCTTAGAAAAATCTCTTGCAAATGGAATTTGATATAACCAAGTGTGAAGTTGTCCATTTTTTAAACATGAACAGGAGGACAGGAAGATGCTGACTAGGAAGCGGTGGAAGTAGATAATGGATTCAAATGAAAACTAGATTTTGTTTCAGTGAATAATCTGGGACAGAGATATAAGTAAAATCACATATAGCAGTATTGTATAGAGCGTTTTGTACAGCTTCAGCATATTCTCATGGCTCTGAAACTCAATCCCTCTACTAATAAAAGCTAACACACCTTATGCCTTCTTAACAGCCCTGACAGCCTGGGTGGCAACTTTCAGGGATCCAAGTACCTGGACACAGATTTCTCTGCTCATCTAACATTACCAAGAATCTTACCATTAGCCCAGTACTCTGCATTCCTGTTACTCCTTCCAAAATGAATCATCTCACAATTTTCTGCTTTAAACTCCTATTTCCACATCTCAGCCCAACTCTACAGCTTATCAAGTCCCTCTGTAGTCACAACATCCTTTGGCACTATCCACAACTGTACCAACCTTAGTGTAGTCCACAAACTTACTAACCCATCCTTCCACACCCTTATCTAGGTAGTTTATAAAAATGACAAACAGCAGTTGTACCAGGGCGGCACGGTGGCTGGGTGGTTAGCACTGCTACCTCACAGCACCAGGGACCAGGGTTTGATTCCCATCTCGGGCGACTGTCTGTGTGAAGTTTGCACATTCTCCCCGTCTCTGCGTAGGTTTCCTTCAGGCTTCCAGTTTCCTCCCACAATCCAAAGATGTACAGGTCAGGTGAACTAAGTTGCCCATAGTGTTAGGTGCATGAGGTAAAGGTAAATATTAGGTAGGGGAATGGGTCTGGGTGTGTTACTTTTCAGAGGGTCAGTGTGGACTTGTTGGGCCAAATGGCCTGTTTCCATACTGTAGGGAATCTAATCTAATCAAAACACATCTTTGCAGTACAACACGAGTAACTGAACACCAGGATGAATATTTCCCATCAATCACCGCCCCCTGCTCGCCAATTTCTGATCCAAACTGCTAAATCAACCTTAACCCCATGCCTCCTTATTTTGTGCAATAGCTTATCATGAGGAACCTTATCAAATGCCTTACTGAAATCCACATACATCACATCAATGGCATTACCCTCATCCACCTGTTTGGCCAGGTCGACTATCCCTAATCAACTTATTCCTCTCTAGATGGTTATAAATCCTATCTCTTATAACCCTTTCCAACACTTGACTCACAATCAAAGGAAGGCTCACAGGTCCATAATTTCCAGGGTTGCCTCTATTCCCCTTCTTGAACAAGGGAACAACATTTATTATCTTCCAGTCTTCTGGCACTATTCCTGTAGACAATGACAACATAAAAATCAAAGCCAAAGGCTCTGCAATCTCCTCCATGGCTTCCCAGAGAATCCTAGGCTAAATTCCATTCGGTGCTGGAAAAGCAAAGCAGGTCAGGCAGCATCCAAGGAGCAGGAAGTACAATGTGTGAATGGGGGTGGGGATGGAGGCAATAGGTCAGAGGGAAGGGTGGAGTGGATAGGTGAGAGGGGAGATTGGCAGGTAGGATAGATCATGAGGACAGTGCTGAATGGAAGATTGGAACAGAGGTAAGGGGGGGGGGAAATGAGGAAATTGGAGAAGTCCACATTGATGCCCTGTGGTTGAAGTAATTTCTGCCTTAAATCCCATCTCTCTTCCTACTTATACCATTGGTGCTTATGTGGACCATGACTTGGGGCTGTTCCATTACCCCCGCAAGAACCCCAAAAGCACGATCAGAGACATCACGAACTTGAATACATTTTTCTTGCATTATCCCATATCCCTGACCTTAACATTTAGAAATTTTCAAATCCATTTGAAATTTCAACACTTTCCAACTTCCCATTATTTACAAACTACTTAGGATTTGTTTTTCTTGCCTAACTAGATAATCTCATTTCTCCAGATAGTGTTCTGCATGCCAAATGTTTGCCCCTCACACATAGCCTACCCAAATCCCCCTGAAGTGGCACTACATTCCCCTCAAAACTCCCACTGCCAAATAGTTTTGTGTCATCTGCAAATTTGGAAATCGGCGCACACAAATCAATGAAACAGATAGTCAAAAGCTGGGACCTGAGCATTGATCTTTGCTGCACCCAACTAATCAGAGCTGGCCAATCTTGAAATGACTTATTTCTTCCTTCTCTCTATTAATCAATTCTTCATATATGTCAGCATGTCTCTCCTCCACCACCACCGTGGCCACGCCCAATCCGATATGCTCTAATTTTGTTTACCATAGAATGTGGGAGGCCAGCCTGGAATGCATCAGAATAATCCAGTCCACACCTAACAAATGCATGGATGAGGCATTTCGAAGATTAGATGGACATTATTACACAGGCGGAAATATTCGATTTGCATAATGGCACTGAGGTGTGGTCAGATACTTATCACAAGTTAAATATGACAAGGTCACTTGGTCATGTCTTAAATAGTTGCCAGGGCAAGACAGTTAGCAAGTTGTGAACAGATTTTGTGCTAAGTATCAAAAAGAAAATGGATTCCTTCAATCACAACTTTTAGTTGTGAAAAAAGTTTTGAGCATCCACCACTGAGTGGCAGACAAGCAGTTTAACTTGTTTGGGACAGTGGAGGAGTAAGATGATGATGCAATGGTGCAACAGTAGAGGTGGTATGAGAAAAGTTTAAATGTATAGTAGTCACAAACCTGGTTGGTTCATAATAATGCAGTGTTCATACACCGACACTCATTAATAAAAACACAAAACTGTAATTTGTGCATTGAAATGCCTTCACCTGAATTTTGTACATACATATGGTTAAGACGTAACATCCTACAGTGAGTGTCATGGAAATAAATACAAGGTTAGTCAAGGTGATCTAACAATTAAAATTTAACAAATTTTAAAAAGGTTAAGGAACTTCAGCAGGGTGGCGTACTATAACTGAAGGCATTGTTTTCTGTACTACTATCAGAAACAATGTACAGCAGACCTGACAAAAATACAAAATATGTTTTGATATACAGTTGTGTGTTATATAATGACACTTAGTTTGGAGCACATGGTGGGGGGGGGGGGGGGGGGGGGGAAGAAGAGAGGAAAGGGAGAAAACACAGTCAAACACCATTCAGAAATTAAGGATTGTTCATGGTCTATGAATCATCAGACTTTGCTTTACCCCAGTCTAAAACACTGACCTGCCATCCATTGTTTTATATTGAATTACAGGAATTTAAATGACAAGACTAACAAGTTTATCCACTTTAGGTAAATGTATCAGCGAACTTCAAAAAGAAAAGGAAAGTTTTTCATGTTTATTAGATTTTTGTTTTTTCTGTGGCTATAACCTTTATTTCACTCATTTTTAAAATAGTATTTTGAACAAGTCACAAAATGATCTATAAATAAGGGAATAGTCATAACAAATATATGCCTGGTTTGGTAGCAATGAATATCAGTAGCGACAGTAGTCAATGGATTTGGGTGTATCTCCAGGGTTATTTTGGTTATAAAAGGAAATACCTTCTTTGCATTATTAATGCAGAACCACTTTCCTCTAAAAAAAAATGAGCATCCAAAAACAGAGAACCTACTGATTATTTTGAAAAGCAAACAGACAGTAAATGTAACATTTGTCTTAAATTTGCGCTTATGGTGCATTTGTTTCATATAAATTCAGGTCTTATTTACGCCGAAATTTGCACTCTTACTAAGACCGAGTATAGGAGTTTGGAAGATTTATGCTGAAGTTGTGCAGGGCATTGGGGAGGCCTTTTATGGAATACCGTGTCCAGTTCGGGTCACTCCTTTATAAAGGAGGAGATTATTAAGCTGGAGAGGGTTCAGAAAAAAAATTTACCAGGATGTTGCTTGGAATGGAAGGTTTGAGGTAAAAAGAAAGGCTGGATGGGTTTGGATTTTTTCCACTGGAGCTTACGAGGTTGAGGTGAAACCTAAAATAGAAGTTTATAAAATAATAAGGGGTATAGATAGGGTTAATGGTAGCTGTCTTTTCTCATGGGGGATTTGAAGACTAGGAACAACATTTTTAAGGTGGGAGATTTACAAAAGACAAACAGCAAATCTTTGCAGAGGGTGGTTTGCGTGTGGAACTAACTTCCTTAGGAAATTACAACATTTAAAAGACATTTGATGGGTATATGGCTAGGACATGTTTGAAGGGCCAGGAGCAGGTGGGACGAGTTTTGTTTGGATTATGTTTGGCAGGGATTGAGTAGACCGAAGGGTCTGTTTCTGTGCTATAGGACATAAAGATTGCAGGTTTGGGAAGGGATTGAGAAACATCCAGAACACCAATCCACTGAAACTTGTATTTCAGACAATTATTATTTACATAAATATTGCCAAAAAGATTTCTTGCAAACTTGCAAAGATCATCTTAGAAGCCAAAGTGCATAATAAAAGGGCTGCTGGGAAAAATAAACCCGGTAAAGGCAGCACAGACCTATTCTGAATATTAGTTTACAAACATGATCCACATCGACTCTCCAAAGAGCAAACCACCCAGGCCCATTCCCTACTACTCTACATTTATCCTGACTAATGCACCTAACCTACACATCCCTGAATACCATGAGCAATTTAGTATCCAATTCACCCAACCTGCATATCTTTGGATTGTGGGAGGAAACCAGAACACCAACTGGAAACCCTCTAGACACGGGTAGAATGTGCAATCTCCACTCCTGAGGCTGGAATCAAACCCGGGTCCCTGGCACTGAGAGGCAACAGTGCTAACTACTAAGCCACCATGCTGGCCTCATCTAGTCCCATCATCAGCAATTGGCCCATATCCCTCTCAACCCTTCCCAATCATATACATATCCAGATGCCTTGTAAATGTTGTAGTTGCACCAACCTCCACCCACTTCCTCTGGCAGCTCACCCCATAGATACACCAAACTCTGCATGAAGAGGTTGCCCCTTAGATTCCTATCAAATTTTCCCCTTCCTCACCCTAAACCTGTGCCCTCTAGTTCTGGACTCCCACACCCCAGGGAAAAGACTTGTCTATTTACCTTATCCATGCCCCTCATGATTTTATAGACTTTTATAAGGTCATCCCTCAGCCTCCGTCAGTTCAGGGAAAACAGCCCCAGATGCTGCCAGACCTGCTCAGCTTTTACCAGTGTTTTCCCTTTTTGTTTCTGATTTACAGCATCCACAATTCTTTTGTTTTTTTTCTTGCAAATTCAAGCCCAATTTGTCAATCTTCCTTGATCAGTCAGTCACACCATCCAGGAATGAGTCTGGTGAACGATTGCTGCACTCCCTCTATGGTAGTAATATCTTTGAGGTAAGATAACCAAAACTGCACATTGTACTCCAACTTCAGTTTAACCAAGCTTGTACACAATAAAAACAAGATTTCACAACTTCTGCACTCAAATTGTCCTGCAATAAAGGCTAGCATTCCATTTGCTTTCCTAATAGCCTGCTCCATCTGCACGTTAGCCTTCCGTGAAATTTCAACAAAAACAGAGGTCCTTTGTACAAATATCTCTTGCCATTTAAGAAATACTCCACATAATTTTTCCCACTAAAATAGATCATCTCACATTTTCCACATTATATTCAACCTGTCATTCTAGCCCATTCAGTACATCTGTCAAAAATCTCCTGTAGAACACTATGAAGCCACCTGATGTCTTTCTTACAACACACAAAGCCTATAGGCTACCAATTTGCAGACATTACATTTGGTCCCTACATCCAAATTATTGAAATAGATTGTGACCAACCCTTGCAGTGTCATTAGTCAGAGTCTGCCAATCTCATTTTCTGGATTAAGACTTGAATTCAAACTTCAAACAGACAGGGACTGAGCCAAGGCTGTCTTCCATGCAATGAGTAAAATAACAGGATTAATTGTTCTTTGTGAGAGGACAGACTCACCTATTTTGAACAGTCACTAACAATAGAAAACAATGAAAATTATGCCAGGATGTACTTCAAGAAACCTCACATTAAAGAGACACTTAATTAAAGTCCAATAACTACCTTAAGTGACAAAGTAAAATAAAATCTACCAAGACATAAACACAACATCCACAAGAGAGATGTAATATTGCATAGAATAGTCCTGGTAAAATGAAGAGTAAACCAATAAACGAAATAGACATTTCAGAGGATTCGACAATATGCTGGTCAACTTAAACAGGGTTTCTCATGTAAGGGACAAGAAAATGGTTAATACAATGACAGACAGATGCTAAATGTACAACTACATATTTCACCCCCCTCAAAAACCTTAAAAATCACAACACCGGGTTATAGTCCAACAAGTTTACTTGGAAGCACTAGATTTCAAAGCACCGCTGGTGCTGAGATTTTTAACTTTGTACACCCCAGTCCAACACCGGCATCTCCAAATCATCTCAAAAACCTTGCTTGATATCCCATTTCACTCAGGATAAAAAGCTTGAGATGCATATTCTCAAGGAAATTTCACTTTGGTTATCAATTAACACCCAGTTGTTCTATTACTTGCAGCATATGGCACAAATGCAACTATGCTTGAAAATAGAAAATTAATATTCTTATGCTTCTGTAAGAAGCTTCCTTACACTCTACATGTGACAGAACATGATCCTGTTCAGTTCTTACTGTTTGTAACTCAGTAATTTAAAACCATTACTTTGCATTTATTTTTCATTATCAGTCATCAATAAAACAGTAATTAGAGGAAGGCACTTTGCACAAACCAAGTGACGGTGAATAAAATGTTTTTTTAAACTTCTTACCTTTTGAATGGGTAAATGTGACAAAAAATGCAATCAAAGATCAGAATTAGTTTTATTCCACAAATGACGTGATCTCTTCAACCAAGAAAACCAGCTCCAAGCAGAAACAGAATCAGAGGTCTACAGGACAGAAAGAGGCCTATCTGCCAATCAAAAACAACCACTTAACTATTCTCTTCCTAATTTCCAGCACTTGGCCCATTGCCTTAGCACACAAATATCCATCTAAATACTTAAAATGTTGAGGGTTTCTACTTCTACCACTCTTATAGGTAGTGAGTTCCAGATTCCCACAGCCCTCTGGGTGACAAAGATTTTCCTCACATCCCCTTACCTTAAATCTACTTCCTCAGTCATTGATCCCTCCAGCAAGGGGCCTAGTCTCTTCCTGTCTAAGACCTTCAATTTTATACACGTACCCCCTCAGATTCCTTTGCTTCAAGGAAAATAGTCATAGAGATGTACAGCACAGAAACAGACCTTTCGGTCCAACTCATCCATGCCGAACAGATATCCCAACTCAATCTCGTCCCACCTGCCAGCACCTGGCCCATATACCTCTAAACCCTTCCTATTCATATACCCATTCAGATGCCTTTTCAATGTTGCAATTGCACTAGCCTCCACCACTCCCCGAGCCCATGCCCCTCATGATTTTGTAGACCTCTATAAGGTCACCCCTCAGCCTCCAACGCTCCAGGGAAAAACAGCCCCAGCTTATTCAACCTCTTCCTAGAGCTCAAATCCTCCAACCCTGGCAACGTCCTTGTAAATCTTTTCTGAACCCTTTCAAGTTTCACATATTTCCAATAGGATGGAGACCAGAATTGCACGCAATATTCTAACAGTGGCCTAACCAATGTCCTGTACAGCCAACTCTCCAGCCCAGGCAACATCCTGGTAAGTCTCCTCTGCATCCTCTCCAGTGCAATCACATCCCTCCTTTAATGTGGATTCCAGAAATGCACGCAATACTGCAGCTGTGCTCTATCTAACTTGGTATACAGCTCCAACATAACCTCTCTGCTTCTATACTATAAGCCTCAGCTAATCAAGGGAAGTTTCTCATATGCCTTCTTAACCACTTCACCTACTTTTAAAGTATCGCCCACTACTTTAAGAGACAAGTAAACATACACACCGAAGTCCCTCTGATGCTTGGTGTTTCCCTTACCTTGTCTGTCCTGCCCAGATATCACATTCAGATAGAATTCTCCATGCAACTGATTAGCCCATCCATATTCCCCTGTAATCTAAGGTTTCCTCCTCATTATTTGCCACCCCACTGATTTTTGTGTCATCTGCAAATTTACCAAAGTTCAAGATCCAAGTTCTAAATCTTTAAAAGTATGCTCCAATAAGGGTATCAACACTGATTCCGATGGAAGCCCCACTTGACACAGGCTTCCAGTCACAAACCACCAACCCCCCCTGAAAACCATCAGCTTCTGCTTCCTGCCATTCAGCTAATCGTGGATCCAATTTGTCAAATTTCCTTCGATCACATGGACTTGTACCATTGCTATCAATCTTCCATGCGAGACCTTATCAAAAGCCTTGCTGATGTTCAACAAGAACACAGAATGCATTTCCCTTATCTACACACCTCGTTACTTCTTCAAAAAATTACATCAAGTTAGTTAGACATAACCTCTCCTTCACAAAACTATGTTCACTTTTCTTGATAAAGCCTGGCCTTTTCAAGTGCAGAATATATCTGTCCCTCAGAATTGCTTCTAAGTTTCCTCAGAGGCTAGACAGAGTGGCCTGTAGTTTCCCGATTTATCCCTTGCTCCCTTATTGAAAAATATCACATTGACAGTCCTTCAGTTCTCTGATTCCTTCATGGCCAGAGAGAAATGGAACATTATTACTAGTACTCCCATTTCTTTCCTTGCCCTATTCAACTGCCTGGGATACATTTCATCAAGCCCTGGAGATTTATCTACTTTAAGCCAACGAGACCACTCAATCTCCTCTCTGTCAATGCTAATTTCTTTGCACACAATCTTTCTCCCTGATTTCTATACCCATAACCATCCCTCTCACTAGTGAACACCAAACCACGGATTCACTTAGAACCCTCCCTTCAGCCTCTGGCTCCATGCACAAATCACTATGATTCTTAAAAGGACCCTTTCCCAAGTATACACTCTCCCTATTTCATTTTGCTGACAGATTAACCTAAAAGGATCTGTTCCTAGTCTACTCTGGCATAATCATACATATTGGGCTTCAGATTCTTGACTGACAGGTGAGACAAAAGTGAAAAGGGATAAACAGAAACAGCCATTGCCTTATTAAATGGTTCAAGGTGTTGAATGGGTTATCTCAGTAAGATGATGATAACTTGGCTTAAAGTGTGAAGATGCTTCCATGACAATAGTTAGATAGGATCTTTCAGGATTTTGGCTCAGCTACAATGAAAACTTAAAGCCAAAAAGAGGCTGATCAAAGACAGGCAGGTTTTGGGATGATTGTGCTCCCAAACACCAATTGTTCCTCGAGGAGTCAGAGTTTGGGGTTTGGAAGGTGCTCCAACAGTTGCCTTGGTGAATTGTAGCAATGCATTCAAGACAGCTACACTTATGTATTACACTATTCCAAAGATTATGATAGTGGATGTTCGATGCCTGATTATGATCAAGCAGACTATTTTGTCTTACATAGTGTTGATGCTTCCTCAGTGTTGTTACAACTGCATTCTTTCAGGCAAATGAAAGTATTACATACACATGACCTGTGTCTTGTAGGTGGGAGAGGAGTCAAGCACTCATTTCCAACTACTGACCTCATGTGGGGCAATTGCTGAGGATTAAGGATGACTTACCTTGTGGGCGGCACGGTGGCAAGCACTGCTGCCTCACAGCACCAGAGACCCGGGTTCAATTCCCACCTCAGGCAACTGTGTGGAGTTTGCCCATTCTCCCAGTGTCTGCGTGGGTTTCCTCCGGGTGCTCCGGTTTCCTCCCACAGTCCAAAGATGTGCAGATCAGGTGAATTGGCCATGTTAAATTGCATATAGTGCTAGGTGCAGGGGTAAACGTCGGGGAATGGGTCTGGTTGGGTGCGCTTTGACAGGTCGATGTGGACTTGTTGGGCCGAAGGGCCTGTTTCCACACTGCAAGTAATCTAATCTAATCTACCGCCACTCCCAAGTATTAGTCTCCGAGATGTCTACACGAGTTGGCAGGTGGGTTTGAAGGGTTGGGTAGACTAAGTATTTGGAAGTTTATGCATGCTCTCACATGCTTTAATCTTATTCTGCATTGTCCCAAAATCTCTCCATGGGTTCAGCATCTTCCAAAATAAACATTTTTCATCTTGGTTAGGCACAACTTACGGACTTGGAACAATGTGGACAATTGACCTTTGCAGGGATACTTTGAGAACATCCCCAAATGCATTTCTGCTGTCCTTCTGGGTGTCTCTTACCACAAATAAGTTTGAATAGAACACCTGAATTGGCAGTCCAATCTTTGACATATGATCGGATCCATTAGTTGACTTGTGCCTTGATGCTAGGCAAATTGACTTGGGAGGTGACTCTGTTGAACCTTCTGTAATAAATTCTGGATCAGAAATATTCCTGGTGAATCTCAAAGTGAGCAATGGCAAACGGTTACATACATTTATGAAGACATTCATGCTAACTCCTTAAATCACTTTGCTAAAAAGACTAAAGTAAGTTGATGGGACCACTTTTGTTCAAGTCAGACTTACATTGCTTTACATGCACTTAAAATGCAGGAAAATACATTCAGAGAATCATGGTACTTCAGACAATGAAAAATAAACATATATAATGTTGATTAACATGAAAAGATTTCACAATGAATCTATTAGACAGCTGTTGTTAATTCTCTGGAATTCCAGGAATGTTCTCATAATTGTTAACTAATATATAACTAACAGTAATATTGAACTGAACCACCAGTCTTATACAAAAGCTCAAAATGCAATTTAGATTTTTGACACACCAGACGATAATTTAATATCAGGATTTAGTTAAAAAAAACATGCAATCTTCACCAGTCAGTTGCATGTCACCTATAATGGCTGATAATATATGCTGTATTTTTTGCAATCAACTTTGGAGTATCATTTCAATAATTACCCATCATTATGTTAGAATTCTTTATCCCTCACACATTAATTACAAAGTACAGCATATTCTCTGCAAACAACAACAATTAATCTCAAACAAAATTCTAGTGTACTTAGTAATAGGGAAATGAAAGATTAATCTGATCCACAAAATAACCCTCAATGTCAACAAACATTTGAACCTTGAAAGACATTGGTGTCTTGAAATGAAAATTAAGTTAAGTGATAGTCTATAACATAATTGAAAATAGAAACCTTGCAACATGCACTGCTTGCTTAGTGGTCTGACGCCTGCTTGCCTAACATTAGGCCACAAGTAGCACTTAAATTTTACTGGTCAATGACAAGGCATAGGACAACTTACATTTATTAACACACATATACCAAATAAACATTAAGTCCACGATTGAAAAGGTGAAGCTCACTCCTGCAGTTTATACCAGAAATCTAACTAGCTTGTGTTTTGACATTCTGACAAACCTACAACTTGGGAGTCCAATCACTGCATTGATCTAACTATTCGTAACTATGCACACTGTCAATATGACATTCTACGTTAAAATCGTCTGCTTTCGTAAAATGCATTCAACAGTCATACCCGTTCGATAGTTGTGGATTTGCTTATTAAAAGAAAAAAGTTTTATAAGTATGCATCTTAAGAAAGCATTGGTGCCATTTGCCAATTGTGATTAGATTCACTAGGGAAAAGCTGAAGCGTTCTATTGTTTTAAAGAAAACAAAGTGCCCAGAGAACGTACCACTAGATGTCACACCGTACTGTCAGAGAAAAAGTTACGTAGACTGAAGATCAGACCACCAATCATCCCATCCTATCGCTACAAATCAGCACGAACTAGCATTCAAGTGACACTTTTCCATTTTTGAACAGTTCAAAATACTGACCTAAAATTCTTAGTTATATGACCGATTGAAAACTTTTATTAATTTGTTTTACTGCATAGTCTCCAGTTTCAGATCTGGCAACAAAGTAAACGAGTAAATGCACAAACTGATATAGTTTTTACTACTGGCTTTCTCAGTCAACAATTAATTCTGAACTTCGGCAGAGAGCAGCTCACGCCCCATCTCTGTGTATTTATTATTTAGAAATGTTATTGAAACCGAGTAACACCATCCAGGGCCCGAGCTATAAAACTCTGAGCATAACCACTCCAGCAGATAAACAAGGCTCGCTCCTTGAAAACGGGAAGACAGCCCGGACACAGAGAGGAGGATGCTCCGGCCTCCCTTCCCCTGTCCCGCCGCCGCCGCCCATTCAAACCGCCAACCCACCTCCGCCTGGGAATGCTCCCCGCGGTCTTCGCTGCACGGTCCGTGCTCCCAGGCTCAATGCCTCGGCACTGGCTCAGAGCCGGTGCTGCGGCGGGCTCGGCACTCCGCAGATGCCCCACCAACACTCGCAGCCGTTGCCGAGCACGGAGTTGCCTGCGCTCCTCCTCCTCCTCCGCCACCGCCGCCATTCTTCCGTATTGTGGCTGCAAGCCCGGGTCAGAGGTCAGAGCTGAGACTGCTCCCGGCAACCTCAGCGCGCTTTACAGGCGGGAGGGGGAGGGGACAGGGGAGGGGGAGGGGGAGGGGACAGGGGAGGGGGAGGGGACAGGGGAGGGGGAGTGGGAGGGGGAGGGGGAGGGGGAGGGGGAGTGGGAGGGGGAGGGGGAGGGGGAGTGGACAGGGAAGGGGAGGAGGCGGGGACAGGGGAGGGGGAGGAGGAGGGGACAGGGGAGGGGGAGGGGACAGGGGAGGGGGAGGAGGAGACAGGGGAGGGGGAGGAGGAGGGGACGGGGGAGGAGGAGGGGACGGGGGAGGGGGAGGGGACGGGGGAGGGGGAGGGGGAGGGGGAGGGGGAGGGGACGGGGGAGGGGGAGGGGACGGGGGAGGGGGAGGGGACGGGGGAGGGGGAGGGGACGGGGGAGGGGACGGGGAGGGGGAGGGGGACGGGGGAGGGGGACGGGGGAGGGGGAGGGGGACGGGGGAGGGGGACGGGGGAGGGGGACGGGGGAGGGGGACGGGGGAGGGGGAGGGGGACGGGGGAGGGGGAGGGGGACGGGGGAGGGGGAGGGGGACGGGGGAGGGGGACGGGGGAGGGGGACGGGGGACGGGGGAGGGGGACGGGGGAGGGGGACGGGGGAGGGGGACGGGGGAGGGGGACGGGGGACGGGGAGGGGGAGGGGGGAGGGGGGAGGGGGAGGGGGAGGGGGAAGGGGAGGGGGAGGGGAGGGGAGGGGAGGGGGAGGGGGGGAGGGGAGGGGGAGGGGGAGAGGGGGAGAGGGGGAGAGGAGGGGAGGGGGAGGGGGAGAGGGGAGGGGGAGAGGGGAGGGGGAGGGGGAGGGGGAGAGGGGAGGGGGAGGGGACGGGGGAGGGGGACGGGGGAGGGGGAGGGGGACGGGGGAGGGGGGCGGGGGAGGGGGAGGGGGACAGGGGAGGGGACAGGGGGAGGGGGAGGGGACAGGGGGAGGGGGGAGAGGACGGGGAGCGGACAGGGGAGGGGATAGGGGAGCGGACAGGGGAGGGGATAGGGGAGTGGACAGGGGAGGGGAGACAGGGGGAGGGGACAGGGGAGGGGACAGGGGAGGGGAGGGGGAGGGGACAGGGGAGGGGAGGGGAGGGGGAGAGACAGGGGGAAGGGACGAGGGAAGGGAGAGAGACAGGGGGAGAGACTGGGGAGGAGATGAGGGGGAGGGGAGACGGAGGGGGGACGGGGGTGGGGGGGAGCGGACTGGAGGAGACAGGAGAGGGGGGAGAGACAGGGGGAGGAGACAGGGGAGGGGGAGGAGACAGGGGAGGGGAGGGGAGGGGACGGGGGACGAAGAGACACGGGGAGGAGACGGGGGAGGGGAGGAGACAGGGAGAGACGGGGTGGGGACAGAGGGGAGGGGACAGGGGGAGGAGACAGGGACAGAGGGAGGGGAGAGAGAGGGGAGGGGGAGAGAGAAGGGAGGGGGAGAGAGAGAGGGGAGGGGGAGAGAGAGAGGGGAGGGGGAGAGAGAGAGAGGGGAGGGGGAGAGAGAGAGAGGAGGGGGAGGAGACAGGGGGTCAGAGAGAGGGGAGAGTGGAGAAAGGGGAGGGTGTCAAAAAAGGAGGGGACGGACAAAGTGGGGGAGACAGAGGGGAATGGAGAGAGGAGGATGAGAGCGATACAGGAAGGGGAAGGAGGGAGGGAGACAGAGGGAGGGAAATAGTGAGGAGGGCAGACGGTGAGGGAGGGAGACAGGCAGAGAGGGTGAGGGAGGGAGAAGGGGAGGAAGTGAGCGAGACAGGAAGTGGGAAGAAGGGAGAGAGGAAGAGGGAGACACAGAGGGAGATGGAGAGAATGAGACAGGGAGGGAGGGAGACAGCGGAGGGAGATGTAGGAACAGAGACACGGAGGGAGGACGGAACCAAGGAGGGAGAGAGACGTGGAGGGAGGGACACGGAGGAGGGGGAAACAGGGTGGGAGGGACATAGGGAGGGGGAGATGGAGGGGGAGGGGGAGGGGCGGTGAGGAGGATGGAAGGGGGAGACACGGAGGGAGGGGGAGGGAGGGAAAGGGAAGGAGGGAGCTAGACAGGGCAGGAGTGAGACAGGGAAGGGGAAGAAGGGAGGCAGGGATGGAAATGATGAGGAGGAGACGGGTGGGGGGGGGGAAGGGAGGGAGCCGGGGGGAAGAGGGAGTGAGAGAGACAGGGAGGGGAAGGAGGAAGGAAGGAAAAGGGGGAGGGGGTGGGGTGGGGGTAAGAACAATGGAAGAGGGGAAGGAGGGAGGAAGGGATGGAAGGGATGGAAATAGGAGGGGAGGAGGAGGGAAATGGGAAGGAGGGAGGGTGGAAGGAGGGAGGAAGGGAGGGAAGGAGGAAGTGAGGACAATAGACAATAGGTGCAGGAGTAGGCCATTCGGCCCTTTGAGACGGCATCACCATACATTATGATCATGCACAATCCATATCCTGTTCCTGCCTTATCCCCATAACCCTTGATTCCACTACCTTTAAGAGCTCTATCCACCCCTTTCTTGGAAGTATCCAGAGACTTGGCCTCCACTGCCTTCTGGGGCAGAGCATTCCATATATCCACTACTCTCTGGATGAAGAAGTTTCTCCTCAACTCTGTTCTGAATGGCCTACCCCTTATTTTTAAACTGTGTCCTTTGGTTCTGGACTCACCCATCAGCAGAAACATGCTTCCTGCCTCCAGAGTGTCCAATCCTTTAATAATTTTATACATCTTAATCAGATCCCCTCTCATCGTTCTAAACTTGTGTATACAAGCCAGTCACTCCAAGCTTTCAACATATGATAGTCCCGCCATTCCGAGACTTGACCTCGTGAACCTACACTGCACTTCCTCAATAGCCAGAATGTCCTTCCTCAAATTTGGAAACCAAAACTGCACACATTACTCCAGGTGTGGTGTCACTAGGGCCCTGTAAAGCTGCAGAGGGAACTCTTTGCTTCTATACTCAATTCCTCTTGTTATGAAGACCAGCATGCCATTAGCTTCTTCACTGCCTGCTGTACCTACATGTTTGCTTTCATTGACTGATGTACAAGAAAACCTAGATCTCGTTGTTCTGCCCCTTTACCTAACTTGACTCTATTTAGATAGTAATCTGCCTTCCTGTTTTTGCCACCAAAGCGATAACCACATACTTATCCATATTAAACTGCATCTGCCATGCATCCGTCGACTCACCTAGCCTGTCCAAGTCACCCTGCATTCTCATAACATCTTCCTCACATTTCACCCCGCCACCCAGCTTTGTGTCATCAGCAAATTTGTTAACATTACTTTTAATGCCTTCATCTATATCATTGATGTATATTGTAAACAGCTGCAGTCCCAGCACAAAACCTTGTGGTATCCCACTGGTCACTGCCTGCCAATCTGAAAGGGACCCGTTTATCACTACTCTTTGCTTCCTGTCAGTCAGCCAATTTTCAATCCAAGTCAGTACCTTGCTCCAATACCATGTGCGCTAATTTTGCTCACTAATCTCCTATGTGGGACTTTATCAAAGGCTCTCTGAAAGTCCAGGTACAGTACATCCATTTGTTCTCCCTTGTCCATCTTCATAGTTACACCCTCAAAAACTTCCAGAAGATTAGTCAAGTACGGTTTCCCCTTCGTAAATCCATGTTGACTCTGACCTATCCTGTTACTGCTATCCAAATGTGTCCTAATTTCATCTTATATTATTGACTCCAGCATCTTTCCCACCACTGACATCAGGCTAACCGGTCTATAATTCTCTGTTTTCTCTCTCCCTTCCTTCTTGAAAAGTGGGACAACATTAGCCACCTTCCAATCCCCAGGAACTGATCCTTAATCGATAGAACATTGGAAAATGATTATCAATGCATCCATGATTTCTAGAGCCACTTCCTTAAGTACCCTGGGATGCTGACCATCAGGTTCCAGAAACTTATCAGCCTTCAGACCTAACAGTCTATGCAACACTATTTCCTGCCGAACATAAATTCCCTTCAGTTCATCCATTACTCTAGGTCCTTCAGCCACTATTACATCTGGGAAATTGCTTGTGTCTTCCCCAGTGAAGACAGATCCAAAGTACCTATTCAACTCTTCTGCCATTTCCTTGTTCCCCATAATAAATTCACCCATTTCTGTATTCAAGAGCCCAATTTTAGTCTTAACCATTTTATTTCTTTTCACATACCTAAAAAAACTTTTACTATCCTCCTTGATATTTTTGGTCAGTTTGCCTTCATACCTCATTTTTTTCTCTGTGCCTTTTTAGTTATCCTGTGTTGCTCTTTAAAAGTTTCCCAATCCTCCAGCTTCCAGCTCATCTTTGCTATGTTATACTTCTCTTTTATCTTTATAAAGTCCTTAACTTACCTCATCAGCCACAGCCACCCTGCCTCACTTTAGGATCTTTCTTCCTCTTTGGAATGAAACGATCCTGCACCTTCTGCATTATATCCAGAAATACCTGCCATTGTTGTTCCACTGCCATTCCTGCTAGGGTATTGAACCATTGAACTTTGGCCAGTTCTTCCCTCATAGCTCCATAGTTCCCTTTGTTCAACTAAAGTCTGACACTCCTGATTCTCCCTTCTCCCTCTCAAATTGCAGATTAAAACTTTTCATATTATGGTCACTACTTCCTAAAGGCTCCCTTCGAGGTCCCTGATCAAATCCGGTTCATTGCACAACACCAGATCCAGAATTGCCTTCTCCATGGTAGGCTCCAGTACAAGCTGTTCTAAGAATCCATCTTGGAGGCACTTCTCAAACTCCCTTTCTTGGGGTCCAGTACCATCCTGATTCTCCCAGTCTACCTGCAT
This sequence comes from Chiloscyllium plagiosum, assembly GCF_037043375.1. Classification (NCBI taxonomy): domain Eukaryota; kingdom Metazoa; phylum Chordata; class Chondrichthyes; order Orectolobiformes; family Hemiscylliidae; genus Chiloscyllium; species Chiloscyllium plagiosum. Next base: position 49,299,598 of record NW_028270145.1, read on the forward strand.
GTTGAAATCTCCCAAAACAACTGGAGTAATATCTTTGCGACAGGCCAATTTCAACTCCTTATTCAACTTACACCCCACATCCAGACTACTGTTTGGTGGCCTGTAGATAACTCCCATTAGCGTCTTTCTACCCTTAGAATTTCTCAGCTCTATCCATACTGACTCTATATCTCCGGATTCTATGTCCCGCTCGAAAGGGACTGAATATCATTCCTCACCAACAGGGCCACCCCACCCCCCTCTGCCTATCAGTCTGTCCTTTCGATAGCATGTATAGTCTTGAATATTCATTTCCCAGGCACTGACCACTTGAAGCCATGTCTCAGTTATCCCCACAACAATGTACCTGCCAATTTCCAACTGAGCCTCAAGCTCACCACCTTATTTCTTATGCTTCATGCATTCATATATAATATTCTTAATTTGTTACTCCCTTCACCTTTCCTATCAATCCCTATTTCACTTGACCATACTGCATGATCCCTTCTTGAGTTTTCTGCTCCATTGATTCTGTTGTCTTTCTTAACTTCTCTTATTCTCACTTTCCCTTTAACTTCCTTCTTAAATTTCCAGTGTTGCACTGTGTTGCAGTGGCAAATCTGCCTACCAGAATGCTGGTCCCCCACCTATTAAGGTGCAACCCCTCTTTCTTGTATAATTTATCCTTACCGCAAGGAGGGAGGAAGGGGCGAGGAAGGAGAGGAAAGGAAGGAGGGGAGAGAATGAGGGAAGTAGGGAGGGAGGGAAGGAGGAGGCAGGGAGAAAAGGAGGGAGGGAAGGAAGGAGGGAGGGAGGGGAGGGGAGGGATGGGGTGTGGGGAGGCTGGGAGGAAGGAGGGAAGTAAGGTGGGAGGGAGGGCAGGAGTGAGAGAGGGTGGAGGAAGACAGGGAGACGGACAGAGAGGGGTGAGGCAGACAGGGAGGGATGGAGGGGATGGGAGGAAAGAGAGTGGGAGGGAAGGAAGGTGGGAAGGGAAGGAAGAAGGGAGGGAAGGGAGGAGAGAGGGAGGAAAGTAGGGAAGAAGGGTATGGGGAAGGAGGAAGGAGTGAGGGAGGAGGCAGAGAGGGATCGAAGGAGGAAGGGAGGCTGGGAGTAAGAAGGGGAGGAAGGTGGGAGGGTGGAGGCAGGGAGGAGGCAGACGGTGAGGGAGGCGGTTGGGTGGAAGGGGGTAGACAGACGGGGATGGAGATGGGGGAGATGGAGGGGGCAGGGATGCGGGATCGGGGAGCAGGCAAAGAGTGAGGTGGTTCAGGGAGGGAGGGGACAGTGTGGCACAGTGGGAGGGGACAGGCAAGGGGGGGAGGGAGGGAAGGAAGTAGGGAGCGAGAGAAGGGGAGATAGGGAAAGGAGGGGAGGGGTAAAGGGGGAGGAAGAGAGGGAAGAGAAAGGAGGGGAGGGGTAAAGGGAGGAAGAGAGGGAAGGGAAAGGAGGGGAGGGATAAAGGGGGAGGAAGAGAGGGAAGGGAAAGGAGGGGAGGGGTAAAGGGGGAGGGGTAAAGGGGAAGGAAGAGCGGGAAGGGAAAGGAGGGGAGGGGTAAAGGGGTAGTATGGGAAGGAAGGAGGGTGCAAGGAAAGCGGGGGAGGGGGAGACAGGGAGGGGAAGAGGGGAGAGGGGGAAAGTGGGGAGGGGAACGAGAGACCCTGTTGAATCACTTTTCCCTCATAGGGCAGTCCTGCCATCTCCAGTATCAGCCTTGTGAAACTCCACTATACCCTCTCTATGGCAAATATATCTTTCTTAGGTAGGAGACCACATATGCATGCAATACTCTCGATGTGGTCTCATCAAGCCCCTGTATAACTGTATTAAGGCATCCCTACTTCTAAAGTCAAATTTTCTTGCAAAGGAGGTCAATTTACAATTTGCTTTCCTAATTGCTTACTAGATATTGAACATCCATCAGCATTACTAATAGATACTAAGAGTATCTATTATTTCTCTAAATTAACAAAGAAATTAATGAGAAAAAATATAAAATGATACTACTTTTTTTAAAAAATCACTCAGGATATGGGTGTTGTTGGGCCAACATTTATTGTCCATCCCTGACTGCCCTTGAGAAGGTGATGGCAAGTTGTCTTCTTGAACCGTTGCAATGCTGGCAATGCCACTAGCATGGGAGTTCCAGGACTCTTACCCAGCTGAAGGTACACCCTAATATTTCCTAATCAGGATGGTGAGTGGCTTGGATGGGTCTCGTGGTTTTCCCATGTGTCTGCTGCCCTTGTCCTTCTGGATGATGGTGGTCATGAGACTGGAAGCTACTGTCTAAGGAGCCTTCATGAATTTCTGTATTGCATCTTGTGGATGGTAAACACTTCCTTTACTGACAATCGGTGGTAGAGGGGTTTAAAATTTGTGGATGCAGAGCCAATCAAACACACTGCTTTGATCCAATGGAGTCAAGCTTCTTGAATGTTGTATTTTATTGTTTATTACACAATCTTTAACATATTCTACAGTACCCCCAGTTTTAAAAACAATAAAATTGCTGTAAGATTAGAACATAAATATTTCTGTGTTCTCAAAATTCATAATAAAACAAGGTGTCTCTCTTCAAGGACATGCAATTTATTTTGGCAAATGGTTCTTTTTGCAAAACAGTCCATTAGCTGGTGACTTGCACAAACTACTTTAAGAAGTTTCTTTCCTTTCCAATGTCATTTTTAGACTCGTCAGATCATTCCTCAAATTTTTTTTGAGACATTCGCTTTTGATAAGACATTGTTCCATAATGAAAGTCATCAATAAAGCTTTCTCTTCTGAACTGTTCTCAACTCAATTTCTTCAAAGTCTTGTTTTCAGCATTTCCCTAACAATAGTATAATTCAGCACAATCCTTAATTCTAATACATTATAGCAAGTATCCAGTTTAATTTATATGCACAACCAGTTTAATTACCCAATTAAAGTTCTCAACTAATCTGTTTCTTCCTTGATTGTAGAATCTTACTTTTTTGTGAGTCTGACCTGATTTTTTTGGGATCTTATTAGCATTCTCCAGGTAAGACTGTGATTCAAGGTTATTCCCAATTTAATCTGTCTTGTATTCCTGTCGACGTTCCTGCCCTTCCTATTATGGTGGCTTCCCTCACACAGTAGCCCCTCTGGCAATATATACCAGTCTGGACTTGATCTTTGTGAGAAATGATCTCATCCTAATCTTCATTATCACTTGATCTACATTCAGTCAGTACATTATCTGCTGCAATCAGTTATCTGTAAAAGTCCATCATATGTTTGTGTAAACTACGTGGTGCATTTGTTCAGATCAAACATGGACAAGGAAACTTTTGCTGACTGCCATCATCTACTCCCTCGGCTGATAAATAAGTACTATTCCATGTTGAACAACCTTTGGATGAAGCACTGTGGAAGGCAAGGGGATAGGACGTAGTCTACATGGGGAACTTCAATGCTCAGCAGCACCACACCTGACCAATCAGTCAAGTCCTAATTAACATAGCTATTAGGCTGGATCTTTGGGTGATGGTGAGGGAGCCAGTAAGATGGAAAATTAGACTTGACTTCATTCTCAGCAATCTGCCTGCTGCAGGTGCATCAGTCTGTGACAATGTTAGTAGGTATGACAACTGCACATCTGTGGAGACAGAGTCCTAACTGCACACTGAGGATGCACTTCATTGTGTTCTGTGGCACCAACACTGTGGTAAATGGAATAGATTTTAAACAGATTTAGCAACTCAAGACTTGTGTTATCATCAGCCATCAGGAGTGGCAGAAGTATACTTCAACACAATCTATATTTTAATGGCCCGGCATCTCCTTATTCTACTATCATTAAACCAGGGGATCAATCCTGATTCAATGAAGAATGCAGAAGGGAATGAGGTGAGCAGCACCAGGTAACCAAAAAAGTGAGATCAACCTGGATAAACTACAACACAGGACTATTTGGATGCCAAATTGCATAAGCAGGAACTGATTGAAAGAGCTAAATAATTTTATAATGTCTGCAGTCCTGCCACATCTAGTCATGATTGTGGTGGACAATTAAGCGTTCACTGGAGGAGAAGAGTCCACAGATATACCGACCCTCAATAACGGAGAAGCCAACAAATTGATGCAAAAGATAAGGCTAAAGCATTTGTACCAACCTTCAGCCGGAAGTACCGAATGGATAACCACCTTGGTTTCAGCCAGCATCACAAAACCAGTATTCACCCAATTCAATTCACTCCATGTGATATCAACAAAGGGCTGATTACACAGGATACTAGATAGGCTTTTGCCCTGACAACATTTCTATAATAGTATTGAAGGGTTGTGCTCCACAACTTGCCAAGTGCCCAGCCAACTTATTCCATTAAAACTAGAAAGTTGACATCTCCCCCAACAATGTGGAAATTATCTGCATATGTCCTGTGCACAAAAAGCATTACAAATCCAACCCTGTGAGTTACCAGCCCATTGGTCAACATAGCGTCATTGGTAAAGCAATGGAAGATGTCTTTGAGGAGAAAGTGAGGACTGCAGATGCTGGAGATCAGAGCTGAAAATGTGTTGCTGGAAAAGCGCAGCAGGTCAGGGAACAGGAGAATCGACGTTTCGGGCATAAGCCCTTCTTCAGTCCTTCTTCAGAAATGTCGATTCTCCTGTTCCCTGGATGCTGCCTGACCTGCTGCGCTTTTCCAGCAACACATTTTCAGCAATGGAAGATGTCATCAAACATGCTATCAAGCATGATTTACTTAACAATAATTGCTTTGACTCTCAATTTGGATTTAGCCAAGGTCATTCAGCTCCTGACCTCATTATAGCCTTGGTTCACACATGGACAAAAGAGTTGAATTCCATAAGAGAGGTAAGATTTACTGCCCTTGACACCTAGGCTAAAGTGTGGCAAAAAGGAGTGTGAAAAAAAATAAAATCAATTGGAATCAGGAAAGACCATAAAAACATACAATGAAGTGTAAAAATAGGCCATACAGTCTATCAAATCTGCTTTGCCATTCAATGAGATCACTGCTGATCTGACAACCCTCAACACCATTTTACTGCCTTTTCTTCATAACCCTTGATTCCTTTACAAATTAAAAATCTGTCTTTCACACCCTTGAATATACTTAAGGACCAAGCCTCTAGAGTCCTCTGTGGTAAAGAATTCCACAGATTTACTACTCTCTGAGGGAAGAAATTCCTCCTCATCTGTCTTAAATGGGAGACCCCTTATTCTGAGGTCATGCCTCTCATCCTAGATGCTCTCCCAAGGGGAAACAAGTTCTTTGCCTCTACCCTGTCAATAAGGATAAGCCCAACCTACTCATAAGACAATCCCTCAATAACCAGGATCAACCTAGTTTACGTTTTCTGGACTACTTCCAATGCCAGAATATCTTTCCTTAGATAAGGGGACCAAAACTACATAATACTTCAGGTGTGTTCTAACTACTGCCTTGTATAGTTTTATCAAGACCTCTCTATTTTTATATTCCATTTCCTTTGAAATGAAGGTCAACATTTTGTTTCCTTCCTCAATTACCTGCTGAATTTATGTGCTAGCTTTTTGTAAATTATGCATGACTCCCAAATCCTTCTGTACTGTAGCTATTCTTCAGCTAAATAATATTCAGCCCCTCTATTCTTCCTACTCTCTGATAGTTGAAATCATACCAAGCCCAAAGTAAGATGGTTATGTTTATTGGAGGTTAACTGCCTCAGCTCCTGCAGGAGTTCCTCAGGATAGTGTTCTAGGCCAAAACATCTTCAGCTGCTTTAGCATTGACCTTCCCTCCATTATAAGGTCTGAATTAGTGATAAAGAGAACAAAGAAAGAAAATTTACAGCCCAGGAAAAGGCCCTTCGGCCCTCCAAGCCTGTGCCGATCCCAATCCACTGTCAAAACCTATCACCCAATTCCTAAGGATCTGTAACTCGCTGTACCCCACCTACTCATGCATCTGTCCAGCTGCACCTTAAATGAATCTACCATGTCTGCCTCTACTACCTCTGCTGGCAATGCATTCCAGGCACCTACCACCCTCTGTGTAAAGTACTTTCTGCGTGTATCCCCCTTCAACTTTTCTCCTCTCAACTTGAACGCATGACCTCTCGTTATTGAATCCCTTATCTCAATCCACCCTGTCTATACACTTCATGATTTTGTAGACGTTAATCAGGTCCCCCCCAATCTCCTTTTTTCTAATTAAAACAATCCTAACCTACTCAACCTCTCTTCATAGCTAGAATCTTCCATACCAGGCAACATCCTCATAAAGCTCCTCTGCACCCTCTCCAAATCATCCACATCCTTTTGGTAGTGTGACAAGCAGAACTGTACACAGTATTTTAAATGCGGCCGAACCAAAATATTGTACAATTTTAACATGGCCTGCCAGCTCTTATACTCAATACCCGCTCCGATGAAGGCAAGCATACCATATGCCTTCTTGACCACTCTATCCTCCAGCCACCTTCAGGGTATAATGGACCTGAACTCCCAGATCTCTCTGCTCATCAACTTTTCCCAAGGCTCTTCCATTTATAGTATAGTTCGCTCTAGAATTAGACCTTCCAAAATGCATCACCTCACATTTGCCCAGATTGAACTCTATCTGCCATTTCTCTGCCCAACTCTCCATTCCATCTATATTTTCCTGCATTCTTTGACAGACCCCTGTGCTTTTTGCAACTCCACCAATCTTCGTGTCATCTGTAAACTTACTGATCAGACCTCTTCCAGATCATTATGTATATGACAACAACAGCTGCCCCAGCACTGATCCTGCACATCATGTGACTTCACTTTCTCTATTGGTTTACCACGGGGAACCCTATCAAAATGCCTTACTAAAGTCCATGTATATGACATCTACAGCCCTTCCTTCATCTATCAACTTGGTCACTTCCTCAAAGAACTCTATTAATTTGGTAAGGCATGATCTCCGCCACACTAAACCACGTTGTCTATCACTGATAAGCCCATACTCTTCCAAATATAAATAGATTCTATCCCTCAGTACCTTCTCCAGCAACGTTCCCACCATTGACATCAAGCTCACTGGTCTGTAGTTACCTGGAATATCCCTACTACCCTTCTGTACAGGGGAACAACATTAGGAACTCTCCAGTCCTCCAGCCCTTCACCTGTGTTTAAGGCTACTACAAAGATATCTGTCAGGGCCCCAGTTATTTCCTCTTTCGCCTCCCTCAGCAATCTGGGATAGATCCGCGGTCCTGGGGATTTGTCCACCTTAATATTCTTTAGCCTACCCAACACATCCTTCCTCCTTATATCAATATGATCCAGACTAAACAAACTTCTATCTCTGATCTCAACATTCATCATGTCCCTTTCAATGAGCACTGATGCAAAGTAATCATTGAGAATCTCATCCATTTTCTTAGGTTTGACACATAATCTTCTTTCCTTATCCTTTAGTGGACCAACCCTTGCTCTAGTTACCTTCTTGCTTCTTATATATGAATAAAAGGCCTTGGGATTCTCCTTAATTCTGCTCGCTAAAGTTATTTCATGACCCCTTTTAGCCTGCTTGATTCCTTGTTAAATATTGGTCCTATTCTCCCAATATTCCTCCAAGGCCCGTTCTGTTCTTAGCTGCCGAGACCTTATGTACCCTTTTCTTCTTGGCTAGTCGCATGATTTCTCCCATCATCCATGGTTCATGAATGTTGCCTTTCCTATCCCTTGTTTTCAAAGGGACATGCCTATCCTGCACTATCTTCAGCCTATCTTTGAAAGCCTCCCACATATCAAATCTGGACTTCCCTTCAAATAGCTGCCCCCAATGGTGATGTTTCCTGATGATTCCCTACGTTCAGCACCATTCGTGACTCCTCAGATACTGAAGCAGTCCAAATGAAGCTAGACTTCTCAATTCCTGATGAAGGGCTTTTGCTCAAAACATCGATATTCCTGCTCCTTGGATGCTGCCTGACCTGCTGTGCTTTTCCAGCACCACTCTAATCTATTCTCAATATCCAGGCTTTGTCTGTCAAATGACAAGTGACATTCAAGCTACACAAGAGCCTGGGCAATTATCATTTCCAAGAAGAGAGAATCTAACTATCATCACTTTATATTCAATGGTAATACTATCACCAATGTCCAAACTCTATACATCCTGAGGGTTACCAGTGAGCAGAAACTGAACTGGTCTGCTATATAAAAACCATGGTTACAACAGCAGGTGAGGGGATAGGAACCCTGCAGCAAGTAATTCACCTCCTGTCTCTCCAAAGCCAGTCCACCATCTACAAGGCACAAGTGAAGAATATGATAGAATATTCCTCTCTTGCCTGGATGAGTGCAGCTCTAACAACACTCAAGAAGCTTGACATCATCCAGGATAAAGCAGCTGGCCTGATTGTCACCACATTCAACAATGTGTCCCCTTACCACTGACACACAATTCAATAAAGCACTATAGATCCTTCAGCAGTATCTTTCAAACACACAACCTCTACACCTGAATGGACAAGGACAGCAGATGCAATGGGAAAATCACCAGCTGCAAATTCTCCTCCAAACCATGCACCCTCCTGACTGGGAATTATTTTACCATTCCTTCACTGTCTGTGTCAAAATCCATAACTCACTTCTTAATAGCATGGTAGGCGTCTTTACACCCAAAGGACTGCAATGATACAATACATAACCACCTTTTCCACATCACTAAGAGATGTGTTAGAATGCTGGCCTGTCAGAGACCACCACATCCCATAAAGAAATATAAAAAAAAAGCAATCTGTGCAATCAGTACCAGGAAGCTGTCTGTACTTTAGTGGCTTGGTTACTATCTTGCACAAGTATTGTTTTTCCATTAATTTTGCCTTTCCCTCTTGTAATATACTATGTTACTAGGATTAAAGTACTTATCTAATGGTCTAAAATGATACCTCCTCATCATTTCTGAAACATCCTCCGTAACAAATACTCTTCTACTAGTGTGCTGTCCAAATGGCATACAAGTGTTCTACAAAAATTGAACGAATTGAAGTCTCTTCCAAAGCTGAGGAATAATCCCACATTATTCAAAATATTTCAGATTCCTGCCATAAAATAATTGATATTGGCTACAGCCCCCATTCATCTGAAGCATGTTTTTTGCGTATACTGCCCAAGCTAAAGCAGTTTTCAGTTTACAATTCGGTTGGTCAGTTAGAATTTCTTTGGTGCATTTCTTTAATCAGTGTAAGTTCCTCTACAGCCTCCATAAATAAACGGACTTTCTGCTGCTGTGTGCATTGCTACTGTACTCACATTCTCACACATACTCTTTGATTCCTCATTGACAAATCTGCCAACATCGTCCATGAGAAATTTTGCCAGTGCTTCCATATTCACTCATATCCATCTTTCCATTATTTTATTGAGAAAGGAGCTAATCAGTGAGTTTTTTTCTGTTTTACTCTAAATTACAGTTAACAAAACAAATCTCATCACCATGTCAACAAAAGGTTGAAGAAAAATATTTTTGTCTTCATAAGATACTTGGAGGTCCACTATTATGGTTTCATTAAAGTATTTGGTGCAGAGAAAATGTGGAGAAATTACTTTGTTATGGTGAAGGAAATTTTAGAAAGACAGGAGCTTTCAAAAATAGAATGGGTTATGCAAAGAGACATTTGCCTAAGAAATTATCAGATGTCCTTGAAGAGGAATGTTGTGTGTTATACTGAGAGTACGGAATGTGGAATTATAAAAAATGGATAATAAAATATAGAACATTACATCACAGTACAGGCCCTTCACCCCTCGATGTTGCACTGACCTGTGGAACCAATTTGAAGCCTATCTATCCTACACTATTCCACTTTTATCCAGATGCCTATCCAATGACCATTTAAATGCCCTTCAAGTTGGCAAGTCTACAACTGTTGCAGGCAGGGTGTTCCAAACCCCTACTATTCTCTGGGTAAAGAAACTATGTCTGACATCTGTCCTATATCTATCACCCCTCAACTTAAAGCTATGCCCCTTTGTGCTAGCCATTGCCATCCAAGGAAAAAGGCTCTCACTGTCCACCCTATCTAAACCTCTGATTATCTTATATGTCTCAATTAAGTCAGATCTCAACCTTCTCTCTAATGAAAACAGCCTCAAGTCCCTCAGCCTTTCCTCATAAAACCTTCCCTCCATACCAGGCAACATCCGAGTAAATCACCTCTGAACCTTTTCCAAAACTTCCACATCTTTTCTATAATGCAGTGACCAGAACTGTACACAATACTCCAAATATGGCCGCACCAGAGTTTTGTACAGCTGCAACATGACCTCGTAGCTCCAAAACTCAATCCCATTACCAATAAAGCTAACACACCGTATGCCTCTTAACAACCCTCTCAACTTGGGTGGCAACTTTCAGGGATCTATGTACATGGACACCAAGATCTCTGCTCATCTACACTGCCAAGAATCTTAACATTAGCCCAGTCTTCTTTATTCCTGTTGTTCCTTCCAAAGTGAATCACCTCACACTTCTCCACATTAAACTCCATTTGCCACATCTCAGCTCAGCTCTGGAGCTTATCAATGTCCCTCTGTAACCTGCAACATACTTTGGCACTATCCACAATTGTACCGACCTTAGAGTTGTCCGCAAGTTTACGAACCCATCCTTCTACGTCCTCATCCAGGTCATTTATAAAAATGACAAACAGCAATGGACCCAATACAGATCCTTGCAGTACACCATTAGTAACTGAACTCAAGGATGAACATTTCCCATCAACCACCACCCTCTGTCTTTTTTCAGCTAGCCAATTCCTGATCCAAACTACTAAATCCCATGCCTCTGTATTTTGTGCAATAATCTATCATGGGGTACTTTATCAAACACCTGACTGAAATCCATATACACCAAATCAACCACTTTACCCTCATCTACCTGTTTGGTCACCTTCTCAAAGAACTTAGTAAGATTTGTGAGGCAGGACCTACCCGTCACAAAACTATGTTGACTATCCCTGATCAACGTATCCTTTCTAGATGATTATAAATCCTATCTCTTATAATCTTTTCCACCACTTTAACCACAACCAAAGGCTCACTGGTCTTTAGTTGCCAGGGTTATCTGTACTCCCCTTCTTGAACAAGGGGACAACATTTGCTATCCTCCAGTCCTCTGGCACTATTCCTGTAGATAATGACGACATAAAGATCAAAACCAAAGGCTCTGCAATCTCCTCCACTGCTTACCAGAGAATCCTAAAATAAATCCCATCCAGCCTAGGGGACTTACCTATTTTCACGCTTTCCATAATTAATATGTTTTCTTTCATTGTTTTGTAATTATTTCCTACATATGGATTTTTTTTAAAAAACAGGGATTGTTGGACTTATTAACAATTGGCTATATTATCACATTCAATGTAGAAAGGAAAAGTATTTTATTTCTTTGATTGGTTATGGAAAGATTGTCATCAAACATTTGAATTAAAAAAGGGGATCTGTTAAGGTCTAGTTAATGACATTATTACTATTTAAAATATATTTATTTATGTGTATTGCTATGAGAACGTATGCAGAGAACTCATGGAATAGTAGAAAATGGAAGGAGTGTAAAACTGACTGTAAATAAACTCTATCAGAAAGGAAAGTTTCTTGGTTTCTGTTTCACCAACCAGCTTGGATCGAGGCAGATACCCAGCTGTTGATAGAACTGATACAGAATTGGATCATTAAAATCCGGAGTCATTGTTCACTGACACCTGATGTTGTTTATAATTACGCATGCGTACCGAACTGGAAACCCGTGCATGCATCCAGAAAAACGTCATTACGTAGTTCGATGTCGTAAGTAAAGGAACTACGCATGTGCCCAAAACAGAGCGCGCATGTCCCATTGAAACTCAATTTGACCGGGGAAGGGGAAGGGGAAGGGGGTATCATCTGTGCATTCAGGCTCTCTACCCCTTCCACCATCCTGTCGTTTCTCGACTTCCTTCTCTTCCCCACACTCTGACTCCTCCCTCCCCTGTCATAGTTCAACACATCCAACCGCTGTCGTCGTTACTTCACCCCACCGCTCCCTTTTAACTGTCCCTCCCACGCTCCCCACCTTCCACATTCCCCTCCTCCTTAAATTTAAGTAGGGCATGATGCGTGTGTATGAGTAGGCCGTACTTGGGATCCACCAAAAACCTGTTGGTGAGACAAGGATTGAAGCCAAAGCTGACAAACACTTGGGAAAGAACAGACTCTATATTTTAGCATGACTTGGAGGTGCTGGTCTTGGTCTGGAGTGTACAAAGTTAAAAATCACACAACACCAGGAAACAAACCAGTTGGACTATAACCTGGTGTTGTGTGATTTTTAACTTTATATGTTAGCAGCACGCTTGAGCAGGAAGAGCAGGCAAGAATACCAACAGAGGTAAAAAGCAGTTTTTAAAGATATTTTTAAATCTTTTACAAAACATCTATATACAAAAAAAGAATAACACCAAAAAACAGAAAAGTAGTCAGTAAAACAAGTCATAATGTGATAATATTATTAGTGAACGACCTCCTATTCTACCAGAACAAACATATCTATTTAAACTAAATGACAAACAAATTAAATAAATATTAACTTAAACTAAATTCAAGTAACTTAAATTATATCTCACTTCTATTTCACTCATCACACCTCCACTGAGGCTCCCATCCCTGGGAGCACTAGTTATAGTACCCATATTCTTTTTCTGCTAGGCTCCCCATCCAAGGGCCCCACGGGCAACCGTACTGATTCTCACGGCTATAGCACAGACCTAATTAATGTCACTGATAAATCTGCATCAATATAATTTAAAAAGGGCCGCCACGTCTTGTAAAACTGCTCCATTTTGTGGTGCACCATATTTGTGAGGTAATCTTGGGGAAGATGCTCCATCACCAGCCTACGCCACCCCATAAGACCTGGTGGTTTTTCCGACATCCAATTCACTAGAATGCTCTTCCTCGCACCGTGGGTAAGAATGTTACGCAATCTCTTCCCATGTTCCCCCAGCGAGGACAAATTTGGCAACCCCAGAAGAAGAAAACCAGATCCACATTAATTTCAATTCCCAGGATGTCCTTTAGCTCCCTCATTATAGCACTCCAGTATCTCTGGATCTTACAATGTGACCAGTAGCAGTGTGTAAGAATGCCTATACTAATTTTAGATTTGGGACACCGTAATAACACTCCTCTCTTGAAGTGAGCTAGCCTCTCTGGTGTCATATGAGCCCTCTGTAAGATCTTCAATTGTATGGCCTGCGCTCTGTTACATAGTGAAATTTCCTTATTTTTCCCTATATATCTTCCCATACCTCCGACGTAATATCCTCTCCTAGCTCTCGATTCCACGTCCCCCAGGGCACAACCTTTCTGTAAATGATACAAAGTACTGACTGAAACCGGAGCACTCTTTTCTCCATATCTGACTTGTAACACTGAGCCAGGAGCGTGGTCTACCTTTGTATATAATCCCTTATCTGAAAGTACTGGAAAAGAGCCCTATTAGACAATCCATATTTCTGGCTTAACTGACTTCATGACATCAGGACCTCCCCCTCAAACAAATCTCCAAAGCATGAGATTCCCTTATTCTCCCATAACTTAAAGCTGTAGTCCATTGACACAGGTTTAAATCCTTGGGCTCCCACCAATGGGGTAAACGGTAGGTCTTAGACCAATTCCCCTTGTCTTGCCTCATTATCCTCCAGGCTTTCACCATATTTATAATGATTGGATTCTTACACTGCACGGTCACGGATTTCATCTTATCCATAAATAATAAATTAACGAGAGGGCATCTCGACTGCGAGGCTTCAATGTCAAGCCAAATTAACAGCGGTGAGAGAGGACACCTCTGTTGACTACCTCTCCCAAAGTTAAAGTTATCTGACTTAGCACCATTTATAATGACTGCCATCTTAGGATCATTATACAATATTGCCACCCATCTAGCAAAAGATCCTCCCAGACCAAAGTGCTCTAGGAGTCCAAACAAATATGGCCATTCTATCCGATCAAACGTCTTTTCTGCTTCTAGGGAGACCACCAAACCCGGGATCAATCTTTGCTGGCATACCTGCACTATGTCCAGTACCCTCCTGATATTGTTGGAAGAGCTACGGCCCTTAACAAAACCCATCTTCTTTTATAATATGGGGCAGGACCTTTTCCAAGCTCAGAGCCTGCAGCTTGGATCGAATTTTAAAATCTACATTCAATAGTGAAATGAGTCTGTACGAAGCACATTCTTCAGGATCTTTCTCCTTCTTTAAAATGAGGGAGATATTAGCCTCCCTGAGAGAAGGTGGCAGACAATCCTGTGCCAATGAATAGCTATATATTCCCAGAAGTGGCTCCACTAACATGTTTATGAATTCCTTATGGAATTCACTTGGGAATCCATCTGGCCCTGGTGCCTTGCCACCCTGGAGATGCCTTATTGCTTCCTGCACTTCCTGTACTGTTATAGGCACATTCAATAGGGAAGCCTGTTCTGTGTTTATACTGGGGAGGTCCAGATTCTCAAAAAAGGACTGTATTCTCACTGCACCATGTTCACCTCCCCCCACCCTCAACCAACCGACCAATATCACTCTGCTCATGGGTAATCATACCAACCTTCTCCCTAACAAACGTATTAGATTTGGAAGTTTTTCTCCTCCTTACCAAATATGCCAGATATCTACCTGGCTTATTTCCAAATTCAAACAGTCTTTGTTTAGCAAAGGAGACCTCTTTTTTAGCCACTTATGTGTGCAATGAGTCGAGAGCCGCCCGGAGGGCCATGACCCACTAAAACTTAACCAGAGAGGGCTTATTATAATATGTTTCCTCCGCTATCTGCAGCCAGACCTCCAGCAACTGTTGTTGCTTCTCCCTCTGCCTCCTTCTAGTTGCAGAATACAAAATGATCAGGCCTCATAAATATGCCTTAGTGGCCTCCCAAAGTATTGTTCAATTACTGGCCGTACCTGAGTTGATATCCCAGAAGGCCCTGAACTCTTTTCTGATGTACTCAACAAATTTGCTATCCCTTAACAGAAATAGTCCATGCGCCAGAGCTGTGTATCCATTCCACTACCCTTGATTTTAACATCTAAATACACTGCCGCATGGCGGAGTGGACTCGATGGGCTGAATGGCCTTACATCTGCTCCTATGGTCTTATGATCCGAGAAAGCTATATTCCCAATTTTGCATGCCAATGTTCTGTCCAACCCATCAGTTGGCATAAAAAACATGTCAATTCTCGTATGGCACTTGTGTGGGTTGGAGTAGAACGCAAAGTCTCTTCCACTAGTACCAACTCTTCACACATGTCCACCAACTGCTTACATTGCATGGGCATACCTGCCAATCCCCTTGGTACTCTGTCAACTTCAGGAGCTATTAGGTGATTAAAATACCCCCCTAAGATTCATTAATTTAGCCACTGCAGCAATTAGAAATTTAAGAGGGTGCGCCGGGGACAATAAACATTCAAGATGCCATACTCTTCTCCATGTATTACAGCTTTAAGAATGATAAATGTCCATGTTTGTCCTTAATCTGCTCCGTTACCTGGAATGGGAGGTTCATTCTTACCAGTACAGCCTCTCCTCTACTCTTAGAGCTGAAGGGGGAAAAGAATACCCTGTCACAACCCCTCCTGCTGCAGTTTCAGATGCTCCTTATCAGTTAGATGCGTCTCTTTCAGTAAGGCAATGTCCACCCTTTCCTTCCTAAGGCTTGACATCACCTTCTTTCTTTTAATTGGAGAATGGCTCCCTTTTATATTCCAGGAGCACCATCCGAACAATCACTAGCCATGGCTGTCCCGGGCAGCCCGTGGTTTCCCAACAGGAGGAAGCTTATCTCCGGTGTGATGAGTGACAAAGACGTTAACTCTATGTAGTCTAAAAACTCCTATAAAAATTACTTCAACTAAAAAAAAACTAGTCATTACATTTAACTAAAGTAAACACCCAAATAACCCCTAATTCACGAGACATCTTCCCCCTTGCCCACAGAGGACACTCCTTCCAATCCTTACTACCATCTTAACTCCCTCTAGCTGAGACTGTGCCCTAGCCCGAGGCAATTCACAAATGAGGAAAATCTGTTATTTACATTCTGAGAGTTAACAATGGATAACCATCCCCCCCTCCACTCAGCTTAACCACAGATACAAAATCAAACGGACAGCAGTAAAAAAATGGGGCCCCAGATAATACCCAACTGACCGATACATAAAATAATTCCAATTTTACAACATGGCTGTAAGTATAAAGCCAATAACCACAAAAAAGAAATGGGGAGAGAGGTGAAAAAAGGGGCAATAAAAGAAACTATACCATTGTCTGCAAAGATGCCCCCTTTCCTCCTACCCCGACTCAAGTCCTTCAATTCAAAGAATTCACAAAGTCCTTCACCTTTTCTGCGTAGTCAAAGTTATATACCGTCCCCCATGGGCGAAACGCAACATGGCCGGGTACCTCAAAGAGTATTGAATGTTCAAGTCCCTTAATTCTTTCTTGACTTCATCAAATGGCCTTCTCTTCTTAACTAGGGCTCCTCAGAAATCCTGAAAAAACATTATCTTTGAGTCTTTCACATTAAATCCTTTGAATTTCTTCCCAATCTTTTTTTAGATTAGATTAGATTAGATTACTTACAGTGTGGAAACAGGCCCTTCGGCCCAACAAGTCCACACCACCCTGCCGAAGCGCAACCCACCCAGACCCCTACATTTACCCCTTACCTAACACTACGGGCAATTTAGCATGGCTAATTCACCTGACCTGCACATCTTTGGACTATGGGAGGAAACCGGAGCACCCAGAGGAAACCCACGCAGACACAGGGAGAACGTGCAAACTCCACACAGTCAGTCGCCTGAGCCGGGAATTGAACCCGGGTCTCTGGCGCTGTGAGGCAGCAGTGCTAACCACTGTGCCACCCGTGCTGTTTTAACTATTAGCTGTTTTTCTTTATGATACAGGAGCTGCACTAGGACCGTGCGGGGGTGCAGGTCCGACCAGGACTTTCTTATTACGATCCGGTGGGCCCACTCCATGCTCACCAGGTCTGACTCCAACTCCAGCCCCAGGAAATTTAGGAGCCACCCCTCCAAGAAGCCTTCCTTGCATTCCAAAAGACCAACGAGTTGTAAGTTTTTTCTACTATTTTTATTCTCCAGGTCATTGACTTGTTCCTGAAGGACCCGAACCTGGTCTTCCAACATTCGGATCTTTCCTCTCAAGACCTTCACCAATGTCTCCAATGCCGCGGTCTTCTCCTCTACTGCCTCCATTCTTCGGTCCAGTAGTTGGATTTCCTGCTCATGCTTTTTTAGCACAGCAGATAGTGGCTCAACTGCTGCTTGAATCCACTCTCGGAGTGTGACAAACTCTGAGAGTAAATGCTGCTGTCCTGCTGGATCCAAAGGGGCCGCCACAGGAGTTTGAGCACTGGCTGCAGGCACCCCCAATGTCATAGGGAGGGCTCTGTCTGCTGTACTCCTTTAGGTCCCTTTCCTTTATTCGATTTCATCCTGGCCTTGAAGCTGTCACACGCGATTTCAGCAGCTCCAGATGATCAGCAAGTTTAAATTCACATTTTTTTCTCCTGGGGGTGGTTGGTGATGCAGGTAAAGGTCCACCTCACCCAGGGGTATGGCACAGAGCCCAACACAACAGACCACTCAGACCGCCACCACCTCAGATCTTCCAAGAAGCAGTTTAATCAACAACACCACCAGGAAGTAACACCACATTAGCAACAGCAAGCATGACTCCATACAAACATAGGCAAAACACATATAACATTGCCTGTGCAGTATGCTAACTCACCACTGAGAACAAAGAATACTGAGTATAAATGAGGAGGCACAAAATCTTAACGTCTAAATGATGTTGTGGATAGTGCTTTTCTAAGAGAAGAAAACAAACTATAAATTAATGTTAAGTGATTTGTTTTACTTATAAACTTCAATTGTTAACCTTTACTTTATACACTGAAGAACATGTATGGAATAGTTATGTTAATGTAAAAATATAACATATACATATAGGAACATATAGAGGAACAACACGGATGTCATATTAATTCTTATCCTCTTTTTAAGGAGCTGGTAACTAATTACAGCATGACTTGTTGGGCCTAATGGCTTATTTTGCATACTGTAGAGATTCTATATTCCATTCTATTCTATCCTATTTTATTTTAAAACATATTAACAGGTAGAGGCCATTCAGTCCATTGAATATATTTCGCCATTCAATGAGGCCTTGACAGATCTGATGATCCACTTCCTTTGCTTTTTCCCTACAACCCTTGATTCCCTTACTGATTAAAACTCAGTCTATCTCAGTCTTGACCCAGGCTCAACAGCCATATATGGTAAAGAAGTCCATAGATTCACAACCCTCTTAGAAAATAAATTCCCCTTTATCTCTTAAACATGGGACCCCTTATTCTGAGCTTATGCCCTCTTGTCCTCTACATTCCTACAAGATCAGTTGATCTTTCCACATCTACGATGTCAGATCCCCTAAGAGTCCAGTATCTTTCACTAGAGTTGCCTCTAATTCCAATAAGTACAGGCAACCTACTTAACATCTTCTTATATTGTAGTCTCTTCATACCCCATGCCAACTTAGTGAACCTCTGGACTGTCTCCAGTTCAGGTATAATTCTTCTTAGATAACAGAATTCTAGCTGTGGATTTGTCTCATTTTTAGCAAAACCTCCCTACTTTTATACTCCATTCCCTTTGACATACAGGCCAACATTCCATTTGTCTTCCCTATTACATGCTAAACTTGGATGCTAGCTTTTTGTGATTCATGCACAAGGGTGCTGTAGCTTTCTGCAGTCTTTCTCCATTTAGTAATTCTTTCTATTTTTTTCTGCCAAAATACATAACCTCACATTTTCCCAAATTATATTCCATTTGCCAAGTTTTTGGCACTAACTTGACTTGATTGTATCACTCTGCAAATTGTGTCATGCTCACCACTTGTGTTTCCACCTATTTTTGCGTCATCTGCAAACTTGCAGCTGTCCACTTATTATAGATTCCTCCTCACCACCCCCCAACTGTGTCTTCTATTAGGTTAGCCAATCCTCTATTCATGCAAATATACAATGTCCAAACTCATGGGCTCTTATTAAGTTGTTAATGTCTGATACCTTATCTAACACCTTCTGAAAATTCAAATATTGCACCCAATGCTTCACCTTTTTCTATCCTGCTTGTTACATTGATATATGAATTTATAACCCGAGCTGCCACATTACTAGCATGGAGGAATTATGAACTGAATAATAACATATTAGACTATCAGTCTAGCAGCCATATGGGTAACTCGAGGAAATAAATGTGAAGTTCCAGAATTTTGAGTCTGACGTGACTATTTGCAACTTATTGGAACCACAGAACATAATAACATCAGTGTATAAATAAACAAGTAATTATTTTTGATAAGCCGAAAATGTACTCGTTACAGAAATTATGATTTTGGTGATTGAAAGCAGAATCTATTGTCATTCAGGTTTGCAATATTTACTATTCAGTGAAAATTAAAATCAAATAAATTATGAACATTATAGAAACTGCAAAACATTTTAATCTGTTTTCTGTGAGATTAAAAAAAAACAGATTTTCCAGCAATTTGTAAAATTTAATGACGAGAACAAACCTTTGGCATTAAGCCGTGGGAGTGGATTGATTTGGGCAGAAATCCAATGGATTATTTGTCACCAAAATAGCTGCTGGTTTTATGTAATATTGAAATTATGCATCTGTCTAGTATCCAAATTAAATTAATTTAAGCAAGGTCTTTCCAGGAATGTAAAAGTTATGAAGAACTTAAAAAAGGGAAGAAGGATCGAATACTTGAACAACATATTCTGTTCAAGCCATTATAGAACATAGAACATAGAACGTTACAGCACAGTACAGGCCCTTCGGCCCTTGATGTTGCACCGACCTGTCATACCAATCTGAAGCCCATCTAACCTACACTATTCCATGTACATCCATATGCTTGTCCAATGACGACTTAAATGTACTTAAAGTTGGCGAATCTACTACCGTTGCAGGCAAAGCATTCCATACCCTTACTACTCTCTGAGTAAAGAAACTACCTCTGACATCTGTCCTATATCTATCACTCCTCAATTTAAAGCTATGCCCCCATATGCTCGCCGTCAACATACTTGGAAAAAGGCTCTCCCTGTCCACCCTATCTAACCTTCTGATTATCTTCTATGTCTATTTTAAATCACCTCTCAACCTTCTTCTCTCCAACAAAAACAGCCTCAAGTCCCTTTCCTCGTAAGACCCTCCCTCCATACCAGGCAACATTCTAGTAAATCTCCTCTGCACCCTTTCCAAAGCTTCCACATCCTTCTTATAATGCAGTGACCAGAACTGTATACAATACTCCAAGTGCGGCCGCACCAGAATTTTGTATAGCTGTAGCATAACTTCATGGTTCCAGAACTCTATCCCTCTATTAATAAAAGCTAAAACACTGTATGCCTTCTTAACAACCCTGTAAACCTGGGTGGCAACTTTCAAGGATCTGTGTACCTGGACACCGAGATCTCTCTGCTCATCTACACTACCAAGAATCTTACCATTAGCCCAGTACTTTGCATTCTGGTTACTCCGACCAAAGTGAATCACCTCACACTTGTCCACATTAAACTCCGTTTGCCACCTTTCAGCCCAGCTCTGCAGCTTATCTATGTCTCTCTGTAACCTACAACTTCCTTCATCACTATCCACAACTCACCGACCTTAGTGTCATCTGCAAATTTACTAACCCACCTTTCTACGCCCTCATCCAGGTCGTTTATAAAAATGACGAACAGCAGTGGACACAACACCGACCCTTGCGGTACACCACTGGTAACTGGACTCCAGGATGAACATTTCCCATCAACCACCATCCTCTGTCTTCTTTCAGCAAGCCAATTACTGATCCAAACTGCTATATTTCCCACAATCCCATTCCTCCGCATTTTGTACAATAGCCTACTGTGGGGAACCTTATCGAACGCCTTGCTGAAATCCATATACACCACATCAACTGGTTTACTCTCATCTACCTGTTTGGTCACCTTCTCAAAGAACTCAATAAGGTTTGTGAGGCACGACCTACCTTTCACAAAACTGTGCTGACTATCCCTAATCAAATTATTCTTTTCTAGAGGATTATAAATCCTATCTCTTATAACCTTTTCCAATGCTTTACCAACAACTGAAGTAAGGCTCACTGGTCCATAATTACCAGGGTTGTCTCTACTCCCCTTCTTGAACAGGGGAACCACATTTGCTATCCTCCAGTCTTCTGGCACTATTCCTGTAGACAATGACGATTTAAAGATCAATGCCAAAGGCTCGGCAATCTCCTCCCTGGCTTCCCAGAGGATCCTAGCATAAATCCCAACCAGCCCAGGGGACTTATCTATTTTCACATTCTGCAGGATTTCTAATACCACTTCCTTGTGAACCTCAATTCCACCTCGTCTCGTAGCCTGTATCTCAGTATTCTCCTTGACAACATTGTCGTTTTCTAGAGTGAATACTGTCGAAAAATATTCATTATCTTACTAGCTCTTTTCTCCTTCATTGTGACTTATATTCCCAAAACATAGTACTGTCTGAAAATAAAGCATGCCATTTTCTTGTGCCATTGTTATGAAGGTGTAGGTGTTTACTGTACCTTTAAGAGAGACTGGAAGCTGGCACAGACTTAGGTAGACATGGAGTGTACAGAAAGAATTTAAAATGTAACATTGGCCTTTAGTACAGTGACATGTACTTCTTGTTAGATGTGGGCGTTTAAAGAGAGTTTAAGGGTTACTGCGGATTATATCTGCCAAAAATGCTGTTGGATACGAATCGTATCAGATTGAAATGATCAGTTGGAGAGACAGTTAGAAGCAATTAGGAATTTGCAACAGCAACAGTATGTGATGGATGGCAATTATAGGAAGGGGGAAAGTCTCAGATACAGTCACATAGATGGGTTAACTCCAGGAAAGGTAAAAGAGGTAGGCAGATAGTGCAGGAGTCTTTTGTGGATTTTCCCATTTCCAACAGGTTTGCTGTTTTGGAAAATGTAGGGGGTGACGGATTCTCAGGGGAACGTAGCACGAACAGACATGTTTTTGGTATTGAGACTGGCTCCAATGCAACGAGGAGTTTGTTGGCTTCCAAGAGATCAATTGTGTTAGGGGATTCTGTAGTCAGAGGTACAGACAGATGTTTCTGTGGCCAGCAACGAAAAGGCAGAATGGTGTGTTGTTTCCCTGGTGCCAGGATCAAGGATGTCTCAGAGAGGGTGCAGAATATTCTCACGGTGGAGAGGGGCCAGCAAGAGGTTATTGTCCACATTGGATACAACGACATAGGAAGGGAAAAGGTTGAGATTCTGAAGGGAGATTACAGAGAGTTAGGCAGAAATTTAAAAAGGAGGTCCTCGAGAGTAGTAATATCTGGATTACTCCCAGTGCTATGAGCTAGTGAGAGCAGGAATAGGAGGATAGAGCAGATGAAAGCATGGCTGAGGAGCTGGTGTATGGGAGAAGGATTCATATTTTTGGATCATTGGAAACTCTTTTGGGATAGAAGTGACCTGTACAAGAAGGACGGATTGCACCGAAATTGGAAGGGGACTAATATACTGGTAGGGAAATTTGCTAGAACCTCTCAGGAGGATTTAAACTAGTAAGGTTGTGGGGTGGGACCCAGGAAGATAGTGAGGAAAGCGATCAATCTGAGACTGGTACAGTTGAGAACAGAAGCAAGTCAAACAGTCAGGGCAGGCAGGGACAAGGTAGGACTAATAAGTTAAACTGCATTTATTTCAATGCAAGGGGCCTAACAGGGAAGGCAGATGAACTCAGGGCATGGTTTAGGAACATGGGACTGGGATATCATAGCAATTACAGAAACATGGCTCAGGGATGTGCAGGATTGGCAGCTTAATGTTCCAGGATACAAATGCTACAGGAAGGACAGAAAGGGAGGCAAGAGAGGAGGGGGAGTGTCATTTTTGATAAGGGATAGCATTACAGCTGTGCTGAGGAAGGATATTCCCGGAAATACATCCAGGGAAGTTATTTGGGTGGAACTGAGAAATAAGAAAGGGATGACAACCTTATTGGGATTGTATTATAGACCCCCTAATAGTCAGAGGGAAATTGAGAAACAAACTTGTAAGGAGATCTCAGCTATCTGTAAGAATAATAGTGTGGTTATGGTAGGGGATTTTAACTTTCCAAACTAGACTGGGACTGCCATAGTGTTAAAGGTTTAGATGGAGAGGAATTTGTTAAGTGCGTACAAGACAATTTTCTGATTCAGTATGTGGATGTACCTACTAGAGAAGGTGCAAAACTTGACCTATTCTTGGGAATAAGGCAGGGCAGGTGACTGAGGTGTCAGTGGGGGAGCACTTTGGGGCTAGCGACAATAATTCTATTATATTTAAAATAGTGATGGAAAAGGATAAACCGGATCTAATTTTGATGGTATTAGGCAAGAACTTTCGAAAGCTGATTGGGAGCAGATGTTCGCAGGTAAAAGGACGGCTGGAAAATGGGAAGACTTCAGAAATGAGATAACGAGAATCCAGAAAAAGTATATTCCTGTCAGGGTGAAAGGAAAGGCTGGAAGTTATAGGGAATGATGGATGACTAAAGAAATTGAGGGTTTGGTTCAGAAAAAGAAGGAAGCATATGTAAGGTATAGACAGGATAGATTGAGTGAATACTTAAGGGAGAAAGTGGGGACTGCAGATGCTGGAGATCAGAGCTGAAAATGTGTTGCTGGAAAAGTGCAGCAGGTCAGGTAGCATCCAAGGAGCAGGAGAATCGACGTTCTTCAGGAAGAAGGGCTCATGCCCAAAACGTCAATTCTCCTGCTCCTTGGATGCTGCCTGACCTGCTGCGCTTTTCCAGCAACACATTTTCAGCGAGTGAATCCTTAGAAGAGTATAAAGGAAATAGGACTATACTTAAGAGAGAAATCAGGAAGGCAAAAAGGGTACATGAGGTAGCTTTGGCAAATAGAGTTAAGGAGAATCCAAAGGGTTTTTACAAATACATTAAGGACAAAAGGGTAACTAGGGAGAGAATAGGGCCCCTCAAAATCAGCAAGGCGGCCTTTGTGTGGAGCCACAGAAAATGTGGGAGATACTAAATGGGTATTTTGCATCAGTATTTATTGTGGAAAAGGATATGGAAGATATAGACTGTATGGAAATAGATGGTCCAGATTACAGAGGAGGAAGTGCTGGATGTCTTGAAACGAGTAAAGATGGATAAATCTCCAGGACCTGCTCAGGTGTACCCAAGAACTCTGTGGGAAGCTAGAGAAGTGATTGCTGGGCCTCTTGCTGAGATATTTGTATCAGCGAAAGTTACAGGTGAGGAGCCGAAAGACTGGAGGTTGGCAAACATGGTGCCACTGTTTAAGAAGGGTGGTAAGGACACGCCAGGGCACTATAGACCAGTGAGCCTGACCTCGGTGGTGGGCAAGTTGTTGGAGGGAATCCTGAGGGACAGGATTTACATGTATTTGGAAAGGCAAGGACTGATTAGGGATAGTCAACATGGCTTTGTGTGTGGGAAATCATGTCTCACAAACTTGATTGAGTTTTTTGAAGAAGTAGCAAAGAAGATTGATGAGGACAGAGCGGTAGATGTGATCTATATTGACTTCAGTAAGGCATTCGACAAGGTTCCCCATGGGACACTGATTAGCGAGTTTAGATCTCATGGAATACAGGGAGAATTTGGATACAGATCTGGCTCAAAGGTAGAAGACAGAGGGTGGTGGTGGAGGGTTGTTTTTCAGACTGGAGGCCTGTGACCGGTGGAGTGCCACAAGGATCGGTGCTGGGTCCTCTACTTTTTGTCATTTACGTAAATGATTTGGATGCGAGCATAAGAGGTACAGTTAGTAAGTTTGCAGATGACACCAAAATTGGAGGGTAGTGGACAGCGAAGAAGGTTACCTCAGATTACAACAAGATCTTGACCAGATGGGCCAATGGGCTGAGAAGTGGCAGATGGAGTTTAATTCAGATAATTGCAAGGTGCTGCATTTCGGGAAAGCAAATCTTAGCAGGACTTATACACTTAATGGTAAGGTCTGAGGGAGTGCTGCTGAACAAAGAGACCTTGGAGTGCAGGTTCATAGCTCCTTGAATGTGGAGTCGTAGGTAGATAGGATAGTGAAGAAGGTGTTTGGTATGCTTTCCTTTATTGGTCAGAGTATTGAGTACACGAGTTGGGAGGTCATGTTGAGGCTGTACAGGACATTGGTTAGGCCACTGTTGGAATACTGCGTGCAATTCTGGTCTCCTTCCTATCGGAAAGATGTTGTGAAACTTGAAAGGGTTCAGATAGGGTAAAAGGCAAAGTCTTTCCCTGGGGTCAGGGAGTCCAGAACTAGAGGGCATAGGTTTAGGGTGAGAGGGGAAAGATATAAAAGAGACCTAAGGGGCAACCTTTTCACACAGAGGGTAGTACGGGTATGGAATGAGCTGCCAGAGGAAGTGGTGGAGGCTGGTACAATTGCAACATTTAAGAGGCATTTGGATGGGTATATGAATAGGGGGGTTTGGAGGGATATGGGCTAGGTGCTGACAGGTGGGACTAGATTAGGTTGGGATATCTGGTCGGCATGGACGTTTTGGACTGAAAGGTCTGTTTCCATGCTGTACATCTCAATGACTCTATGACTGTGAAACCAATAGTGCAGCTGAGTTGCCATGGAACAGAAACAAATTCAAATTCAGCCAATCAGTTTAAATTATGCCTCAAGATACGGAAATCCAATTAAATTTGAAATATAATATTTTGATGACATCAAACCAATGAAATGATCCGACGTTTTGGGGTATAAAACCGGACATTTTGAACAGTCAGGGGGAGAAAACCAACAAGTAGAGTCTACTAGCCAAATAACTCCCTGAAAGGTACCTGACTATAAGAAAAGTTGTGCAGCAGCAGAAGAAGAAGAGATGACTCAGGAAAACCTAATGGAAATTTTACAGAGAAAAATCATCAAAGCTAACTGGTTTCAAAATGTGATTTCTTTTTGTAAATCTTAATTGGGGCTTTTTATTGGACTAGTATTGTAGAGTGGGAGGTAAAGGAGAGGTGTCAGAGAAAGGAGTTGTAAAAACTTGTGAGTGGTTCTAATGTTCTCTGTTGGACTTAAAGTACAAAATTGTTCAGTTTTACTTTAAATAATGACCTCTGGGATAGGTCTTTGCCTCTCAAAATTTAACAGATTACGGCGCAAGGTGAGCTTCTCTCTATTTACGTTAGCAGAGGGGTTTACCCCATATCATAACAGTTTCCGGGCTTTCATCCATGATTTGAACAGGTTTGAACAGATCCAGTCTGAGATTTGGACACATTTGAATAGATTTGGGGTAAGGAAAAAAAGGCCAGTAGATTTAAACACTTGCAGGTTAATGCCCTCGATCCTTAAAGAAAACATAGGTGAGACAATTAGTTTAATTTTGATTACTTGTGATTGGTTAAATTAAAAGTGGAAAAAATGGCTCTTAAAAGTGTTAAAGAGGTTCTGGGGTTTGAAGATGATTTCCAAATTTGGCAAGAAAGTTTAGAAAGAAAAGAAAAGTCCATACCCTTAGAATTAGCAAAGAGATCAGGATTGGGTTTAACCAAGGACAAAAGTAAAGCTGAAATTGTAAAGGAATCTCTCAAACACTGGTGGTGTGTCAGAGAAACAGACAAGTGCAGTAGAGTTAGAAACACTTAAATTACAAATGAGGAAAATGGAGTTAGAAGATAAACAAAAGGAGAGAGAAGAGAGAGAGAGAGAGGAAAAACAAGGTTCTCAGCTGAGCAAAAAGACAGAGATTTCAACTTGAGAAGTTGCAACTTAGACAGCAAAGTCAAGTTAACAGGATGGAGATTAAAAGAGAAGGTAGTGACATATACAAATACATCAAAACCTTGCCACATTTTGATGAGAAAGATGTCAAAGCCTTCTTTATTTCATTTGAAAAATTGGCTAGGCAGATGGGGTGGATTTATGGGTAATGCTAGTTCAGACTAAACTGATAGGCAAAGCTGAAGAGGTATTTACCACATTGTCAGATGAGGGGCCAAGAGATTATGAAGAGGTCAAACAGACTATTTTAAGTGTTTATGAGTTGGTACCAGAAGTGTACAGACAGCAATTCAGAAACAAAAAGAAGGAACCAGGTCAAGCTTAGTTGAGTTCAAAAGAAGTCATTTTGAGAGATGGGTGCGGGCCTTAAAAATATTTAAGACCTATGAGGCTCTAAGAGAGATTATTCTGCTGGAGGAATTTAAAAACTCACTTCCAGAGATGATAAGAATTCATGTGGAGGAACAAAATTTCAGGATATGAGAAGAGTAGCAAAATTAGCAGATGAATATTTGTTGGTGCATAAGACAAGCATCCGGCCAGAATTTCGTCCTGTGAGGGATAGAAGTTGGGAGAAGGGAGATCCTACACTATGAAACAAAGAGTCGAGAACACTGGTAAAGGTTTACCACAGGTTAAAAAGAAGCCCAAGTGGGTGGGAAAGAGGTGAAAGGCCTCAGGTATTTCAACTGTGGTAAAGTGGGACACGTAAAGTCACAGTGCTGGTTGTTAAAGAAAGGCACTGTGGGAAAAGATGTGCTAAAAGAAGCTAAGCCAGTGGCATTAGTGAAAGTAAAGGAGACCCCAAAAAGAGCCGAGTAGCTGCAGGACAGTGCATAGCCGAGGCAGGGGCTGGGTATGGAGTTAGTGCCTGATCTCTATAAAGAATTCACCTCTGTGGGTAAAGTTTACTCAGAAAAAACATTGGGAAAAGGACAAGAAATTATAATTTTGAGAGATACAGAATCTAACCATAGAACATAGAAGAATACAGCGCAGTACAGGCCCTTTGGCCCTCGATGTTGCGCCGATCCAAGCCCACCTAACCTATACTAACCCAGTATCCTCCATATACCTATCCAATGCCCGCTTAAATGCCCATAAAGAGGGAGAGTCCACCACTGCTACTGGCAGGGCATTCCATGAACTTACGACTCGCTGAGTGAAGAACCTACCCCTAACTTCAGTCCTATATCTACCCCCCCTTAATTTAAAGCTATGCCCCCTTGTAATACCCGACTCCATACGCGGGAAAAGGTTCACACTGTCAACCCTATCTAACCCCCTAATCATCTTGTACACCTCAATCAAGTCACCCCTAAACCTTCTTTTCTCTAATGAAAACAGCCCCAAGTGTCTCAGTCTTTCCTCATACGATCTTCCTTCCATACCAGGCAACATCCTGGTAAACCTCCTCTGCACCCGTTCCAGTGCCTCCACATCCTTCCTATAGTATGGCGACCAAAACTGCACACAATATTCCAGATGCGGCCGCACCAGAGTCTTACACAACTGCATCATGACCTCAGGACTCCGGAACTCAATTCCTCTACCAATAAAAGCCAGTACGCCATATGCCTTCCTCACCGCACTATTTACCTGGGTGGCAACTTTCAGAGATCTGTGTACATGGACACCAAGATCCCTCTGCTCATCCACATCCACTGATAGTAAGGGCTGAATGAATTTGCACTTTTTCTGAACTGTTACCTGAGAGTGTGGTAATTTGTGGGATTGATGGACAGAAATTTAGCATTCCCCTATGTAAGATCAGGCTGGAGCACCAACTTAAAACTGGGGAAGTAACAGTGGGAGTGATTGACAGAGTATCAATTCCTGGAATCCAGTTTGTTCTTGGGAATGATTTAGCAGGGTCCAAGGTGGGACTGACATCCACTGTTGTGGAAAAACCCAAGGAAGACCAAGAAACCAAAGAATTAAAAGAAAAGTATCCTGGTATTTTCCCAGACTGTATAGTCACAAGATCCCACTATCATAAGTCACAGCATGAAGCAAAAACTAAAGAGAAAGGTGAAGGAGTTGAGCTTCAATTCACGAACACTGTGTTTGATGTAATGGTGCAGGAAAAAACTTGAACAGGCAGAGGGTCAGACAAAAGTGTTTAGTGCTGAAAAGATAAGGGACTTGCAACAGAAAGACAAGACAATAAAAGATATATATGTGGATGCATACTCCAAAAAGGAGGCAGACAATATTCCTGAAGGTTATTATCTGAAAGATAGAATCCTAAGACAGAAATGGAGACAATGGCAGGTTAGTGCAGAGGAGAAATGGGTCAAAGTGCACCAGCTTGTGTTGCCGATAGCATACAGATAGAAAGTTATTACGAGTAGCACACAAACTACTTATAGGAGGTCACCAAGGTGTACGAAACACTCAGGCTAAGGTACAAAAATATTTGTATTGGCCTGGAATGCACAAGGATGCGGTTAACTTTTGCCACATGTGCTATACCTGCCAAATGGTAGGTAAGCCACAGGCAGTAATAAAACCAGCACCTTTGTTGCCAGTTACCGCATTCGAAGAACCTTTCATGTGGGTTACAACTTGTTGTGTCAGTCCCCTCCAGAGAACTAAAAGTGGGAACCAGTACTTGTTAACCATAATGGATGTATCTACCAGATTTCCGGAGGCAATTCCATTACAGAGTATCAAGGCAAAAAGGGTAGTAGGGGCATTAGTAGCTTTCTTCACATAGTATAGGCTACCCAGAGAGATTCGGTTGGACCCAGCGTCTAATTTTACTGCTGGGCTGTTTAAGGAGGTTATGGATAGATTAGGTACACAGCACTTTAAATCCAGTACATATCATCCTGAATCCCAGGGAGCCTTAGAAAGGTGGCATCAGACTTTGAAGACCATGTTGAGAGCACACTGTCAGGATTATGTAAATGATAGGGTTAAAGGTATCCCATTCGTATTGTTTGCCATTGGAGATGCCCCAAATGAATCTACTCAGTTTACTCCCTTCGAGTTAAGATTTGGGCATCAAGTGAGAATCCCTTTGAAATTAATTAAAGAGAAATTGACACAACCAAAGTCAGGGATCTCACTCTTAAATTATGGATCGGAGGTGAGGGAGAGATTAAATTGAGTGGGTGAGTTGGCTAATCAGCACCTAAACAGGGCACAGAATAGAATGAAGCGGGTGGCAGATAAAACCTCTGAGACTTGGACGTTTTCCCGAGGGGATAACGTGTTCGTACTGTTACCAGTGATAGGAGATCCCTTCAAAGTCAGGTTGAGCGGTCCCTATCAAATTGAGAAAAAGTTGAGTCATAGGAAAAAACAGTATCAGGTATGACATGTGAACATGTTGAAACCGTATTATACTAGAGAGAAAGAACTGGAGAAACAGGTGTTAGCTACTGATGCACAGAGTGAGAAATCAAATCCAGATGTTGTGGATTTCAAATGTGCCTCAAAATATGTTTAAAAAAATGAACAAGTCCTTGAGGAGTGGGCTAGGTTAGTAAACTATCTGTCTCAGGAGCAAAGAACACAGTTGAAAGATTTGTTACTGCAATGTGAGGACGTATGGAAGAATCTGATGGGGAGGACTAATGTGATTGTACATGAAGTAGACATAGGGAATACCGTTCCAATAAAACAACACCCCATTCAGCTTAATCCTTTCAAAGCCAGACAGGTCCAGAAGGAGTTGGGGGCCATGCTCAACGAGGATATCACTGGAGTTCGCCACTCATCTTAGTTCCCAAACAGTTCGGGACTCAACGATTTTGTGTGGATTATCGGAAGGTCAACACCATTACAAAATTGGACTCATGTCCAATACCGAGATTGGAGGACTGTATTGAGAAAGGTGGACAAGCCAGTTACATCACCAAAGTGTACTTAATATGTGGTTACTGGCAGGTACCTTTATCATAGATGGCAAAAGAAATTTCTGCATTTGTAAGCCCAAATGAGCTATATCAGTTTAAAGTGATGCCTTTTAGAATGAAAAATGCACCCGTAACATTCCAGGTACTCATGAACAGACTTGTGGCTGGGTTAACAAACTGTGCAGTCTATTTGGATGATGTAGTGGTCTTTAGTAAGTCCTGGAAAGATCACATGGTACAGTTGGCAGAGCTCTTTGAACACCTATCAGAAGCAAAACTAGTAGCAATTTAATCAAAATTGAATTCACGAAAGGAGAGGTGACATTCTTAGGTCATAACATTGGTTCTCGAAGGTTGACCCCATGGAACACAAAGACAAAGGCCATTGAGGAATTTCCATGACCAACCTTGAAGACAGAGGGTCTTCAATCCTTGGGACCAAGCGGATTCTATTGGAAGTTTGTTCCAAACTTCAGCAGTGTAGTGGCACCGTTAAACAATTTGCTGAAGAAGAACACAAAGTTTCAATGGACAGAACAATGCCAGGAGGCATTCGACCATTTAAAAGCAATATTAACCACCAAACCAGTTTTAGCTACACCAAACTTTTCAAAGCCTTTCAAAGTTGCCATCAATGCTAGTGACACAGGAGTTGGAGCTGTACTGCTACAGGAAGCAGTATGGGATTGAACTGCCAGTTGGTTACTTTTCAAAGAAACTCAACATCCACCAGAGGAAATACTCCATGATGGAAAAATAACTATTGAGTTTGGTACTGGCCTTACAACATTTTAATTTGCACATCACAAACAATGTGTTGGAGATGGTTGTGTACACAGATCACAATCGTCTTACATTCTTGGAACACTTTAAAGACAGGAATATGAGACTATTTTGTTGAAGTCTTATGTTACAGACTTCTAATTTACAAATTGTACATGTTGCGGATTGTAAGAATGTAATCACAGATGTGTAACTGTAGATTTAACTGATAAAGTTTAGATGAAGTTGGTGTTTTCCAATGTCATATATATGTGTGGGGAGAGGTTACGATGAACTTAGATTAAAGTTATCTGTATGTTATGGTAATGTGTTTAAAGAATAGAAAAAAAAGAAGCCATCTTTTCATTATGATGGTTCATTTTTTTCTTAAGGGGGAGGGGGTTTGAAGGTGTAGGTATGTACTGTACCTTTAAGAGAGACTGGAAGCTGGCCCATACTTAGAGAGGCACAGAGTGTGCTGAAATAATTTAAAATGTAACATTTGACTGTGAAACCAATAGTGCAGATGAGTTGCTATGGAACAAAAACAAATTCAAATTCAGCCAATCAGTTTAAATTATGCCCCAAGACACCAAAATCCTATCAAATTTGAAATATAATGTTTTAATAACATCAAAGCAATGAAATGATCCAATTTTTTGTGATATAAAACCAAACATTTTGAACAGTTCTGGGGAGAACTGCCAGGAAAACCTACAATTGTAGACTGCTAGCCAAATAATTCTCTGAAAGGTACCTGTAAGAAAAGGTGTGTAGCAGCAGAAAAAGAGATGACCCAGGAAAACCTAGAGGCAAATCTACAGAGGAAAATCTATAAAGCTGACTGGTTTTGAAATGTGATTTTTTTTGTCAATTTTAATTAGGGTTTTTTATCGGACCAGTATGGTAGAGTGGGAGGTAAAAATAGGTTTAAGAAAAAGGAGTTGTAAATGTGGTTCTAATGTTCTCTGTTGGACATAGAGAATAAAATTGTTAATTTTTACTTTAAATAGTCACCTCTGGAATAGTCCTTTGCCTCTCAAAATTTAACAGATCACAGTGTGAGGTGAGCTTCTCTGTGTGTTGGGTTTAAACTAGCAGAGAGGTTTACCCTGTGTTGTAACACCACTTATTTGGAAGTATTTCAGCTCTTCACCAATACTGATGCACATCAAATCAAAATCAAACTTCTTTTTTCTTCAAAAACAAATTTGCATACCCTGGTTTCAGCAATGAGCTGTACTGAAAAATGCTTCAAACGAACGCATTTAAAGTAAAAGAATTTACTTTTCAAGCTGATTGATAAATCAGACACAATATCAGTTGTGGCCCGTGATTGCTTGCCAATAACTCGTACAGAAACTTTGCAAACAAGATCTGATGATGCAATGACTTGTAATAATCAGAGTCCAAATGAGTTGGTTGAACTTTCAGTTGAGAGCCTATGCCTAATTTTAATATTTTGGGTTTTACTGCTTGCCCAATTGATCATTTTACAACCTAGTGTTTTTACGGCTGAAATCTGTCATTTACTTTAATGCCTATTTAGTCCATATAAAAATATTAGTCTGGGCTATAATTAATTGGTAAAAACTGATGCCTATGATTCTTTGCCATATTGTGGCAAAATACTACAGGAGATCTGATGAAATGCATACCTGTGAATGAGAGATAATATGAAATGCTTTAACTCAGGAATAATAACATTTTTATTTTCTAATATTTATTTGAAGAAGAAATGCCTTAAATAACTCCAAAGTAAGTTTCTACTAAAGGTCAGAGGTGGTTTCATAGCAAATACCATGATGTTCAAAAAACATTTGTACTCATTTTCAGCTGATGTATGTGGTGTGCACACTGTTTCTGATACTACAAAACTCTAGGTGGTGACAACATTCCGGTAATAGCACTGAAGATGTGCGCTCCAGAATGTACCACACACGTAATCAAGCTGTTCTGGTATGACTAAAACACTGGCATCTACTTAACAATGTGAAAATTTGGTCAGAAGTGAGGATGTTTGCTAATGGTTGCATTACATTCAGTACCATTTACATCTTCTCAGTTACTGAAGCAGACCATGTGTATCTGCAGCAAGACCTACCTAACATCCAGGCTTGGGCTGATAAGTGACAAGCCATATTTACATTTCATACGTGTCAGGAAATGACCATCTTCAAAAAGAAAGAATGCAACTATCACCGCTTGACATTCAACAGCAATACCATCACTGAGTCCACTATCAACATCCTAGGGGTTACGATTGACTATAAACTGAACTGGACACCAAGAACAGGTTAGAAGCTAGGAATCCTGCAGTAACTAACTCATCGCATGTCCACCATCTACAGGGTGCAAATCAGGAAAGTGATTTAATACTCTCCGCCTGCCCGGATGAGTGTAGCTCCAACAACACTCAAGAAGCTTGACACTATTTGTTTGACTGGCACCAAATCCACCACCTTAAACATTAATTTCCACCACCACTGATGCACATTGATAGCATCCATTAGGTGCCTTGCAGCAAATTACCAAGTCTCCTTCAACAGATTCATAGTTTCTTGAAAGTAGAGTCACCAGTAGACAGGGTAATGAAGAAGGCATTTGATATGCTGCCTTTATTGGTTGTTGCATTGATTGGGAGGTATTTTGCAGCTGTACACAACATTAGTTTGGCCATTTTTGGAATACTGCATTCAGTTCTGGTCTTCTTGATACAGGAAAGACGCTGTTAAACTTGAAAGGGTTCAGAAAAGATGTACAAGGATGTTGCCAGGATTGGAGGGTTTGATCTATGGGAAGAGGTTGAATAGGCTGGGGCTATTTTCCCTGGAGTATTGGAGGCTGAACACTGAACCTATAGAGGTTTATAAAATCATGAGGGGCATAGATAGGATGAATAGTAAAGGCCTTTTCCCCAGGGCTGGGGAGTCCAAAATTAGGTGCCATAGGACCATGGTGAGAACAGAAAGATTTAAAAGGGACCTCAGGGGCAACTTGTTCACGCAGAGGGTGGTTTGTGTATGGAATTAACTGCCAGAGAAAATGGTGGAGGCTGGTACAATAACATTTCAAAGGCATCTGGATGGGTATATGAACCAGAAGGATTTAGAGGGATTTGGGTCAAATGCAGGCAAATGGGACTAGATTATTTTAGGATATCTGGTCTGCATAGATGAGTTGGACTGAAGGGTCTGTTTCCGTGCTGTACATCTCTATAACCCTATAATAACCTGTAAACATTAGTGAAGTACTGGAGTACAGAAGATGACTCACCTTTGTTTAACATTATGCTTTTGCAGTGTATTCCTTTTGGTATCGCTGACATGATCTGGACAACCAATACGAACTGATCCAATAATTCACGGTCACAAATGAGGTGAACTACAGTCTTCTACTGGGATGGCCAGAATGATCCCAAATCACGAACCAGGTTACAGGTAAAAACCAAATATGTCCAGCGACCTCGCAATCCCTATACCCTGTGTGCCAAACCCGATGAGGTTCATTGGGACCAGAATGCCCACTGAGGGCAGACCCTACCTCAGATGCCCACCCATCAACCACCACTGAGTAACCGTTTCTCGAGCGGACCCTGGAAATGGGGACATGCAGGCCACAATACTACACCTGTGGAACTGGGAATAAGACAGCAAAATCCCATCAGGAATGAATGGCAGGCCCTTGTTTTAATTGTGGGAGAAATGGCCATGGAAGAACAGGAAATGACATCACCATAAGAAATGACATCACCACAGGAAATGGCATCACCAACCCAAGGAAACCCAAATCCATAAATAGAAAGCAGGCTACACCACCAATGCTTCATCAAGAGGCTCACTGAAGATGTTACCTAGTATAGTGGTGAAACATCTGAAAACGAACCTTCCAGCTCAGCGAGCAAATCTATATCCAGAGCGAAGCATCCTTATCATGACCGTGGAACTATCGCAGGGATTGATAGTAGTACAATATGTGGGTGATTTGCTTGTTGTCAGCAATGGTGTGTCCAGCTGCGAAACCAAAACCGCACTTCTACTAAATTTCTTGCCCTCCTTAGGATAGGACAACGTTATTCAGAATATTCAGTTTGCCACCGATTCTGGATTATTGAGCAAGCAGCTTTCGAAACTCCACTATCGGCACAGAAAACTGAGTTTGTTTGCCCTCACTTGTGCTTGCATATTAGCAAAGGAATATCAGCAAATATATCTACTGACTTTCATTACGCTTTTGGCATGACCATGATTACGGAGCCCTGTGGGAACGTGGAAGATTTTTAACTTCCACAGGACAAGCTATCAGTAATGCTGTTTTTGTGCATAACCCCCTACAGGATTTGCAACTGCCAGCCAGTCCAGCGCTAAACAAATGTTCGGCCCACACTGGTGCAACGGCTACAGTCTCCAAAGGCAATGAGCAGATAGATGCTGATGCCAAGCAGGCGGCCTTACACCCCATATATCTGGTTCCAGGGGGTTCCTAGCAAAACCTGGTTAGAAGCAGTATGAGGAGGGGTGTGCCAGACCAGAGTGAGATACAGAAATTACAGGGGGACGCCCCCTGCTGAGGAGCACAAACTATGGACTCAAATGGGGTGTTCCCTTGATACTCAAACCAAGCTATGGCTGACCTCTGAGGGACAAGTTTGTGTTTCATCCTTGCTCCTACCTATTTTAGTTCATTATATGTATAATTGCACACACACTTGGCAAGGAGGGAATGGTTAATACTTTATTATAGTCTTGGTGGCACTCTGTTTTTCAGAAAGCAGCTAAAAAGAGAGCTGAAGCACGTTTAATTTGAAAAAGCCCTAATTGCTGGAAAATGGAGACCCTGCAGTTCTGGAAACACCCCCTTGCCTCGTGGGCTTTTTATTTGTCTACAGCTTGATTTTATCGATTTGCCTAGGGTACAATGTTATAAGTATTGTTTAGTAATAGTAGATGCTTTTTAATAGATTGATCGAAGCCATCCCAACAACTGATAATACTGCTACAACAATGGTCAAAAAGTGGAAAATATCGGAATAAGCTATCCATAACTCTGCAAGGTTTACACTCACAGGTATGCCAAGCCTATTGAGAAGGTGATAATTCTTTGAGGGACACTACCCTATTGTAGAACCTGGAGATTTCATCCTGATTAAGAACTGGAACCGGGGCACATTGGAGCCAACATGGAAAGGTCCATTTTAAGTGTTGCTGACTACACCCACGGCCATACAAGTGCAAGGACAAATCCCATAGTGCCCATAGTGTTAGGTGCATTAGTCAGAGGGAAAATGGGTCTAGGTGGGTTACTCTTTGGAGGGTTGGTGTGGACTTGTTGGGCTGAAGGGCCTGTTTCCATACTGTAGGAAATCTAATCTAATCGAATCTAATCTCCTGGATGCATACAACCGACTGCAAATGGTCCAGGACATTCAGCCTCGGACCTTCGGGTGACCATCCTCCAAGGTGGACTTCGGGACAGGCAGCAGAGGAAAGTGGCCGAGCAGAGGCTGATAGCTAAGTTCGGTACCCATAGGGAGGGCCTCAACCGGGACCTTGGTTCATGTCACATAACAGGTGATCACCATTGCACTACACACACACACACAGATATTCCTACACACACACACTCTCACATACACATGGACACAGGTACACACAGACGCGCACACAGACACCCACACACACCCTTATAGACACACACACTCCCACACTCACACATGCACCCCCTCACAGACTTAAGACACTCTGCACTCACTACACACACACACACTTTCTCACACTCACAACCCCCACCCCAGACAGACACACACACAGACAGACAAAGACCCACATGGACACATATATTTTGTGTGGTGAATTTGTACTTGCAGAATTACATTGCACTTTGCTCAAAAACTGCATACATTCATGTAGAACTCTGAGCTCAAAAACTGCATGAATTTATGTAAAACTCTGTTATCTCACTTTTTAGATTAGAATCAATCTAAACATCAGGTCATAGACAGAGAACACAGCGGGCTAACACCTTCAACATATTGTCTCGCTATCACCATTGTTAACAGCTAACCCGAGAATGCAACTTTAAAAAAAAAGGGTTTTGTGATTTACACATGAAAGAAGTGAAACTATCACTGTATCCTAACAGATGAAAGGCTTAACAAACAATCAATTTTTCAATGTATAATTTCAGTTACATCACACTGCAAATTTTTGCTATAAATTCTGTGTTACGATCGAGCCCTCCACAATCACCTGATGAAGGAGCATCGCTCCGAAAGCTAGTGTGCTTCCAATTAAACCTGTTGGACTATAACCTAGTGTTGTATGATTTTTAACTTTGTACACCCCAGTCCAACACCGGCATCTCCAAATCATGACTGCAAATGAGTCAGTGAACAAACAGACAAGGACTAAGAAAAATGTACTGGACACTGGTGACTTTGATGACTTTGGGGGGATTTACTTTGGAGGCAGGAGGATTTCAGACTGACACCTCTTTGTGCCTGGGAGGGCAACTACAATTATACATCAGAATGCCTTTTTGTATTTGGCTTATCAAAGTGCCCAAATGACGGGAAAAGTAACTGATTCTTAGGTATGTGCTCATGTGCCGTTCCTATTCACTGTGGACATTCCTTTATGGACTGTTTCCTTTGGCTGGCCCGAGGTGGCCAAATGGCTAATATGCCAGAACTCTTCTGATGATTCTGATAAAATTAAGGAAGTGTAAGAATGGCAGTCAGCCAACCTGGCTTCAATAGATCCCATATACCCCCTTTCCTGGTGGTCTTTAATAATACTATTAATGACACTATTTGCTTTAGTTAAAATGGGAACTTCTCCAGTGGGTTATAGATGGGATCTAGTCGATGTTGCTACACTGTCACATGGATTGAACCTAGCCAAAATTTGACTAAATTCAATTACTTTTTGTTTGATTGGTCCGCCATCCTTCATAAGACATCAGGGTCCCTCTGGAATGGCCCTACTCCCAAGCCATGGAGAGACGGATATTCTAGCCTAGCCACCTATATCGGCACCTATTTTATTTATGAACTCAAAGCCTATCTGTAGCTCCCCTCAGACTTGTGGGGATCATGTTATATAGGGTATGTAGTTCCTCTCATTCGGGTTTTAAACAAGTTACCTTTAACGCTGAGGACCAAGAGGTACCTCCCTGGTCTCCTTTCCTTTATGGGGATGCTGCTGCACTTCCCCCCACCTCCCATTGGATTCGCGAGATTTAGGATAATACTGGAAATTGTTGCCAATAATACTGCCAATGCTCTGACTAACATCAAAGCTGAAATGGTCACAATCAGGACAGTGAGCTTCAGAATCGTTTGGCCTTGGACTTCCTACGAGCTAAGGAGAAGGTGGAACTAATGCCATTGTAAGAAAGGAATGTTGTACCTACATTCCTGACAGATCCTCCAATATTACTGATCTGTCCAGGCACATTACCCAGGAGGTTCAGAAACTCAAGGATATAGGTTTTGGTGAATTCAGTAGTACTACAGGATGGTGGCTATTTAAGGGTGTCTTCGGGAATATTGGGGTCATGTTTTTACATTTTCATGCTACATTACTTACTTGCCTGCATTCTCGCATTCAAATGCTTGTAGTCAATAATATCTAGTTGCTATCGTCATAAATTTCGGTGGGTTATTCTTTGAAGGGTCAGTGTGGACTTGTTGGGCCGAACAGGGAATCTAATCTAATCTAATCATTAATAAAAATGATCAAAAGGAGGGAATGATAAAGTATTGGGGAATCAATAGTTATAAGCCTCCATTTTAAATCTCCATCTTGCAATAATAATTTGTTTACAAATTTAAAATGGAAGTCACAGTGAAAATGAGAATGAATTAAGGAATGTGAGGCTCTTGACATATCCTTATAGTTCTGCTTTTCCAGGCAATGCCAATGAATAGAATACTGCTAAATGTTTAGCTTTATCTGCTTTGATGCAAGAGAATGGCACCCGATGAAGAAACATTTTAAATCAATCGCTTTGTTTTCGATCTATGAGAACAAGACTAAAATATATTAATCATCTAATTGTAATTATGTGAATTTAATTAGAGGTAGAAACATTATATTGTGAGAAATGAAAAATTCAAAATTGTTATGCACATAAGGGCTATAAAATATGTTGCCTTTTTGCTGAAAAAAACCAGAGCTCTCTCATCAGTCCAACCAGGGATATCTTGATTGATACTCCCGCCGGCTTAAACCAAAATAAAGTAAGTTTTAAAATTGAAATTTTTGTGTGGTCCGAGACTTCCTTTTTGTGGTCAACATATCAACACCAAATGGTCTGCAGCAGTTCAAGGAGGCAGCTTAACATTACCTTCTCAAGGGCACTTACTGAGGGGTAAGAAATACTGACCCTGCCTGAAATGGCCACATCACCTGAAAGAATACATTTTTAAAATGTGCCAGAAGATGGCAGCTTGAGGAAATTGTGGCTCAGACCTCAATCTTAATAATTCAAGCCAGTTATTTGTGCCTGTTCCACCTGAAGAGTTTCGACAAAGGTCTAATATCTGGTAACATTAACTCTATTTTTCTTCTACTGATGCTTCCAGAATACTTACAGCACATTCTGCTTATATTCCAGAGGTAGATTGTTGTTTTGCTGTCCTCTAATTTTGTCCTGGTGCTTTACTGGCAACAGGTTTTCAGTAAACAAGGTGTCGTTGGGGTGGTTTTATGGAGAGTGACCAGTATTAGTCCTAAAGAATACACCTATTGTTCTGTCCCATGAGCTCCACAATATTGAGCAAATGTTTTTGAAAATTCATCTTTCTTGTGGTGGCCTACAAGTCTTTTTCAGGACAACTGTGTAGGTCTTATGTAGATCAAGGGGCAATTAACTTTTGTAACCAACACATGCTTTAGGCCTTTAATTAACAAATGTAAAACCCCTAATGCCTGTTTCAGGCAGCGACTAAGAATGCCTCAAAACTCTGCTCAGAATAGAAGCTGTTCAGAGTGGAAGATGCAGGCTAGAGCTCCTAAATATTGGTCACTTTTGGCCTATCTAATAACACATCCAGTTTCTCACCTGATAATCGATTGCAGAAATCAATAGCATTGTAGTACTTCCTTCTAAAAACTAATAATGGAAAGCTGAATCAAGTTTTTCAGTATGGACCTGATTAAAGATTACAAACAGAATGTACAAAAATAGAGTATTTCTATGAAATGCAAACATACCACTCCTATGACGTTATAATAATAAGATAAATAAACCTAACTCACTACCTTGTAAGTAGATTCTCTACTCTTGGGATTTTTTGACAGGGATTATTTGCAATTAAATCATATATATCCTGGGTGCCAACTGCAGGAAGTAGGTTTGGAGAAGTACATTGCTTTAAAGATGTTGCCTAGAATCTGGATCTGTCTTGCCTGAACATCTGCCACCTCTCGCACCCCTCCAAACCCCTGCTATTAAAGTTAATAATCACACAACACTAGGTTATATTCCAGTAGGTTTATTTGGAAGCACTAGCTTTTGGAGCACTGCTCCTTCATCAGGTGGTTGTGGAGTATAAGATCATAGGACTCAGAATTTATATCAAAAGTTTATAGTGTGATGTAACTGAAATTATATATTGAAAAAGACCTGGATTGTTTGTTAAGTCTCTCATCTTTTAGAATGAACATGTTGGTTTCAGTTCTTTCATATGTAAACCGTAGAACTTCTTTGGAGTTACATTCTCAAGTGAACTTTAGCAATTGGTGCCATGTCAGCCGAGATAATGAATTGAAGGTGTGAGGTGCCCTGTGTGAGACTCGGTGCCACAATGTTCAGACTGATTCTAATCTAAAAAAGGGATTTACAGAATCGTACATGGATTCATGCAGTTTTTGAGCAAAATAAAATGTAATTCTGCAAATACAAATTCACCCCACAAACTTATGTATTTGTGTGTGGGTGGGGGGTGAGAGAGAGCTGGTTATGAGTGTCTGTGAGAGAGTGTGTGTATGTGTATGAGTGTGAGTGTAAAGGAGTATAGGTCTGTGAGACGGTGCATGTGTGTGTGTGAGCGTGTGAGTGTGTGTGTATGAGCATATGAGAGAGGGTCTGTGTGAGTGTATGGGTCTGTAGGAATATGTGTGTTTGCAGGAATGTGTATGTGTAGGAGTGTCTGTGCATGTGTGTGTTTCTGTCTGTCTGTGAGTGTGCTTCTGTCTGTGTGTGTGTGCATCTGTGTCTTTGTCTCTGTGTCTATGTCTGTGTGTGTTTGTAGTGCAGTGGGGTCACCTGTAGTGTGATGTGAACCCAAGGTCCCAGTTGAGGCCATCCCCATGGGCACCGAACTTGGCGATCAGCCTCTGCATTGTTACCTGTCCTGAAGTCTGCCTTGGAGGATGGTCTTCCGAGGAGCGACCAAACAAAGAGTCAACTTGGACCCCAAGCCGCTGCCCTGGCCTTGACATGTATGCTCAAACCATCAGGAAATATATAAATGCCAGATTCTTCAGCCGCACCCACAAGATAGGGAGAAACATCACCCGATCACAATGCAATGCCATCCGTGCTCTTAAAACCAATCAACATTGTCATCAAACCAGCAGATAAATGAGGAGCCATTGTCATTCAGAATAGAACAGATTACTGCAACTGAACAACTAGGAACACTACAAATAACTACCATCCGATCCGGGCCAAAGAGCATGCCTGTGAACAAACACATTGATCAGGACTTTGGATCCAGTTCTTCAGAGTTGCCTACGCACCCTCATCCCACATACTTCTCGCGTAGGCAACTTCTACTGCCTTCTGAAGATACACAAGGCCAATACACCAGAACGTCCCATCGTATCAGGCAATGGGACCCTCTCTGCCTATGTCGAAGACGTTGTACAGTGGACCCCCAGCTTTTGTCACGACACCACAGATTTCTTACAGAAACTCAGCACCCACAGACCAGTTAAACCGGCACCCTTTGTCGTCACAATGAACGTTTCAGCACTCTACACCAGCGTCCCCCTCAATGACGGCATTGCAGCAACAACCTTGGTATTCAACACCAACAACTGCCAATCTCCGAGCACCATCCTACAACTCATCTGCTTTATCCTCGACCACAACATTTTCACCTTTGACAACCAGTTTAGATTAGATTAGATTACTTTTAGATTAGATTAGATTACTTACAGTGTGGAAACAGGCCCTTCGGCCCAACAAGTTCACACCGACCTGCCTAAGCGTAACCCACCCATTCCCCTACATTTACCCCTTCACCTAACACTACGGGCAATTTAGCATGGCCAATTCACCTAACCTGCACATTTTTTTTTGGACTGTGGGAGGAAACCGGAGCACCCAGAGGAAACCCATGCAGACACGGGGAGAAAGTACAAACTCCACACAGACAGTTGCTTGAGACAGTTCTTCATCCAGACACACAGAACAGCCATGGGGACCACATTTGTACCCCAATATGCCAACATTTTCATGCACAAGTTCGAACAAGACTTCTTCTCTACACAGGACCTCCAACCAATACTACGCTGATGACATTTTCTTCCACTGGACCCATGGCGAGGAGTCACTGAAATAAAACTGCATAATGATATCAATGAGTTTCATCCCACCATCAAACTCACCGTAGACTATCTCTACTATCTGTCTCACTCTTGGATACATGCATCTCCATCAAGGATGGGCACCTCAGCACCTCACTCTACCACAAACCCACGGATAACCTCACGACGCTACACATCTCCAGCTTCTACCCGAAACATATTAAAACCCATCCCCTCTGGACAAGTCCTGCGCATACATAGAATCTGTTCAGATGAGGAGGAATGTGACAGGCACCTGGAAGTACTCAAGGATGCCCTCATAAGAATGGGGTACAATGCTGAACTCATCAACCGCCAGTTCCAACGTGCCACAGCGAGAAATCGTAATGACCTCCTCAGGAGACAGACACGAGCTGCAACCGACAGGGTACCCTTCATTGTCCAGTATTTCCAAAAAAATGATGCCATGTTCTTCACAGCTTGCAACACATTATCAATGAGGATGAGCACCTCGCTAAGACCTTCCCCACATGTCCACTTCTCGCCTTTGAACAACCACCAAACCTCAAACAGATCATTGTTCACAGCAAATTGCCCAGCTTTCAGGACAACACCATACAACCTTGTCATGGCGGATTCTGCAAGACGTGTCAGAGTGTCAATAGGGATACCACCAATACGCGTGGGGACACCACCCACCATGTACATGGCAGGTACTCATGTGATTCAGCCAACGTTGTCTATCTCATATGCTGTAGGCAAGGATGACCTGAGGCATGGTACATTGGTGAGACTGAGCACAGGCTACAGCGTTGGATGAATGGATATCGCTCATCAATCAACAGACAGGAGTGTTCCCTCTCAGTCGGACAACACTTCAGGACATTTGATCTTGGACCTTTGGTTGACCGTCCTCCAAGGCGGACTTTGGGACAGGCAAACCCTTTCTCATACACAAGCTCTCTCTCATTTGTTCACACATACATTCCCACAATCACATGCACACATGCACCCTCTCACAGACTTTACACCCATTTACACTCACACTCACACACACACACATAATCTTTCACAGACACTCATCACCCCGTGCCCACACACACACCCACATGCACACACACACATAGGTTTGTGGAGTGAATTTGCACTTGCAGAATTCCATTTTATTTTACTCAAAAACTGCACGAATCCATTTAAGATTCTGTAAATCCGTTTTTTAGATTAGA
Source organism: Chiloscyllium plagiosum (assembly GCF_037043375.1). NCBI lineage: Eukaryota > Metazoa > Chordata > Chondrichthyes > Orectolobiformes > Hemiscylliidae > Chiloscyllium > Chiloscyllium plagiosum. The sequence continues at coordinate 49,343,889 of NW_028270145.1, forward strand.
ACCAGTCTGAACATTATGGCACAGACAATCTCACAAGAGGCACATCACACCTTAAATGCATTATCTGGGCCGACATGACACCAATTGTTAAAGTTCACTTGAGAATGTAACTTTAAAAAAGTTCTGGTATTTACATAGGAAAGAACTGAAACCAACATGCCCATTCTAAAAGAGGAGAGACTTAACAAACAATCCAGGTCTTTTTTAATATATAATTTCAGTTGCATCACACTGTAAACTTTTGCTATAAATTCTGTGTCTTATGATCTTATACTCTACAACCACCTGACAAAGTGGTTGTAGAGTGTTGCGAAAGCTAACGCTTCAAAATAAACCTGTTGGACTATAACCTGTTGTTGTGTGATTTTTAACTTTGTACACCCGAGTCCAACACCGGCATCTCCAAATCATGCCTGCTATTAAAGAAACTAAAAGAAGTTGATCCATAATTTTAATCTTTGAAAAAGTTTTCTGAAGCATGTTGAAGTTAGTAAGTGTCAGTAAAAGAACTTGTAGGGAAAAATGATCCTTTTGGTCATAAGATTTAGGTTAGAAAAGGACATAGGCTAATCTAAAATTAAAAATGGAGAATGTAGAGAAGCCTGAAGAAATGCATTTTGATAGGGAGGACTAGAAACAGTAATATAGCATAAAGGATATGGATCTGAAAGGGGTACAACAGCAGATGGACCTACAGGATGTATGTGCACAAATTACTGAAGATGGCAGAGTAGGTTGAGAAAGTGGAAAACATGTGACATAGGAAAAATTTTGTTTTAATTTTCAAAGACACTTTTTTAGATTTTCTCAAAGCCCACCTTTTGGGTTGAAGGACTTTAGGGGCTTTTTCTATATTTTCTTTTTTATTAGTCATGAAGTCACATTAACTTCTGTGTTATTGGTGATTTCATTTTGAATTTCGGATTTTGTTCTATAGATAATACAAGTGTCATAGACTGTAAAGACATATTGATTGATGGATATTGGCTGGGACACTGGAAGAAGTTCCATACTCTACCTTGAAAACTGCTCTGAGATCATGTAAGTCCAATTGAGAAATTAGGTGAGGTTTCTTTTCCAATATCACATCTGAAAACATTTCTTGGAATGCTGAACTCCCTCAGTATTGCCAGCCTAGATATTATATATTCCAAATGACGGACAGCCAGAAAGAGCCACCTAAACGGCCGCTTCAGATGGTGATCCTGGCGGATACTGGATTTGAGACACAGTCAGGAGGTTGAATTGATTGTTGTCTGCAGACATCAGCCAAATGGACAAAGGTGGAAGATGATGTGGGAGGCGATTTTTCAGAGGAAACCAAACTACACCAATCAGATCAATACTGAGGTGATGAGCAGTTCAGAGGCTGGGAATCCTGCAGCAAGTAATTCACTTTCAATTCCCCAACGCCTGTCCACCATCGACAAGGCACAAGTCAGGATTGTGATGAATTACTTTTCACATGCCTGCATATGAGTGCAGCTCCACCAATGTTTGAAGCTTAACAACATTCAGGACAAAGCAGCCCAAATGGTTGGCACCACATTCACAAATGTCCACTCCCTTCACCTGAAACACAACAGCAGCAGTGTGTACTATCTACAAGATGCACTGCAAAAATTCACTAAAACTCGTCAGATGGTAAATTCCAAACCCATGACCTCTACCAACTGGAAGGACAAGTGTTGCAGATGCAAGGGGAACACCACCCCCTGCAAGTTTCCCTTTGAGTCCTCAAAACCATCCTGACTTGGAACAACTGTTCCTTCATTGCTGTTAGGGTCAAAGTTCTGGAGTTCCCTCTCTACTGGAGTGTTCCCACACCATATGGGACGACAGCAATTCAAAACATGGCTCATCACCACCTTCTCAAGGGGAGGTCAGGAACAGGCAATATATGTTGGGCCCAGTCAGCAGTAGTCATGTCACACGAGTGAATAAAGACAGTCTCTAGAATGAGATCAGAACACATTGTCTTCTTATTCAGAAAAGAAAAATAATACCAAAGAAACTGAATATGTCCCCATGGGAATACTGTTCCTAATCCAAACCATGATGAAACCAAATGTAAGCACAGATAACATGTTGACAGCATTAAAATAGGGCTATTGTTAAAAAACAATGATGGTAACTTCTTCCTGGACATAATGACGGTGGCTCAAGGTCAGGCTTGAGGTGTTTGCCAGCATATCTCCTGGAAGCTGGGCCTTATGCAGGCTCTGTCGTAACTCTATCTTTCCCACATATGACGATGATCTTTATCTCATTTGCTACCCCATCATTGAGATTTTCAAGATTTTTTGGGTTTTTTCGAGCCTCCCATCCTTGTATTTAATTTGAGCACTGATGCAGAATCTGAAGATAAGGTCTCCTTCCTATCGGAAAGATGTTGTGAAACCTGAAAGGGTTCAGAAAAGATTTACGAGGATGTTGACAGGGTTGGAGGATTTGAGCTACAGGGAGATGCTGAATAGGCTAGGGCTGTTTTCCCTGGAGTGTTGGATGCTGAGGGGTGACCTTATAGAGGTTTATAAAACCATGAGCGGCATGGATAGGATAAATAGACAAAATCGTTTCCCTGGGGTCAGAGAGTCCAGAATTAGAGGGCATAGGTTTAGGTTGAGAGAGGAAAGATATAAAAGAGACCTAAGGGGCAACATTTTCACGCTGAGGGTGGCACGAGTATGGAATGAGCTGCCAGAGAAAGTGGTGGAGGCTAGTACAATTGCAACATTTAAAAGGCATCTGAATGGGTATATGAATAGGAAGGGTTTGGAGGGATATGGGCCAGGTGCTGACAGGTGGGATATCTGATTGGCATGGATGAGTTGGACCAAAGGGTCTGTTTCCATGCTGTACATTTCCTTGACTCTCTAACTCCATAAAGATTTGCAGAAAGGTGACAGGTGAATGGTTCTAGCTGAATTTTCCTTGCAGGGTGGCATGGGCCAATAGGCTTGCTATGTTATAACCATTCTGTGATACTGTATTGTTTCCAATCACATATCCTAAATTTCGCTGTCTCCCTGGCAAATAATGAAGCAAAGTAATTACTTAATATTTTTGTCTTACTGCAATCTTATGTAATTTTTCTTCTATCCATTCCTGGCCCACATGTTAGTTTAGTGGCGTCTTTTGTTTGAACTTTATCAGACTGGGGGTTTGAGAAAGGTGTTTCTTGTCATTTATACAAATTTTAACTTGGAAGAAAACAGTCTGTTTATATCAGTAATTTGAGACGTATCCAAACAATTCAGATATATTTACAGCATACCCGAGGGGCCATAATTTGCACCTATTGATATTGGAAGGGCACCACTGACAACTGACACAAAAACAGAAATTGCTGGGGAAACTCAGACAGCACCTATGGGAAGAAAGCAGATTTAACATTTCAATTCCGGTGACTCTTCATCAGATGTATGACACTCATTTAGTCATGGACAGGGACACCACTCCCCTCACCTCTGTCCGAGGGATCTTTCCACATCCGTCAGAAATTTACTTGTACTTCTACCAATATCATCTACTGCATCCGTTGCACCTGGTGCGGTTCCTCTAAATCGGGGAGAGAGGACACCTTCTTGCTGATTGTTTCAGAGAACATCTCTGGGACCCACCAACCCCACCGGCCACGACTGAACACTTCAACTCCCCCTCCCACTCCGTCAAGGACATGCAGGTCCTGGGCCTCCTCCGCCACCGAACTGTTACCACCCGACGCCTGGTGGAGGAATGCCTCATATTTCGCCTTGGGACCCTGCAACCACATGGGATAAATGTGGATTTCAACAGCTTCCTCATTTCCTCTCCCCCCCCACATTATGTCAGTCCCAAGCCTCCAACTTGGCACCACCCTCTGGAACTGTCCATCACTCCCCTCTCTGACTTATCACCTTCTTCCCCATCTTCATCCACCTATTGCTTTCCCAGCTACCTTACCTCCAACCCACCCTGCCCACCCCCATTTATCTCTCAGCCTGGACATACAAGCCTCATTCCTGAAATGTTGATTCTCCTGCTCCTCGGATGCTGCCTAACTTGCTGTGCATTTCCAGCACTACATTCTCAACTTTAACCTTTACCTTCCTTAAAGACCTTAATTTCCCCTTCTACGTGGTTGAAGGTGCCCTCCAACGCATCTCAACCATGTCTCGCACCTCTGCCCTGAAACCCCACCCGTCCAACCGCAACATGGACAGAACCCCCGGTCCTCACTTTCCACCCCACCAACCTCCGCAACAAACCACATCATCTGCCAACATTTCCACCACCTACAAATGGACCCCCCCACCAGGGATATATTTCCCTCCCCATCCCTATCCATTTTCCAGAAAGACCGTTCCCTCCTGTTCAGGTCCACGCCCCCTAACAACCCACTCTCCCTTCCTGGCATCTTCCCCTGCCACCACAGGAATTGCAAAACCTGCGCCCACACCTCCCCCCTCACCTCCATCCAAGGCCCCAAAGAAGGCTTCTTTGGGGCCTTGGATGGAGGTGAGGGGGGAGGTGTGGGCGCAGGTTTTGCAATTCCTGTGGTGGCAGGGGAAGATGCCAGGAAGGGAGAGTGGGTTGTTAGGGGGCGTGGACCTGAACAGGAGGGAACGGTCTTTCTGGAAAATGGATAGGGATGGGGAGGGAAATATATCCCTGGTTTCACCTCCATAAATGTCATTGATTGTATCTGTTGCTCCTGATGCGGTCTCCGTTACATTGGGGAGACTGGATGCCTTCTTGCAGAGTGCTTTAGGGAACATCTCTGGGACACCCGCTCCAATCAACCCCACCACCCCGTGGCCGAACATTTCAATTCCCCCTCCCACTCTGCCAAGGACATGCAAGACCTGGGCCTCTTCCACTGCCACTCCCTCACCACTTGACACCTGGAGGAAAAATGCAGTATGTTCCGCCTCGGGACCCTTCAATCCCAAGGCATCAATATGGGCTTCACCAGTTTCCTCATTTCCCCTCCGCCCACCTTACCCCAGTTCCAATGTCCCAGCTCAGCACCTGATTTGGAGATGCCGATGTTGGACTGGGGTGGTACAAAGTTAAAAATCACACAACACCAGGTTATAGTCAACCTGGTTTAATTGGAAGCACTAGCTTTCGGAGCACTGCTCCTTCATCGGTTGTGGAGGACACAATTGAAAGACACAGAATAAACCTATTGGACTATAACCTGGTGTTATGTGATTTTAAACTGTCCAGCTCAGCACCATCCCCATGACATGACCCACCTGTCAATCTTCTTTCCCACCTATTTGCTCCACATTCCTCTCTGACCTATTACCTCCATCCCCACCCCCATTCACCTATTGGACTCTTGGCCTACCTTCTCCCCAGCCCCACCCTCCCATTTCTCTCTCCACCCTGGAAGCTCCCAGCTTCATTCCTGATGAAGGGCTTTTGCCCGAAATATTGATTTTTCTGCTCCTCGGATTATGCCTGACCTGCTGTTTTTTTCCAGTACCACTCTGATCTTGATTTTAGCCTCGGACATTCAAGATTTGGCCACGTACAGAATTCACTTTATTACCCAGATCTAACATTTCAACTACAAGCCGCTCAAAGGAAATAGTCAAGGGAAACACCAAGTAAAATTCGCAGGATAATACTTTCTGAGTGTTTTTTTTCTCGCATTTTCTGCTTTTACGCGCAATTCATAATTTTTCCAATTATGTTATTTTCTTTCTTACTTCGATAGTTGGGCACATGACTATTGGCATATTCCAGTAACAAAGTTATAACCCTACATTGGTAGGAGCGTTCTCAACCGAGGGACTGAAAAAAATCCTGTCCCATTCTGGAACAATATTCAAAGATCTTTTTGATGCCCTTTAATTGTCCTCGATGTGCACTAAATCAAAATCGAACGAATACATAAAATTCATATAACACATATGACCACCGAGAAATATTAACTGTTCGTCATTTCAACTTGTAGGGGATGTAGCTCAGTGGTAGAGCGCATGCTTTGCATGTATGAGGCCCCGGGTTCAATCCCCGGCATCTCCATTTTATTTGCAGTGGGTTGTGTTGAAACATTTTTAGATTAGATTTAGATTACTTACAGTGTGGAAACAGGGCCTTCGGCCCAACAAGTCCACACCGACCCGCCGAAGCGCACTCACCCAGACCCATTCCCCTACGTTTACCCCTGCACCTAACACTATAGGCAATTTAGCATGGCCAATTCACCTAACCTGCACATTTTTGGACTGTGAGAGGAAACCGGAGCAATCTGAATGAGCAATCTGAAAGAAGCCACTTCACACTGTATGCGGTAGCATCGTTTCCTTTGCAGTCAGCACTAATGTATTTTTCTTATTACAAACTAGAGCGGTTTAAAGTTATCATATCTAAAATTTAGAAAGCATCATTTTCACAAAGTTAAAAATTTGACCGGAAGCAGTTTTCAAAGAAGCGTTTGCAGAAGCGCTACAGTAGGAGGGGATGTAGCTCAGTGGTAGAGCGCATGCTTCGCATGTATGAGGTCCCGGGTTCAATCCCCGGCATCTCCACAGATTTTGCTTACCATTCCGCAGCACTTGAGTCAATATTGTGTTGAAGAATGATATTTCACGACTGATGTTACGTGAAAGTTATTACTTCATTCTGACCAATACACACACCTTTCTCTTTGGGATATCTTTAAGTTCGGAATGGAAATAGTGATTGGTTAACACGTATAAACATTGAAAGGAAACAGTTCACATCTTTGATGAGTCCTTTGCAAGGTGGAGTTGAGTTTCTTTTAGTTACTAATTACTTAAAACAATAACGAATATATTTATATTTTGGATATACGGGATATTAGTTGATTTAATAGAGTATCTGTTGGACAGAACTAACACAAGAGGGTTAAAGGCTCTCTGCAAGTGTACTTATGTCATAATCCCCTTATTGTTTACCAATATCACTGTTATTGTTTTTTCTTTGTTGGTTCGTTTATTGTCTCCTTTACATTTGAAATGGCTCACCGGCCTCTTCAAACAACTCACCCTCTATCTATCGCCACTCTAGCTGCTGTTCCGTCACAACACGAAAGTAAAAATGCTGCAGATGCTGGAAATTGAAAAAGAAGCAAAAGGTGCGAGATATAATCGAATCATAGAAATATTACGACGCAGAATTACAGAATTTTTACAGCGCAGCGGGAGGCCATTAAGCCTGCACTTGCTGTCCAAATGACCATTCACTTCTACCATTCCCCTGCCTGCTCATCGGAATCCTGCACGTTATTCTTTTCAAATTAGACGACTCTCTTTTAAATGTATTCATTTAACTTACTTTTCACACTGTCAGGCAGTGAATTTCAGATACTAACGGCTAGCTACCTGAAAAAGCTTCTTTCTCATATCATTTTTGTTTTCTTTTAGTTTTGTTTTGTGACTTTTGCTGATTATTTTAAATTTACGTCACTTGTCCTCAATCCTTTCACAAGAGAAAACAGTTTCTTTTTGTTTAGTCTGTCCAAAATCTTCATGATTTTGGAAAGTTCTATCTGATCCCTTCCTACGTCTTCTAATCTAAGGAAAACAGTAACTTCTCTAATCTTCACAACCCAAGTTCCTCATTCTTGGAACTATTTTTGTAAATGTCTTCTGTAGTCGTAACAACGCTTCCACATCCTTCCTAAATTGTGGTACCCACAACTGGACGCAATACTACAGCTGAAGTCAAACTAGCGTCATATACAAATTCATCATAGCTTCCTTCTCTTGTCCTCTGTGTCCTTGATAAGAATGCCTGGTACTCTGCTTGCTTTATTAACTATGTTCTCAACATTTCCTTCCACTGCTGATGACATATATAAATATACACCCAGGTCCCTCTGCTCCATTTTAAAGTTGTATTCTTTAATATGTATTGATTTTCCATGATCCTCTGATGAAGGAGCAGCAAACTGAAAACTTGTGGTTTCAGATAAACCTATTGGACTATTAACTGGTGTCACGTGACTTCTGACTTAATCAATTAAGATATCAATGGATTGGTTGGATGGGCAGAGAAGAGGCAAATGAAGAAGTGTGATGTATTTTGGGGACACTAACTAAGCTGATCAAAAGAATATGCAATACATGGGAGAATACTAAAAAAAGAGTAGATGAAGTGAGGGACTCTGGAATTATTGTCCATAAATCCTAACAGGAAAGCTTGATTAGTAAAAAGGAAGGAATGTGGAATCTTTTCCTCAGGATAGAGTTTAAGAGCAGGGTGGATGTTGGAAGTGTATAAATTATTAGTTAGACTATAACTTGAGTTCTGTGTGCAGTTCATTACAGAAAGGATGTAATTTGACAAGAAAGGATATAGGTGAGATATGTGTGAATGTTGCCAGGACTGAAAAACTTTAGCTATAAAGGAACATTAGGTAGGCCGTGTTTGTTCTCCTTGCAACAGAAGAAGTTGAGGGAAGATTTAATTGAGATGCCCAAAATTGTTAGGGGCCTGAATAATGACTTATGGAGAAGACCGGTTTGTCTTGGTAGATATGTCAAAGATTTTTTTTCCGTCTTAAATAAATTTAATTTTATATCATTCAGCAATATTAATTAACAGATAGAGAATTTGAAATGTAATAAAATTAATATCAAACAACATTAGTGCAATCAGGACAGTCAGCATGCCTCGGTGAATCACAGACAGCTAAACTGCAAAACATTCTTTGAGTTGACCACAGCGCTGCCTTGCTTATAACTAATGTCGCATAAAAGGTTAACACAGATAGCACGTATGCTGGCAAAGGTCATTCTGAAGTCTATAAAATTAAGATATGTCAAAGATAAGGGAGCATATGCTTAAACTGATTGGTGGAAAGATTATAAGGCTGAATAGGAATGTATTTTTTTATTCACAGGATGGAGGCTTCCTGGAATGGTAGTAGAGGCAGAAACACTGGACTCATTTCAAAGATGTCTGGGATAACCATCATGAGTACAGTAAATGCAGAGCTATGAATAAGAAGCTATGAATAAGTTTAAGGTGGGTTTTTTGATTTTTGATTGGCACAGACACTTGGCATGAGCCAAGTGGCCTTTTTTTTCTTTCCTATAAACATTCCATGGTTGTCCCTACCAAAATAAATCACCTCACATTGTATGGATGAAACACTGAGTTTTACCTGTTTTTGACTTTTCTAATATTTTATATCTTTCATTTTTTTTTGTCAAATAATTGAATGACTCATAATGTCATGCATTTTATAAAGTATTTCTTGAACAATAATTTCCACTGTGAAATCTTTAGAAAGTATAGATATTCAAAACTAAATCATTCTGTAGTCATTTTCTGTTGATGGAAATGGAGCAAATGCCATCTAAATCTTTGTCTTGGTTTAGAATTTATTCCATCACTCACATATTTCTACTTTATAAGTTTGTTAGTTTTGGAGGTTTTGCCTAAATCCTTGACTCTCCACAGGAAGGTGTATGCTCCAGAAAATTGAGGATCCAATGTCATAACTTTTGTTAATTTATCATTTCCCTGAATCAAATTTCCCTCACTGCCAACCTGCTAAATTTATGGAGGATGTTCAAGCAGCCAGAGTCAGAGGAAGAGAGAGCTCTGGGGCATTAGAGGAGTCGAGAGAAGGGATGAGGGATGAGGGTGAGAATATTAAATTGAAAGCTTTGAATGATCCCAAATCTTCAGTGTATTGTTGACAATTTATAACATGTACTGCTGTGAAATGTACAGTTGATTATGCAGTTGTAACTGTGGTCTAGTCAGTAGCCAATGGCCTAAACAGATTTATGCCAGTTAGGATTTATAGTGAACAAAAACATTGAGACTAAAGCTGAGGGAGTGGTTAAGCAAGAAACTTGGAGGAAAGTAGTGGAGAAATATCCATAATAATAAGGAAACCTGAAGTGCTAAAGAAGGCATTTGACTTGTTTTCCTTCATTGCTCATACTATTAAGTATCGGAATTGGGATGTCATGTTGCAGTTGCACAGGATATTGGTTTCGCTACTTCTGGAGTACTATGTATGGTTCTGGTCCACCCTGTTATAGGAGGTATCTTATTAATTTTGAGAGGGTGCAGAAAAGATTTAGAAGGATGTGACAGGGACTAGAGGGTTATAGTTAGGAGAGGCTGGATAGAAATTGGGACTCTTTTTTTCCCCGGAAGGTTGAAAGGTGACCTTATAGGGCTTTATCAAACCATGAGGGGCAGAGATAAGGTGAATAGCAAATGTCTTTTCCTTAGGGCAGGAGAGCTCAAAACTAGAGGGTATAATTTTAAGGAATGAGGTGAAAAATTTAAAAGAGACTTTGGCAATTTTTTTCAAACAGAAGATGGTTTGTATAGAGTCATAGAGTTGTACAGCACAGAAACAGATTGTTCAGTCCAACTCGTCCATGCTGACCAGATATCCTAAATTAATCTGAGGAGTTCATCAGGGTAGTGTTCTAGGTCCAACCACCTTCAGCTGCTTCCCTCCATCATAAGGTAAGAAGGTTTGCTGATTATTGCACAATGTTTAGCACCATTTGTGATTCCTCAGACACTGAAGTAACTCATGTCCAAATGCAACAAGACCTAGACAATATGCAAGCTTTGGCTGACAAGTGGCAAGTAACATTCAAGTAACAAATGCCAGGCTAGACCTTCACCAATAAGAGACGATCTAAACACCCTCCCTTCACATTCAATGGTGTTACATCACTGAATCCCTCTTGATCAACATTGTTCTGGACCAGGCCAGACCCCCTCAAATTATTTTAAGAAGGTAGCCTAGACTCTAACTTTTTCTTATTTTAATGGCAAATGTGAAGTGGGTATTCTGGGTGAGATGTAACTGGTCAAATCACCCATCTTTAAGCAAAACAGAATTTATTTAAACACTACAGTTGAAACACAAATAAAAGAAAGTGGAATTTAGAATAACTAACGATTGGAAAACTTAATGGACCTGATACAGTAACTATTACTAATTAACTGTTCCAATACAATAACTTCCCATAAACACACCCCTTGGCAAAAAGGTAAATTCAAACACAGATCCTTACAGGCAGGAGGGAACAACATCCAGAGAGAGATTTCAGAGAAAGTCAGATGAATCATTTATTGAAGCTTGCATCGACTGGACTCTCACATCTTGTGACTGCTACAGTTAAAACAAACTAGGAAAAAACCTGAGCTGGGAGAACTGGCCACTCCCCTTCCTTTGTTAAACTAGACTCTTTGTCACCCCTATCTTTACGACCTCTCTTCAAATAAATCAAGGACAAAATAACCTTTTTAAAATGACAGCATCATCACACCTCCCCCTCATTAAAAAAGTGAACTGTCAATATACAAAGACGGCTTCATTTTAAACCCCTTAGTCTTATGCCTTTAGTACACTACCTCACATATAAATTACATTGACTGTAAGCATGCAAACATCCACTACTACATTCTATTTCAGTCCATTTACTCCTACCGCTGAACGCTTCCATCTTTCTTCATCCAAATCTCGACAACACATTGGCAATCACATTTTCTTGTCCGGCCATATGTGTAATTTTCAATGGCTGCAATAATAAGCTCCATCTAAACAGTCTGGAATTGTTCTCCCTAAATTGCTCTAAAAACTTTAATGGGTTATGATCAGTATTACAATTGTCTCAGACACAATACGGGCAATATAGATGTTAAAATTTTGAAACACCAACACCAAACTCACGGTCTCCTTCTCAATTCTGGAATATTTCTCTTGATGAATATTCAATTTCCTGGTGAAGTATCCAATAGGCCATTCTATCTTCTTGTGGTCTTCTTGTAAGAGTATAGCACTGACATCCACATTTTCATACCCATAGCCACCTTGAATGGCTTTGCATAATTAGGTGTGGCTCATACTGGGACAGCAGTTAACACAGATTTTAATCTGTCAAATGCTTTCTGACATTTCTCCGTTCATTGAAGTTTTCTGCACTTCGTCATGCATAATTAGATTAGTACTTCCCAGCTTATTCCCAAATATCTCCCATGCAATAGTAATAACTCCTTCAGGTCATTTTAATTTTCCTCTAGAAGGTAACTCAATAATTTATCCCATTTTTTGAGACCTACATCACTGTTCAATTTAATTTGAGGAATCTTGAATTCAGAATCCTCTTAACCTGATTCTTACTGTTATAATCAGTAACACATTCTCCTTTTGCTTTCCTTCCCTATCAAAATACCATTTCAGCATATTCACATGACACACTCTATGAGATTTCTTTATATCTGGAGTCCTTATCAAATAGTTCATCTCGTTCAATCTCCTTTCGATTTGATAAGGTCCATTAAACCTTGCTTTTAAAGATTCACCTATCACTGGATGTAACGCTAATACGTCATATTCATTACCAAAACTATGAGATCTTGACTTTTTGCCTGCTTCCTGTTTCATCATATGCTGTGATATTTTTAAACACTGTCTAGCCAACACCCCCATTCTATTGAACCATTCCCTAAAATTTGATACATAGTCCAAGCATGGGATCTCTGAATTCTGATTCACTAATTTCTCCTTAATTATTTCAGTGGTCCTCTCACTCATGCCCAAAAATGAATTCAAATGGACTGAATTTGATAAATTCATTTTGTGCATTCCTAATGGCAAAAAGAACAAACAGAATTCCTTTATCTCAATTTTCTGGATAGTCTTGACTATATGATCTTAATATAGTTTTTAACGTTCGATGCCAGCTTTCTAATGCTCTTTGCGATTCTGGGTGGTACTGTTACGATGCGGAGGACAAACTCCCTTGTTAGAGTCATAGAGTCAGAGAGATATACAGCATGGAAACAGACCCTTCGGTCCAATCCATCCATGCCGACCAGATATCCCAACCCAATCTAGTCCCACCTGCCAGCACCTGGCTCATATCCCTCCAAACCCTTCCTATCATATACTCATCCAAATGCCTCTTAAATGTTGCAATCGTACCAGCCTCCACCACTTCCTCTGGCAGCTCATTCCATACCCGTACCATGCTCTGTGTGTAAAAGCTGCCCCTTAGGTCTCTTTTATATCTTTCCCCTCTCACCCTAAACCTATGCCCTCCAGTTCTGGACTCCCCAACCCTGGGAAAAGACTTTGCCTATTTACCCTATCCATGCCCCTCAAAATTTGTAAACCTCTATAAGGTCACCCATCAGCCTCCGACACTCCAGGGAAAACAGTCCCAATCTATCCAGCCTCTCCCTATAGCTCAAATTCTCCAACCCTGGCAACATCCTTGTAAGTATTTTCTGAACCCTTTCAAGTTTCACAACATCTTTCCGATAGGAAGGAGACCAGAATTGCACGCAATATTCCAAAAATGGCCTAACCAATGTCCTGTACATGACCTCCCAACTCCTGTACTCAATACTCTGACCAATAAAAGAAAGCATACCAAACGCCTTCTTCACTATCCTATCTACCTGCGACTCCACATTCAAGGAGCTATGCACCTGCACTCCAAGGTCTCTTTGTTCAGCAACACTCCCTAGGACCTTACCATTAAGTGTATAAGTCCTGCTAAGATTTGCTTTCCCAAAATGCAGCACCTCGCATTTATCTGAATTAAACTCCATCTGTCTCTTCTCAGCCCATTGGCCCATCTGATCAAGATCCTGTTGTGATCTGAGGTAACCCTCTTCGCTGTCCACTACACCTCCAATTTTGGAGTCATCTGCAAACTTACTAACTGTACCTCTTATGCCCGCATCCAAATCATTTATGTAAATGACAAAAAGTAGAGGACCCAGCACCTATCCTTGTGGCACTCCAGTGGTTACAGGCCTCCAGTCTGAAAAACAACCCTCCACCACCACCCTCTGTCTTCTATCTTTGAGCCAGTTCTGTATCCAAATGGCTAGTTCTCCCTGTATTTCATGAGATCTAACCTTGCTAACCAGTCTCCCATGGGGAACCTTGTCAAACGCCTTACTGAAGTCCATATAGATCACATCTACCGGTCTGCCCTCATCAATCTTTTTTGTTACTTCTTCAATCAAGTTTGTGAGACATGATTTCCCACACACAAAGCCATGTTGACCATCCCTAATCAGTCCTTGCCTTTCAAAATACATGTACATCCTGTCCTTCAGGATTCCCTCCAACGACTTGCCCACCATCGAGGTCAGGTTCACTGGTCTATAGTTTCCTGGCTTGTCCTTACTACCCTTTTTAAACAGTGGCACCACATTTGCCAACCTCCAGTCTTCCGGCACCTCACCTGTGACTATCGATGATACAAATATGAGCCATGTTTCTGTAGTTGCTATGATATCCCAGTCCCATGTTCCTAACCATGCCCTGAGTTCATCTGCCTTCCCTGTTAGGCCCCTTGCCTTGAAATAAATGCAGTTTAATTTATTAGTCCTACCTTGTCCCTGTCTGCCCTAACTGTTTGACTCGCTTCTGTTCTCAACTGTACCAGTCTCAGATTGATCTCTTTCCTCACTATCTCTCTGGGTCCCACCACCTCCCCCCCCCCCCCCCACCTTACTAGTTTAAATCCTCCTGAGCATCTCTAGCAAATTTCCCTGCCAGTATATTAGTGCCCTTTCAATTTAGGTCCTGTAATATCTCAGTTGCTGATTCTCCACTGGCTTTTTAACCACTGGTCAGCAGTTCTATTGTGATCCAGCTAAACTGTTACCAAGGACAAATTGTATTTCTGAATTCATGAGTTTCTCCTGTACTCCTATCACCACTTCTCCACTTTTCACTGGACACTTCAACCTCACTCTACAAAATGGAGCACTTTTTGTCTCTTCATGAATTCAACATACGAGAACCTTTTCTGGCAATAGTCCTTCTGAGTCACATATCTCCTCATTTCTCAACATTAAAGATTGATATAATGCCATAGCTGTTAAGCCTGTTTCTTTACCTGCTGCTTCTGGACTATGTGAGTACACCTTACTTCAGCAAGTAAATGATTTAAAAAGATCTGGCATTCCCTTCTCAACCAAACTCTGACAAAGTTGTGCATTCTGGTGCAGCTTTTTAGCCTCCACTGTACTTTCCCTTACCACTTTAACAAAATTCACAGGTTTATTCTGTTTTCCTACATCTGCCTTCCCAGTGCTTTTTCTAATCCACCAACATTGTGACGTCATGTGGCCTACTTTATTGTAGTGAAAACATCTGAGCCTTTTAACTTCTATTTCTCCATCATGGGTTTCCTTTTTACATATGAGAAGCAATCTTTATTATCTTCAATGAGATCTACTTTTCCCTTACCACCTCAGGATTTCTGTTTTTCCCCAATTTCTCGCCCTCACGATTGAAATTGATGTCGGAAGCCTAACTTTGGTTTATGAAATAACTCATAACCATCAGCCATCTCAGCTGCTAATCTTGGCGCTTTCACTCTCTGCTCTTCCACATGAGTTCTCACTACCTCAGGAAATGAATTTTTTTATTCCTCCAAAGTAATAATTTCTCTAACTGCATCATATGTTTGATTTTGATAAGAGATTGCATTACAGCTATACTGAGGGAGGATATTCCCAGAAATACATCCAGGGAAGTTATTTGGGTGGAACTGAGAAATAAGAAAGGGATAATCTCCTTATTGGGATTGTGTTATAGACCCCCTAATAGTCAGAGGGAAATTGGGAAGCAAATTTGTAAGGAGATCTCAGTTATGTGTAAGAATAATAGAGTGGTTATGGTAGGGGATTTTAACTTTCCAAACATAGACTGGGACTGCCATAGTGCTAAGGGAGAGGAGAGGAATTTGTTAAGTGTGTACAGGAAATTTTTTTGATTCAACATGTACCTATTAGAGAAGTGCAAAACTTGGCCTACTCTTGGGAAATAAGGCAGGGCAGGTGACTGAGGTGTCAGTGGGGGAGCACTTTGGGGCCATAATTCTATTAGTTTTAAAATAGTGATGGAAAAGGTTAGACCAGATCTAAAAGTTGAAGTTCTAAATTGGAGGAAGGCTAATTTTGATGGTATTCGGCAAGAACTTTCAAAAGCTGATTGGGGGCAGATGTTCAAAGGTAAAGGGACGACTGGAAAATGGGAAGCCTCAGAATTGAGATAATGAGGAGTCCAGAGACAGTATATTGCAGTCAGGGTGAAAGGAAAGGCTGGTATGTACAGAGAATGCTACATGACTAAAGAAATTGAGGGTTTGGTTAAGAAAAAGAAGGAAGCATATGTCAGGTATAGACAGGATAGATCGAATGAATCCTTAGAGTATAAAGGCAGTAAGAGTATGTTTAAGAGGGAAATCAGAAGGGCAAAAAGGGGACATGAGATAGCTTTGGCAAATAGGGTTAAGGCGAATCCAAAGGATTTTTGCAAAAAGTTTAAGGACAAAAGGGTAACTAGGGAGAGAATAGGGCCCCTCAAAGATCAGGAAGGCGGCCTTTGTGTGGAGCCGCAGGAGAAGAGGGAGATACTAAACGAGTATTTTGCATCAGTGTTTACTGTGGAGAAGGACATGGAAGATATAGAATGTAGGGAAATAGATGGTGACATTTTGAAAAATGTCCATATTACAGAGAAGGAAGTGCTGGATGTCTTGAAACACATAAAAGTGGATAAATCCCCAGGACCTGATCAGGTATTAAATCCCCACATCCTGATCAGGTATATCCTAGAACTCTGTGGGAAGCTAGGGAAGTGATTGCTGGGCCCCTTGCTGAGATATTTGTATAATTGATAGTCACAGGTTAGTGCTGGAAGACTGGAGGTTGGCTAACGTGGTGTCCCTATTGAAGAAAGGTTGGGGACTATAGACCAGCAATCCTAATATTGGTGGTAGGTACATTTTTGGAGGGAATCCTGAGGGACAGGATGTACATGTATTTGGAAAGGCAAGGACTGATTAGGGACAGTCAACATGGCTTTGTACATGGGAAATCATGTCTCACAAACTTGATTGAGTTTTTTGAAGAAGTAACAAAGAAGATTGATGAGGGCAGAGGCAGTAGATGTGATCTATATGGACTTCAGTAAGGCGTTTGACAAGGTTCCCCATGGGAGACTGGTTAGCAAGGTTAGATCTCATGGAATACAGGGAGAACTAGCCATTTGGATACAGAACTGCTCGAGGGTAGTGGTGGAGGGTTGTTTTTCAGACTGGAGGCCTGTGACCAGTGGAGTGCCACAAGGATCAGTGCTGGGTCCACTACATTTCATCATTTATATAAATGATTTGGATGTGAGCATAAGAGTTTGTAAGTTTGCAGAGGTGTAGTGGACAGTGAAGAAGGTTACCTCCGATTACAACAGGAACTTGATCAAATGGGCCAATAGGCTGAGGGGTGGCAGATGGAGTTTAATTTAGATAAATGTGAGGTGCTGCATTTTGGGAAAGCAAATCTTAGCAGAACTTACACACTTAATGGTAAGGTCCTAGGGAATGTTTCTGAACAAAGAGACCTTGGACTGCAGGTGCATAGCTCCTTGAAAGTGGAGTTGCAGGTAGATACAATAGTGAAGGTGGTGTTTGGTATGCTTTCCTTTATTGGTTAGAGTATTGAGTACAGGAATTGGGAGATCATGTTGCGGCTGTACAGGACATAGGTTAGGCCACTTTTGGAATATTGTGTGTAATTCTGGTCTCCTTCCTATGGAAGGATGTACTGAAACATGAAAGGGTTCAGAAAAGATTTACAAAGATGTTGCCAGGGTTGAAGGATTTGAGCTATAGGGAGAGGTTGAATAGGCTAGAGCTATTTTTCCTGGAGCATCGGAGGCTGCGGGGTGACCTTATAGAGGTTTATAAAATCATGAGGGGCATGGATAGGATAAATAGACAAAGTCTCTTCCCTGGGGTGGGGGAGTCCAGAACTAGAGGGCATAGGTTTGGGGTGAGAGGAGAAAGATATACAAAAGACCTAAGGGCAACTTTTTCATGCAGAGGGTAGTGTGTTTATGGAATGAGCTGCCAGAGGAAGTGGTGGAAGCTAGTAAAATTGCAACATTTAAAAGGCATCTGGATTGATATATGAATAGGAAGGGTTTGGAGGCCTATGGGCCAGGGGCTGGCAGTTTGGACTAGATTGGGTTGGGATATCTTAGCGAGTTCTGAGAAGATTTGTAGCTCAGGTTGAGGCTCTGGATGTAAGTTTGCTCGCTGAGCTGCAAGGTTCATTTCCAAACGTTTCGTCACCCTACTAGGTAACATCTTCAGTGGGCTTCCGGGCGAAGCACTGCTGGTAAATCCTTGTTTCTATTTACAGAGGAACCTCAATTATCTGAATGAGATGGGCAGGCACTATTTCGTTCAGATAATCAATTATTCAGTTAATCAATTAAATGCCTTTCCTCTGAGGTTTGGAGTTTTTAAAGTATGCTCCCTGTTCAGGAGACTGCAGCTGCACACAACACGTGAGCCCCCGCCCCCAATTCCGCCCAATACTGCCCCCAGCCCCATCCAACCCCGCCCCCCCAAAACTTCAAACCCCACCCCCAGTCCGTCCAACCCACCCTGAAACTAGTCCAACCCCGCCCCTGCCTGCCCCTGCCCCCATCCAACACCGCCCCACAACCCTGCCCCGGCCCCCAACCCTGTCCAACTCCACCCTCCGCCCCCCAACCCCACTCCCCGCACCTATCTGATCAAGATCTTGTTGTAATCTGAGGTAACCTTCTTCGCTGTCCACTACACCTTTTGGTGTCATCTGCAAATTTATTAACCATACCCCCTATGTTCACATCTAAATCATTTATATAAATGACAAACAGCAGGGGACCCAGCACCGATTCTTGTGACACACTGCAGATCACAGGTCTGCAGCCTGAAAAGCAACCCTCACCATCACCTTCTGTCTTCTACTTTGAGAAGTTCTACATCCAAATGACTAGTTCTCCCTGTATTCCATGTGATCTAACCATGCTAACCAGTCTCCCATGAGGAAGTGGTGGGTGCACATACAGCTTACAGTATTTAAAAGACATTTGGACAGTCATATGGACAGGAAAGGTTGAGAGGGATATGGGCCAAATGCAGGCAAATGCAACTTGTTGAATCTGGGAAAACTGGTCGGCATAGACCAATTGAACTGAAGGGCTTGTTTCTTGTGCTGTGTGACTTTGTGTTGTACAATAATGTTGGCTGTACGTACCTCCATCTTTTTGTACTTGTACCCAGGAGATCAGCAGACTACCAATGTTGCCGTCCCTCCCCATTGATAACTATCCGAACTAAAAAAAATCCAAATTTGCGTTAGGGAACATTGAATGTTTGAAACAGAATAAACTTAGAAAATGTACTGTGTCCGTCGGTAAGATAGTCTTTTCTCTGCGATTTGCTGCGAATTTCCAGTATTCTCTGGTTTTAGTTTTGAAGTACAGTAATTTCACTTCCTCAAAAGATACGTAAGTGGAAAAAGTACAGTAGTTCTTGTTTAATTGTTCTGGAATTGTGGCTAAATAACCACGAAATCTTACATTTTGATAGATTTTCCTAAACACATTGTGTATTTTATACTGATATGAGTGAAACAGTATTTCCACTTTTATTGATCGGCTTTGATGTTAAACACGTTTCACTTCGGTGCATAGAGATAGGTAAAACTTCGTATAACTATTTATTTCACCTTAGGCACAATATGCACACACGGATTTAAAATGCACAGTACAGACCTAAACAGTTATAAAATAACAGTGTAAACTAAATGAAATTAAAAAGTCTAGTTGCCGTTTAATACACATTGCCTCACATGGGGCCCTGCTGTTCTATGGTGCAAGCAGCACCATTGCGCAATTTCAGGGACGTCATTTAAAAGGGGACTTTTTGCCGAGAATGTTTTCCAGTTCCTCAGGAAGGTTCTGAGACCAACTGCGGAGGCGGGCCAGACATTGTGATGGATTGTATTTCGTGTGAGTGTTTGTGAAAAAGCTCTTTGAATAAATATTGATGTCAGCTTCAAATTCGAACAATTGTGTGTGTGTGTATATATATATATATATATAGACTTTAACCCTGAATGAAGTGCCTTTACTCTGTTGATTTTAGGGTTTTTTTCGATATAGAGTTTTAAAAGTAGAAATATTTTCTAATCGTATTTCGATTAAATACGTGACCAATTCTAAACTTATTTTCAAAAATGCTTATATCCAGTGATTTCAGTATAAATACGGTGCAAGTATCAAACTTCCTGGAGGAGGGATTTAAGCCATATTATGGAGGCTGATCGTGTTCATGGTCAATTCGTCTTTTAAGTGTCAATATACCTTCTTTATCCTTTAAGTCTATAATAACCTATATTCTTTTTTAAATACATGTAAATATTTAGATGTATACAGGGAGGATATGCTCCTATGACAATATTTTTTGAAATAAACTGCACTCATTTACACGGCACTGCTGATCCTGGGATTATGAAGTCTCTTTACATTGGAGATCAATGAAAAGGTCAGACATTCCTATTAGTGCAATGTATGACACTCAGTGTGCGGGTCTGCACCGCTCCTTTACCGACAATCAAATTATATCTGGCCCATCATGTTCGGCAGACCGGACCGACGATGACGATAGGGCGGGGTGTGACGGCATGATGATTGACAGCACGAGAGCGAATCGTATCGGTGGGGGCGGGACGTGTAGTTTGATTGACAGGGTTGCGCGGCCAGTTGAGTGGTCCGGGTGGTTGTGGGCGGGGCTCGAGCCGTGTCTCGCGCTGCTCTGGCCAGCGTGCGTCACAAGAGCTGGAAGAGTCAGTGTGGTTGCGCGTGATCGAAGGGCGATAGGTAGTGGTGATGGAGATCGAGGCGCCACTGGCACAGCAGCAGGTACAGATAACAGTAGTAACTACCTCTCTCTGTCTCTCAGCGACAGTTTCGGTGCAGAGAGCAGGGTAAGGTTTCGGTGCAATTAGATCGCAGGCGACCCGGGGTAGGGGGGTAGAGAAAACATTTAGCAAAGGGAGGCAAACTAGTTCAACTTTCAAGATAGTTCTATCTGAGCGTGTGACACGAAAACGTTTTCAATGTGCTGAAGAATTATTTACGTATAAATGTGCAGGTTCTTATGGTTAAAGTAAATTGGGGTGACTACTTTAAGATCGGGTCATTTGTCCATCAGCTCCCTTTCCCTTTTACCCCGCAGTCTTAATGCTCATCTTTGGATTGGATTTCCTCATCCGTCTACTCCCACGACATATTTTCGAAGCTTCTGATGATATGAAGCGCAAACGTTGAAACCTGGGCGTTCGCCAAAAGCGTTATTTCAGATTCTGCGTCAAACTTATTGCACAGTGCCAAGTCATTCTATTGTACTGAATAGTACTTGAAGGAAGGGTCTGAAAAAAAGGTTGGCCACAGGGAGGTTTGTCTGTTATCTTGCTGCTCCCCATAACGATAACTTTCGTGCGTGAGCCAGTGCAATGTTTCCCAATCTTTTTGATTTTTCTCAAAAGCTGTTGAGGTCGGTTGTCGTCTGACCCCTTGAGTTTTCCAGCTGATACTGGGGTGTGATCTTGTCCCCACCCACCAGCCTTTACAGTAACTGAATGGCAGGTGAAAGACAAGCTGGTCCTATAGGGTTTGGCTCTGTTTATCGGACGTTCAGCAAACATGGGGATTAGGGGAAAAAAATCTATAGTTTCTTCTCTAAACTTTAAACTCTTGCTTTTCCTCACTAACCTGCCAAATCGATTGTTCCTCCTTTATTTGTCCTGATATTTCAATTCGGTGTATTGTCACGTGCCTTCCATTCGTGTTTGGCTGGATTCCTGACCTTTAGTACGAGTTACAGCGATTGTAGAACAGCATTTTTCTTCTGGTAGTAAATGATTAATAGGTGGTTTGACTGCTTTGCGTGATGTTGTGAAATATTTACTGTACGGTGAAGGTCATTAGCTGCAGAAAGAATCTCAATTGTTGCAGCACATGTCGTTTCTTCTCCCTCCGTTTGTTCCGGCTGGATCGACAGATTTCGGATCAAATTCTGGTCAGATTAATAACAATCAATTTCCTGACTGTGTTGTATATAGTTAAAGGATGAAAATGGACAAAAACAGATATGTGAACAATAAAAAAATTAAAGAACAGTGAGCTCTGATAAGGAAATATTTTAATTTCTATTTCTCTGAAATCTGCAACCATCCTCATTTTATCATTTGAAAGGTTCACAGCTGTGTCAAGCTGTTGCGTCTGGGTGCCTTTGCTAAGTTTTTACTTAAAATCTAATTGCCTTTTGCATAGCTATTGTTTCATACTTTAATTGTTATTTTAAATGTTTAGTTTCCTCCTCTAAGGACGTGTTTTCTTTAAATCCTGTATTCAAATTGGGGTGCATTAAGAACATTACAAAAAATCTCAGTTTACTAGAGTCATCTTAAAAAAACTGTGCCTAGTTGTGTCAAAAGTTCCTTTGTCCACTTGTGCATCACTAACAGTTGACATTTTTATATAGCATCTTTTGGGGTAAAATATCTTTGGGTGATTCATAGGAGCATTATCAAACAACACTAAACCATGTGCGATATTCAGGCATATGACTGCCTGGTCAAAAATGTAGATTTCAAGTCTTTCTTTGAGGAAGCAGAGATTTGTGGAATAAGAGTTTACTTTGTTGCTTCACATGTGCAAAAGACCAGCTTGCATGTTTTACGTAGTGCACTAGTTTTAGCCATGATGGCTGCCAGCTAAATAATTGTAGTCTGTGACTGGAGCCTGGCAGTTAAGGCAATGAAAAGGCAAAAGCAATAGTCTGCTTGGAAATGGAAAGAGAGTTGGAGGTAAATCTGGATTTGTTGACTTGAGTACCTATTTGTATTTGTTGCCAGTGGATTGATAGTGTCTATTAGAGTTCCTTAACTTTATACACGAGCTTTCAAAATTGTAGTAGCTTTTTTCTTTTTGGCTGAGAAACCACAATCTTAACAACACATAGTCACTCATTAGTTCATCCTATCATTGTAAGAATCTGCATCTGAGTGAATCTCTGCAAATCCGTTCATAATTCCAATCATAAGCCAATCACATTTTTGAACTAGCAGCAGGATAGTTGATGCAGCTGCCTTTAAAGCTGATGCAAATGAATGGTTGGATCAACACTAAGACCATTTCCATATCAATGAATTCTGGAGTTAGCCAAGGATTTATCCCCTCAACTCTCTTTGAGGTAGATGCTGCATTTGCTGACATATGTTGTAAACATATTCCAAATGTATCATGACACCTGGCTTTACCTTCCCACCAACTCTCTTCACTTAACCACTATCTTTACATATTGTCTGATTTATTTATCTGACATGCTCACAAATTAAAATTTGGAAAGAACAAAGCTATTGCATTTGCACCTAGCTACCAACTTCATTCCATTCTGACAGCTAGCTCTGTCTGAATCAGAATTTGCCAGTATTCCACTTGACCCTGACATGGATAATAAATCTCTCATACTTGCTATCACACAGACTACCTGCTTATAATGTCCCACTGCTGCTGAAATCCTAATCCTTTGTTATTTTCAGAATTGATTATTCGAGTACCTGCCACCTGATGAGCACAAGAAGTGGTGACTAAATGATTGGTCAAAAAGCTGGTTTTAAGGAACCTGAGAAAGGACCGGTTTGAAGAGGGAACTGGAGCAATAGCTTCCACACAGTTAAAGGGATGTTTCCCATTTTACACTTCCACTAGTGGGATAATGCACAAGAAGCCTAGGTGAGAACATTGTAATGTTTTTAGGGAGCTGAAAGATTTCATAATACTGTGAAAGGGATAAGTCAAAGGGCTTTTAAGCACAAGGATAACTATTTGAAATTTGAGCTGTGCAGAACCATGATCCAATATAGGGAAATGAGCCTAGAGATAATTGAGCAGACATTGGGTTGAAATGAACTGTAGAGTTTTGGTTCAACTGACATTTGTGGGAAATGGCAGCATCTGAGGACCAGGAGAATTGACATTTCTCATCAGGATGAAGGGCTTCTGTCCAAAATGCAATTCTCCTGCCCCTCGCATGCTGCCTAACCTGCACCGTGCTCTCTACTCTGATCTCCAGTATCTGCAGTCCTCACTTTTTCTACTATTTGTGGGGAATGTGAGGTTGACCAAGGAGCACTGGAATTGTCATGGTCAGCTATGACTAAGATACAAGCAAGGAGTTCATAACCAGAATGAGGCTAAGTTGGGCCATAGTTACATGTTAGATTACTCCAAGCACTTTTGGTACCCCATTACACAAACTTAATCTGTGGAGAGGTTACAGCGTAGAAGCACCACGTTGAAGTCAGTTATACCTATGGAAAACTACACTTGTGGCTAGAATTAAGGCGTTGTGACAGACTCATTTAAATTTTCTCCCAACTTTCTCTAGCCTTATTTTAAATAACCAAGGAATCTGGGGTGACGTTTTGTAGGGGAAAGGCTTCATTTGTGGAAATTACTAGGATCAACACTTAGAACTTTGACAAGAGGGCCAGGGATATTTCTCTGCAGGAATGTTGGAAATTGTGTGCTTTGCCACAGGGGCTGGTTGAGGTATCTTTGCCTCTTTCGTGACATCAAACATCCAGTCAAAGCAGTACAAGACAAGCTGGTTTTGTCTTGCTCTAGTGGTGTCCACCTGGACTAGATGGGCTGAATGTCCCATTTCTGTGCTTAAGGTTTTGTTAATGAGCACATAAAGACAATGATTGTCAGAAGCACTTAATTGGCAGTAAAAATGCTTTGGAATCTCTTGAGATGCATCATAAGTTAAAGAATAATGTAAAAGTAGGTAAGCAATGGCTACAGTATTTTAATCCTCCTGAGAAATGGGAACTGTGCAGAAGGCTGCAAATATTACAACCTTTTATCAAAAGGATGGGGCTGAGGATAAGCAGACCAATCAGCTCTACATCAATTGCAGAAAAATCTGATTAATTCAGGACAAAGTTGGTATTTGAAAAAATATGGGTTTTAAATGAAAACCAGCATTTGCTAAATTTAAATCATTTTTGAATAATTTGGGTTCTTTAAAAATAACAAGGCAGACAAGAGTAATGTAGGACATATGTACCTGGACCTATGGACTGCTTCTGTAATGGACACAGATATAATACTCATTTGTTCTTAACTTAGTGTTTGCTTGAATTTAGCAAACTAGTGGAGTGGAAAAAAGCAAATGTAATACACTTCAGGGAAAAAAAAGGAGGAAGACTGAATGTAGACATTGGGCTAATTGGTCTACAGTTTCCTGTCATTAAGAAAATGAAATAATCTATTTCTAGAGTGTGGAACATTTTTTTAAAAAACCGAACACAATTAGAGGGCCTGTGAAGTAATGTATGCAAGCCTTTTTAAAGGTGATAGCATGAATTGAGAAGACTGCCTTTGCCTTTGTTAAAAACATATGGAATCTTGTAATTAATTAGAGACTTGGAGCACAACAAGGAGGCTATGCAAAATCTTTATCAACCCTGGTGAGGGCCCAACTGGAGTATCATAGCCAATTCTGGATGTCATGTTTTCTTTTGAAGACCTTGGAGGGCGATGATGAGATTTAATAGGATTTGTCCATAAAATTGATCCAGGAATTCTTCTTTCTGGAAGATTTAAGGGTAGACTCAAGTGTACAAAACATTGAAGCATTTTATTAGAGTAAATGAGAATCTGCTTCTAATAGTAGGAGGCTTGATAAACAGAAGACACCAGTTTAAAGTAATTAAAAAATGAATCTGACAATTTTTTTAAATAGAAGATATTGTGAACTGGAGTACACTGCCTGAAGCTTTGGTGAAATCTGAGTCCAAAATATTTTGTATGGAATTGAATAAATGCTTAATGTGGGAAAATAAATACTAGGCTAAGGGAAAGAACAGGGGAGTGAATAAAAACATTTTGGTATAATACAGTTGGCTTCCTATTTTCATTATTTTCTTCAGCTACACATTTTTGTTAGAAATACTACTGAGCAACAAAGATATGTAGTTAGTAAAAGTAAGCATTTAAGTATTGAAAACAGAAGATTAAAAAACAAGAAATGGCTGGTTTGAAAGTGACTGAAAATTTTGAAGAAAGGTCTACTTGAAATGTTAACTATTTACTGCTGTCTGTGTTATTGCTTGCACTTCTATTTGATGTCTAGAACTGTAGATTTTACTTTTCTTGACTCTGCAATTCATCATAAATGAGAGATTTATCTTTCTATTTAGAAAGATATATCCTTCAATTCAACGTATTTGTTCTACTCCCGTGTGCTAACATTCATTGTAATTCGATTGATGTTTGAAATTGATTATAAAATTATCTATAGTGTGGTGAAGTGATTCTTGGTGAACTCTAGTGAAAGCGTGTGTACTGAGTCTGTGAACTGTGCCAGTTACTACTATTATTGCTATACCACCTTGCTTCTATCCTGATTGTACGAATATGGTTTTGTTTCATTGCACTTTTAATGTTTTTAATAAACTCAACCTCTTCATTCATTACCATATCAGTTTATCAAATTAAGTATGAAATTTGTGGATAAAATACTTATGGTTGAAGTATGCTGGTAGATTTATGACCATACATTGTAAATGATTAAGAAAAATATTCATGTTCTGAACCTGTTCTCGCAAAGTTAATGACAATCTTCATGCAAACAGACCTTTGCCAGCTAAATCAGTCATCTAATTTTGATGTCATACACTGGATATCAACATCTTCTGGGTCACCATTGACTAGAAACTGAACTAGGCTAAACTTAGATGCCATCTTTACAAGATCGGGTCAGGCTGGGAATTGTGCAGTGCTTAGCTTACCACCTGTGGTGAAACGGTTAAAAATTATGTCCCAATACATGTGTGAATCTAACCGGAATGGAGGTGTTGCTTAGTCCTGTGTGAATCTTATTACACACCTCCCCGTGTGAATCTTCTTATCTGTATGTAACCAGAATGGAATGTGTTTTTTAGCCTTGCTCTGCTGTTCACATGAATGTTTATATCTGGAAAAGAGTATATCAGCTGGAAAAGTCTCCAGTTCGGTGAGTCTGCTCCGGGGTTGCGTTTAACCGCCGAGCGTGGGTTGTTGGCAACCGCTCTACGAGAACTGACGGCTCCCAGTTCCGGTAACATGTAGAGTGAGTATAAGCCAGACCCGTTGTAAGTATGAGACCTGGTTGTGGCGACGCTGCGGGGAATAAAATGCTCATATTCTAGCAGACTCGCCTCTTGGTCGTTTGTTCTGTGTCAGACTACTCTCCTACGAACCTGACCTTGAGAATTTTTTAAAACACCACCTGACTTGGAAAAACCTGCCCACCATCTATAAGGCACAAGTCAAGTATGAAAGAATACTGTTTACGTGTCTGAATGACCAACCGCATCTGAGAGGCTTGACACTATGAAGGACAAAGCCTACTTGATGGCACCCCATCTAATATGTTTGGAATTTATTGCTTCCTCCACTAATACAGTGGCAACAGTTTATACCATCTGCAAGATGCACTACAGCAACTCACTAAAGTTGTTTTATTTGCATTTTCTAAACACAACCTTTACCACCTAGCAGGTCAAGGGCGGCAGATGGAGAGAGTCCTTGCCATTTGTAGGTGATACATTTTCAGGAAAATCCAACAAATTGTGAAAGAACAAAAATTATTTCCCAAAGGAATGAATTAATTTTCAGCATGGACTACAGTTGTTCCAGAAAGCAGCTCATCATCTTCAAAGGTAATTAGGAATTATCAACAAATACCACTTTGCAAGCAATGCCCACATTCCATGAATTAATTTGAAAATAGTATTTCTAAATGCTAGCTACTTTTCTGTATTTAACATTTTTTCATGTAATCACTTTGTGTTGCACTATCAACTTTCACCTACAGATTGGTTGCGAAGATATAAAGTTATGCAGTTTAATTACATGGGTGACTGACCTAAGAACAGTGCTTTTTGTTTTCCGTTGGGATTTAATGCAGAAGCTGTGATATTGTGTTTCTTTAAAATAAATTGTTAGCTTATACATTTTTTAAGTAACTGTGCCAAATAGTTACGTTAATATAGAATCATTTCAACAATAAGATCATGATACGGTGAGAGGCGAATGCTTTTGTTCAAACTTAATTCTGAAAGGAATTAAGGGTTATGGTTAGAGGGTGAGTAAGAGGAGCTGAGGTCATGAAAAAATCAGCCATGAGCTTATTGAATGGTGAGGGGCCAGATGACCTCCCCTTGCTCCTCGTTCCTATGTTTTTATACCTGTGAGCATGTTATACCACTTGCCAGCTGTTCCAGATGTCACCTTAAATTATAATTGTTTCAAAATTATTGGTTTCTCCAAGCACTTCCAACCCTGCATTTTTAAAGTTCATTAATGGGATGTGGGTGTTCATTCAGCTGACATTTTATTGCTCATTCCTAACTTTTTGACACTGAACTATCTTCTTGATCCCCTGCGGTCCATGTGGTTAAGCTATTCCCATGGTGCTGCTAGAATAGTGTTCCAAGATTTACTTCTGTTGACAAATGAAGATGTGATATTTCCATGTTGGATGGTCTGATTTGGAGGGTAACTAGGAGGTAGTGGTGCTTGTGCATCTCCTACCCTATTCTCGTATTGAAAGCTGGTTGTGGATTTACAAGATGCTGTTAAAATGGCCTGAGTGATTTTTCTGCAGTGCATCTTGAAACTGGGACAGTCTGCAGCCATTGTGCACTGGTTGTGGAGTGAGTGGATGTTTAAGGTGTCAATCAAACTAGTTTGTCCTGGATTATGTCAACCCTGTTTTATTGGAGCTGTACTCTATTTAGGAAATGGAGGGTTTTCCATCACACTCCTGACTTGGGTCTTGTGGATGGTGTAAAGGCTTTTAGGACATGAAGTGAGTTACTTCTCACAGAATACCCAGCCTGCTGTTGAGGGTAACAGCATGTCTGTGGTTGGTCTACTTTAAATTCTGGTCAGTGGCAACTTATCAATGCCACCTAACATCTGATAATGCTATTGAACATCAAGGGGAAATTGTTTAGTTGGAGATGGTCATCACCTGGTAATTTTATTATATAAATGTCCTGACAAACAGTACAGTGATAGCTTTTGGAGAGCAAGAATATCTTTGCTAGCTGTGAACTCCAGGCACAAGGGTGATTTCCCCTAACCTGGCCATTATTAAGAAGGCTCCTTGGAGGCAAACATGGTCAACTGTTACCTTTGTCAAGGTCAGCCATTCTTCCTTACATTACCTGAAATCTGGCTTTTTGTCCATAAACTAAGGCTGCAATCCAGTCTAGGACCAAGCGGTTCTAGCAGAACCCAAACTGACTTTCAGAAAGCAGGTTCTTGTTAAGTGGTATTTGAAGCACTATCGGTGACACTTTTTTTAAAGAATAGATTGCTGGCACAGTGCTCATCACAGATGTACAGCATGGAAACAGACCCTTTGGTCCAACTTGTCCATGCTGACCAAATATCCTAAATGAATCTAGTCCCATTTGTCAGCAGTTGGTCAGTTTTTCTCAACTCTTTCTACTCACATACCCATTTCAGATGCCTTTCAAATGTTGTTGTAATTATGCCAGCCTCCCCTACTTCTAACAGCTCATTCCATACACGCAACGACCTCTGAAAAAGTGACTCATTCTGCCTTCTTGCAAATCAGATGGTGTGTAACCTGGGGCAGAATTGAGATGCATCCTTATACCTCTGTGGAGTTGAGTCCTGGGTGACTTTTAATTTGTTATAGTTGGCCTTGTAGTTGTATTGAGAATGTTTCCTGAAGGACTGCTACTTCGGAGCATACATTTTGAGGCACTAAAACTAGAGTATTGTCAGAGCCCATAATCTTTGCTGCATCCAGAGCTTTCAGCTTTTTCTTGATGTTAGATGGAGTGAATGAATTAACTTAAAAGTTGGTGATGGTGGGTGTTAGGTTTATTTTTCTCAAGGTTTCGGGCACACCAACCTCTGTGAACAGTTAGTTTATTAAAGCTCGTATAAGTTAGGTGACCCCTTTTGACCCACCCACCCACCCCCCCACATTACAGGCATGTGAGATTGAGTCAAATTGAGGCCCTGAACAAAGGAAACACATCCCTTTTATACAGGTCAGTTGGCCGCGCCTACAGATGCTCTGGCCATGCCCCCAAGTCACATGCCACTCCAGTTATCTCAGGTAGAGAGTAACATGTGACTATGGCAGGATGCGATCATCTTCTGAGATAATGCTAATGCCCTAATTCTGGGGAATTGTTATGCAGACAATTTCCTGACTCAGTGATTCCTCAAGACCATGCAGGTGCAACATACCTCTGGCCAGAAAGCGTTTCTGGATGGAAGAGATTGAATTATAGTTTAACTTGACAGTAGCAGGGGAGTAATAGCAAGTAACTGTCTAAATGAAGTGTAAATTATAATGGATGGTCATCCGCATTCTTCATAATTGTCGTCCCTACCCAAAGACAGACAGTGCAGTTTGACCCTTTTAATATTATATTACATGTTCAGAGATTCCCACTGTAATGTTAAAAGATTAAACGGGAATCTCCGGAGGAGGCTGATATATATATATATAGTCAACTGAGCAACTTTGGCTGAGAATAGATTGGATGATTTGAGCATTCTGTCACTTATTGGGCTTGGCCAGTGTTGAAGATGGAGATGTGTGTGGAATTCCCCTCCTGGCAAGATGTTGATCAGTGAGAATGAGGTCAGTGAAGTTTTTCCCTTGCCACAGGCCCAGTTTGGAAGATTAGTCTTTCTGGCTGGGTGGTGCAATTTAGCTACCTCCCACCCAGAGTATGTTCTGTAACTCTTTTTTTTTTTACTTCCAAGTGGCTTGTCAACTGTGTGGGAGGATATGTGGTGAGCAGGAGGAAGTTTCATTTTTCAATGTTGACCATGTTTTGAATATTGTCCAACAAGTCTGTTGAGACCTGACACCTCCATCCTAGGGTTCTGAGATGCATTGATAGTGGATGTGCTAGTAGTGAGGTCCAAACGTCGATACAATCATGAGTGGTCCCATTGATTTGGAAGTTGGAAGGTGTTGCTTTTTTTTCAGAAAAGGAGGCGTTGAGCAAAACTGGAAACTACAGGCCAGTTAGCCTAACACTAATTATTGGGAAAATTATGGCAACGATTTAAGGAAATTTTTATGCACTTAAAAAAAAAAACTGCAATTAAAGTAAGTCTGTGGTTTTACTAAAAGAAAAGCCCTGTTTGACAACTTTTTGAGGATTTACCTAATAAAGCAGTTAACAGGAATAAGTAGATGTCACATGTGTACTAAGATTTCCAAAAAAAGTATTTGATAAAATTCCACACAGGTTAATAGGAAGGGTAATAGCTCATGGGTTTGAGGTAATTTATGAACAATACAGTATTGGTTGATGGACAGAAACAGAATGACCATACTTCATGCATTTTCTAGTTGGCAGGTAGTGAAGAGTCAGTGCTGGTGTCTTGGCCATTTACGGTCTACATTACGCTCTCACCAATTCATTAATGTCCCAGTTGGGAAGGTAAGTTGTGGGGATGACGGAGATATTACATTGTTTGGAAGTGGACAACATGATGGCGGATGGATTATTCGCCTTGCTGAGAACAATACAAAAGCAGAATGTTTTAAAAATGTGAAACTTGTGTTGAAATTCAGATGTGAGTATACGTATACAAGGTATGGTGAAAGTTAGAAATGCAGGTATAGCAAACCAGTAGGAAGACAACTGCTATAACGTCATAGCAGGAGAGAAATCTTGATAGAAATTTGTAGGGTTTTTGAGACCACATATGAAGTGGTATCCACATTTAGGGGAAAAGAATACATTTGCATTAGACTCCAGTAAAGGTTGCTGGAATGATGAGAGTATGTTCATGATTGGAAGCTTCCAGGAATACATGCATAAAGTTTCTGCATGTACTAATCTTGGCATATTGAGGCTAAACGTGCTATAAATCTCTTGTATTATTGCAAGCTATTGAATACAAGTGAAGGTTATTCTTGCGACATGAGCTGTTCCAGTTCATTGAAAGAAACATACAGATCTTATGTGGTGTAGGGAAATCAGTGGAGATAATGGTGTTTGCTTTGCTTGCTTTCAGGTGAGTTTAATTATTAGCCAAACTCTTAAATTGATAACCTAATACTTGCACTTGTTTTGGGCTTTGCTCTCCTGGCCTTTTTCACAATGAAGCTGTTAGTTGTTTTTTGCAAGCAATTTTTTTTAAAAATTAGGATTAGAAATGTGGTTAGTTTAATGTATGATGGAGAACTCCAGATGGCAGGTTGCAAACAGCTGTTTGTATTGACTTGTCTCATCCCATCCCTTAAGCAGATGCTTACTCTATCCTCCATGTTTAGAGCGCATTCTCAAAGCTTGTTTGATTCGAGGCATTTGTTTGATTGTGCAGGTGGTTATGTTCAATTCCAGTGACTGTGTGGAATAGATGGCAGCAGCTACATGTCCCACCTGATCTATTCCTTTCCAACAGGAAGGGCATTTAGGGGTATTCAGCAGTTGGCTAATCTGGTGTCGCCTGCTTCATGCTCCATCTGAAATTGCATGATGCCTGCTCAAAATGTTTTACTGTCTGGTTTGTTTTACTCGTGTATATAACTCCACTTCTAAATGCCAACTGATGTTTTAACTTAAATAGATACAGAAAATATTAGACCAGTTAACTGTTTGGCAAAGAAATGCTAGGATGGTTCTTATCTGTGCTTTACCATGTATCTAATCTCAGCAAATAGAGCAGAACGCATTGTACCGGAAAGGAACGTTTTTTTAATTCAGTGATTTTGTGTACACAAAACCTGACTGGGTTTGTTTGTAGGTTGCCTTAGAGATGCATCTAAGCAGACAAGGATTGCAGTTATACAAGCTTAAACCTATAGTTGAACCTGAATCTATTTGATTTTAGTGAAATGGGGAGCTGTCGCTGTGTAATGTAAACCAACAACTTTAAATTAGACAAAAGTTCTGAACTTCACAAGGACAGTTAGTCATAAACAGAGACGCATGAAATATTGGTCATAGGCTTTAACAACATTTCAAGAGGAAAGGAAAATGGGGTTTGGGAGATTAGACTGCTGAACACGGCCACTAATGGTGGACAGAGGAGAATGAAGGGTGTGGAAGAAGGGAGAAGTGTATACGAGTGTTGCTGTAGCATTGAAGGAGGTCACAAAAGTAGGGAGAGAATGAGGACCTAGTAGTATTTGAAAGCTTAATAGCATAGCCAGAGCAGGAACTATTGTAAGTCAGTATAGGGGTGATTGATAAACAGGACTTGGTGATTAGGAAATTGGCAGCAGAATTTTGGATACCCAAGTGTTTATTGTGCAGGTCTAGCCAGGAGAGTGTTAGGGAGTTGAATCCGTGTACAACAAGTTCCCATGAAGGTTTCAATAGCAGCTCAGTTGAGGCCAGGATTAAATGCCGGTAATGTTTCATAAGTGGAAGTAGCCTATTGTGGTATAAACCATCTGAGGTTGGAAGCTTCACTCAGCATGTAGTAAAATGTTACAGTCTTAAAACAGTAGCCAGGGAGAGGGATGGAGTCATTGGTAGCTAGTGAATAGAGCAGAGGCTGAAAGTAATGATTCCTAATCTCTTAATATTTAATCAGAAGAAATTTTGCCTCATAGGATTGGATGTCAGAAATATGACAAATCAGACAATGGTATGTTTGAGAGAGATTATGCTAATATAGAAGGCCAGATATCGTCATACACATGAACCCATTAGGTATGAAATTCAAGGTGACCAAAAGCAACATTTGTGCCTCCTACAATATATGGATGTTAATGGCAGTACTTTTGACTGTATTAGGTAAATGTTTTGTTTTTAATAAAGTTTAAAAACTTGCTAATTTCTGTTGTTATGCTCACTATTCTCAGTGCTTCTGTGCACCTATAAACAAATCTGTTTTTTTAGCTTTAGTCTGTACATTGATAGCAACGTATTTTTCATAATCAGAGCCATGGGCATTGATGTAACTATTGGAGCTCACCTGCAATCAGCAAGATGTTACTGTTTTTCAGGATGTTATTTCAGAAATTCAGTTATAGCTGGGGTCAGGGAAATTATGATGCGGTGAGGCATGACTTAGGATGTGTGGCTTGGAAAAGTAGACTCCAAGGCAAGAGTGTAAATGAGGAGAAAGTGAGGTCTGCAGATGCTGGAGATCAAAGTTGAAACTTTATTGCTGGAACAGCACAGCAGGTCAAGCAGCATCCAGGGAACAGGAGATTCGACGTTTCGGGCACAGGCCCTTCTTCAGGAATGAGCAGAGAGTGTTCAGCAGGAGAAGATAAAAGGTAGGGAGGAGGGACTTGGAGGAGGGGAGTTGGAAATGTGATAGGTGGAAAGAGGTCAAGGTGAGGGTGATAGGTCGGAGTAGGGTGGAGGCGGAGAGGTCAAGAAGAAGACTGCAGGTCAGGAAGGCGGTGCCGGGCTGGAAGGATCCGGCTGAGACAAGGTGGGGGGAGGGGGGATGAAGAAACTGGTGAAGTCCAAGTTCATCCCCTGCGGTTGGAGGGTTCCCAGTCGGAAGATAAGACGCTCCTCCTCCGACCGTCGGGTTGTTGTGGTTTGGCGGTGGATGAGTCCAATGACCTGCATATCCTCGGTGGAGTGGGGGGGGGAGTTGAAATGCTGTGCCACAGGTTGGTTGGGTTGGTTCGTCCGGGTGGCCCAGAGGTGCTCCCTGAATCGCTCCGCAAGTAGGCGGCCTGTCTCCCCAATATAGAGGAGGCCACACCGGCTGCAGCGGATGCAGTAGATGATGTGGGTGGAGGTGCAGGTGAATCTGTGGCGGATATGGAAGTTTCCCTTGGGGCCTTGGAGAGAAGTGAGGGGGGAGGTGTGGGCGCAAGTGTTGCACCTCCTGCGGTTGCAAGGGAAGGTGCCGGGAGTGGTGGCACCTCCCCTCCCCTATCAGCTTTCCGTAGAGACCACTCCCTCCGCGACTCCCTTGTCAGATCCACACCCCCCACCGACCCAACCACCACTCCCGGCACCTTCCCTTGCAACCGCAGGAGGTGCAACACTTGCGCCCACACCTCCCCCCTCACTTCTCTCCAAGGCCCCAAGGGAAACTTCCATATCCGCCACAGATTCACCTGCACCTCCACCCACATCATCTACTGCATCCGCTGCAGCCGGTGTGGCCTCCTCTATATTGGGGAGACAGGCCGCCTACTTGCGGAGCGATTCAGGGAGCACCTCTGGGCCACCCGGACGAACCAACCCAACCAACCTGTGGCACAGCATTTCAACTCCCCCCCCCCCCACTCCACCGAGGATATGCAGGTCATTGGACTCATCCACCGCCAAACCACAACAACCCGACGGTCGGAGGAGGAGCGTCTTATCTTCCGACTGGGAACCCTCCAACCGCAGGGGATGAACTTGGACTTCACCAGTTTCTTCATCCCCCCTCCCCCCACCTTGTCTCAGCCGGATCCTTCCAGCCCGGCACCGCCTTCCTGACCTGCAGTCGTCGTCTTGACCTCTCCGCCTCCACCCTACTCCGACCTATCACCCTCACCTTGACCTCTTTCCACCTATCACATTTCCAACTCCCCTCCTCCAAGTCCCTCCTCCCTACCTTTTATCTTCTCCTGCTGAACACTCTCTGCTCATTCCTGAAGAAGGGCCTGTGCCCGAAACGTCGAATCTCCTGTTCCCTGGATGCTGCTTGACCTGCTGTGCTGTTCCAGCAATAAAGTTTCAAGAGTGTAAATGATATGTGGAGCTTGTTCAAGGAGCAACTATTGAGTGTCCTTGATAATTATGTACCTGTCAGGCAGGGAGGAAAGGGTTGTGCGAGGGAGCCGTGGTTTAATAAGGAATTGGAATCCCTTGTTAAATGGAAGAGGGCGGCCTATCTCAAGATGAGACGTGAAGGTTCAATTGGGGCGATTGAGAGTTATAGGGTAGCCAGGAAGGACCTGAAGAGAGAGCTAAGAGCAGCAAGGAGGGGACATGAAAGGTCCTTAGTCGGTAGGATTAGGGAAAACCCTAAGGCTTTCTATAGGTATGTTAGGAATAAAAGAATGACTAGGGTAGGAATAGGTCCAGTCAAGGATAGTAGTGGGAAGTTGCGTGTGGAGGCGGAAGAGATTGGGGAGACACTGAATGAATACTTTTCTTCAGTATTTACTCAGGAACAGGGCATTGTCGTCGATGTGAATACTGAGTCACAAATAAGTAGAATGGATGGCTTTGAGGTATGTAGAGAAGAGGTGTTGGAAATCCTGGAAAAGGTGAAAATAGATAAGTCCCCTGGGCCTGATGGCATTTATCCTAGGATTCTCTGGGAAGCAAGGGAGGAGATTGCAGAGCCATTGGCCTTGATTTTTATGTCCTCTTTGTCTACAGGAGTAGTGCCAGAAGACTGGAGGATAGCAAATGTGGTTCCCTTGTTCAAAAAGGGGAGTAGGGATAACCCTAGTAACTATAGGCCGGTGAGTCTCACTTCTGTTGTGGGCAAAGTCTTAGAGAGGATTGTAAGGGATAGGATTTATGCACATCTGGATAGGAATAATGTGATCAAGGATAGTCAGCATGGTTTTGTGAAGGGCAGGTCGTGCCTCACAAACCTTATTGAATTCTTTGAAAAGGTGACGAAGGAGGTTGATGAGGGGAAAGCGGTAGATGTGGTATATATGGATTTTAGTAAGGCGTTTGATAAGGTTCCCCATGGTAGGCTACTGCAGAAAATACGGAGATATGGCATTGAGGGTGAGTTGGAGGTTTGGATTAGGAATTGGCTGGATGGAAGAAGACAGAGGGTAGTAGTTGATGGCAAAGTTTCTTCATGGAGTGCCGTCACTAGCGGTGTTCCGCAAGGATCTGTTTTGGGACCATTGCTGTTTGTCATTTTTATAAATGACCTGGAAGAGGGGTTAGAAGGTTGGGTGAGCAAGTTTGCGGATGATACGAAAGTCGGAGGAGTTGTTGACAGTGAGGAAGGATGTGGCAGGTTACAGCAGGATATAGAGAAGCTGCAGAGCTGGGCAGAAAGGTGGCAAATGGAATTCAATGTAGCTAAATGTGAGGTGATTCACTTTGGGAAGAATAACAAAAAGATGGGGTACTGGGCTAATGGTCGGATACTTGGTAGTGTGGATGAGCAGAGGGATCTTGGTGTCCATGTACACAGATCTCTGAAAGTTGCCACCCAGGTAAATAGTGCGGTGAGGAAGGCATATGGCGTACTGGCTTTTATTGGTAGAGGAATTGAGTTCCGGAGTCCTGAGGTCATGATGCAGTTGTATAAAACTCTGGTGCGGCCGCATCTGGAATATTGTGTGCAGTTTTGGTCGCCATACTATAGGAAGGATGTGGAGGCACTGGAACGGGTGCAGAGGAGGTTTACCAGGATGTTGCCTGGTATGGAAGGAAGATCGTATGAGGAAAGACTGAGACACTTGGGGCTGTTTTCATTAGAGAAAAGAAGGTTTAGGGGTGACTTGATTGAGGTGTACAAGATGATTAGGGGGTTAGATAGGGTTGACAGTGTGAACCTTTTCCCGCGTATGGAGTCGGGTATTACAAGGGGCAATAGCTTTAAATTAAGGGGGGGTAGATATAGGACTGAAGTTAGGGGTAG
The DNA here is from genome assembly GCF_037043375.1 of Chiloscyllium plagiosum. NCBI lineage: Eukaryota > Metazoa > Chordata > Chondrichthyes > Orectolobiformes > Hemiscylliidae > Chiloscyllium > Chiloscyllium plagiosum. Next base: position 49,381,366 of record NW_028270145.1, read on the forward strand.
GTTCTTCACTCAGCGAGTCGTAAGTTCATGGAATGCCCTGCCAGTAGCAGTGGTGGACTCTCCCTCTTTATGGGCATTTAAGCGGGCATTGGATAGGTATATGGAGGATAGTGGGTTAGTATAGGTTAGGTGGGCTTGGATCGGCGCAACATCGAGGGCCAAAGGGCCTGTACTGCGCTGTATTCTTCTATGTTCTATGTTCTAAATGTTGCTCATGGAGTAGATATTGAGTCTGAGTCTGTTCTTTCATCATGAGCATACAACAAAAGTGTTGGGACAAAAGTTCCATTAGTACAATCCAACAATCAGCATGAGGGAATATACTGGAAATCACTGTACTGCAAGGGATTTTTTTTTTTCAGCTTCTCCATCCTCCCTCATGCTGTGGATGTTGGCTGCCTGTTAGGGATATTTTCACAGGTGATTATCCGAATTGCGTTTGTGATATCATCTCTATACCACAGGTAAACACAGATTTTGTATCCCACCTTGTCTCTGATCACTTGAAGTGCGGTGTTCTATTGGAAGTTCCTATGGAAACCTAATAGCTTAATGTTAGTCTAGACACTTGTGGCAAAATAATATAATAAAAAGCCACAGAACTGTGGATGCTGGAAATCAGACACCAATACAGAAATTGCTAGGAAAACTAAGCAGGTTTGGAGAAAGCAAAGTTAATGTTTCGGATCCAGTGATCTTTCTTCCTAACTGATTTGTAGTTAGGAAAGGGTTGGGGCAGAGTAAACAATAGATAGAATTGAAGTCCAGAGAGAGCAAGAACAGCTAGCAGACAAAGGACCAGGTAAACCTCAGCCTGGGGAATTTGTGACCATTTGTGGCAGACAATGAATGGCTGTCCTAGTCAGCGAGACAACATGGAAACAGACCCTTTGGTCCACCCCGTCCATGCTGACCAATTATCCTAAACTTATCTAGTCCCATTTGCCAGCATTTGGCCCATATTTCTCCTTATTCATGGACCCATCCAAATGCCTTTTAAATGTTGTAATTGTACGTATCATCACCTCCACCCCCACCTCTGGCAGATTGTTCCATACGTGCATAATTGTTTGTGTGAAAAAGTTATCCCTCAGTTACTTTAAATCTTTTCCCTCTCTAGTTTTGGACTCCCTTACCTGAGGGGGGAGAGAAAGACCGTTGCTATTTACCTTATCTGTGCCCCTCAATATTTACGAACTTTAAGGTCAGCCCTCACTCCAGGGAAAAATGCCTCCACCAATTCAGCCTCTTTAAAGGTCAAACCGTCCAGTCTCACCAAAATCCTTGTAAATCTTTTCTGAACCCTTTCAAGTTTCGCAACACCTTTCCTACATCAGAGGCCAGAAATGAACGCAGTATTCTAAAAGTGGCCTAACCAATGTCCTGTACAGTTGCAACATGACATCCCAACTGCTGTAACTCCTAGCACTTCACTTGTGCTAGGAGCCCATGTGATGATGAGACCTAGTGTGTAGGGTTGAGGTAAGGAGATGGGAGAAGGTGCCTAAATAATTGAACTCTCTCTAATGAGCCCTGAAGACTGCAGGGCCCTTATCTGTCCAACTGCTGGTCTCTGGCTCTATCTTAATTTATAATTTCTTCTTCCCTCCCCTTGCCCCACCTCATCATCTGCATACACACCAAACTTTTCCTAGCTGCAGTCAGTTCTGAAGAAAGGTCAGTGGACCCAAACATTAACCCTGTTTTCTCTCCATAGATGCTGACAGACCTGAGTTCTTCCAGCAATGTTTTTATTAATGTTTGTACATAGTGAATTGTAATGAATGTCTTTTAGATTCTTCAATGCCATAATTTGAAAGTCTCCTTCCAAATATGTTTTGCGTTTTTTTTTACTTAGGAATAGCTTTTAGTTATGTTGGTTTAAATGTTACAAAGAATTTTTGTATTTGTGAATTTCCTACTTCAAGGTTTTTTGAGTGGTAGTCTTGGGCTTGCCTGGATGATCATGGCTAGCCATTTGCTTAGGTGATGCACCTGGAATGTCAAGGGAAGTAATTCACCAATCAAAAGGAAAAATATATTATAAAGTCTCAAAAAAAAAAAGGGTCTTACAGGACACACATCTACTTGACAAAGAACATTTAAAGCTACAACAGAGTGGATTTGATCAGGCTTTTTTCTCATCTTTCAGTTCAAAAAATAGGAGAGTAGCCATTCTTATTCGGAAGAATCTTCCTTTCCAAATGTTAACCCAGATAAAAGATGAGTCTGGACGGAATATTTTGATCAAAGCCCTAATACATAGTCATAGAGTCACAGCATGGAAACAGACCCTTCAGTCCAACTCGTCCATGCCAGCCAGATATCCCAACCCAATCTAGTCCCACCTGACAGCACCCGGCCCATATCCTTCCAATCTCTTCCTATTCATATAGCCATCTAGATGCCTCTTGGAGAGGAATATGGAATTTTGAATCTTTATTGCCCCCCAGTGCATCCCTTTTAAATTTGTAACACAGCGTTCTCTAAGTTGATGACTTTTGAAGTCTGCCATACAATTATAGGAGGAGATTTTAACTATATTATGGACTGAGACAGATGGGATACCTAAGAGCATGACAGGTATATCTTTGACATCTAGACAACTGGCAGATCTGAATAAGGAGCTCGGGCTAGTGGATGTACGGAGGTGCCTTCACCCCCAGGGCAAAGACTTTACTTTCTACTCTAACCCACACAAGTAACATACCAGAATTGATGTTTTCTTGACCTCTTGACCCTTTTGAATTCCATACTGTCTTGTAAAATAGGTAATATAGCTATTTCTGATCATGCTGCAGTATATATGGAAGCCAAGATTAGGGATGATGGGATAGGCCCCTGACATTGGCGTAATGATCCCTTCTTATTGAAGGATAGCAAGTTTATGAAGTGTTTTTCACAGGAATTCAAAACCTTCTGGGAAATTAATTCAGGTATGGCCTGTAACCCATCGATGATGTGGGAGACCACTAAGGCATATGTGTGAGGTTTGGTCATCTCATATTTTGTGACCTGGAAAAGACCAAAAGGAAAGCAGCAGCACCTGCTCAAGGCACACTTGAAGGCAGCGTATGTTGATAGGTCCTCCATTACTAAGCTACAAAGGATCACAGCCCTAAGGGCAGCCTTGAATACCGCACTTAACCAAACATCAAAGAGGGAAACATTATTCGCAAAGCAGAGATTATTTGAATATGGCGACAAGCCTGGCAGATACCTAGCATACCTTACTAGAAAGAAAAAGGCTCTTCAAGCCATTACGTGCATTAGAGAAAGTGCTGTTACTCTGACTTGTGATCATAAAAAGATCAATACAGCCTTTAGAAAGTTCTATTTTGAACTATATAAATCACAGGACTGAGAGGATAGATCTGGGAAGATGGAATCCTTCTTTAAAAATTTGGCCCATCCAAGCTTAACCTCTGAGCAGGTGTCGATCTTAAATGCCCCCCTGACAACCCAGGAGGTATTCAATGCGATTAGGCAGCTTCAGAGTGGCAAAGAGCCTGGACCAGATGGATTCCAGGTTGAGTTTTTTAAAGAATTTATAGGGGAACTGGCCGGGTCACTCATAAATATGTACAATTACTCGCACAGTCAGGGCTGTCTCCCGCCTTCGTTGAGAGAAGCAAACACCCCTCTTACTCTTAAGGGAAAGGCCCTAGAAGATTACTCATCATATAGACCCATATTCTTACTAAATGTGGATTTCAAAATTCTTTCCAAAATGTTAGCATTAAGATTGGGGAGGGTCTTAACATACATCAAAAGAGGACCAGACGGGGTTTATAAAGGGCTGCAGGTCAACTAATAACACTAGAAGTGTCTTAAATATGATACAAGCCTGCAACAGGGAACAATACTGGCTTTAGTTGTCTCCTTGGATGCAGAGAAGGCATTTGATCGGGTAGAATGGCCATATCTTTTCTATACACTGGAAAGGTTCGGTGTTGGAGAGATATTTACTAAATGGGTTTCAGTATTATATAATCCCAAAGCAGCGGTGATCACCAATGGTTTAAGCTCGGATAGTTTTAGTGTTAGCAGGAGTTGTCAGCAGGGATTTCTTCTTTCTCCATTATTGTTCACGCTAGCGATTGAACCACTGGAGGAAGCTATACGAACTGACCCTAATGTAGCAGCTCTGAGGGTTGGATCGGGCAAACATAAAATCACTCTATATGCAATGATGTCGTCCTCCCCTTAAGTGATCCTTTGATAACGGTGCCCCGTCTAATCCAAGTGATCAATTTATTTGGGATGTTCTCGGGCTATAAAATTAATTTTGTGAAATCTGAGGCATGTGCCGTTGGGAGGTCTTGTCAGTGTATCCAATTTACCAGACAGATCTTGCTTTCCCTTTCAGTGGTCACAAAAAGGTTTTCTGTACTTAATTATTTTTATCACCCCAGTATTTGGTCAGCTGTATAAAGCTAATTTTGTGCACTTATTAGAGAAAGTAAGACAGGACCTTCAACGCTGGGGAGATCTCCCAATATCCTGGTTAGGCAAAGTAGCCTAGTTAAGATGAATGTCCTACTTTATCTTCTATATCCTATGAGAATGCTCCCCTTGACGCTGCCGAGACAGGCGTTGCATTAGCATTATGGCTGGCTTGGCTCCTTTATTTGGAATCATAAACTGCCCCTTATCAAATTAGAAAAGCTGCAGCTCCCTCAAGCAAGGGGAGGATTGGACTTTCCAGACTTTACGAGGTATCAATTGAGCTCCTTATTATCTTATGTAGCTGATTGGGGGTCACAAGAGACCCAATCTGGTTAGATATTGAGACCTCTCAAGCAAAATGTCCCCTCATCAATCTTTTGTTTATGGACAAGATGAGAACTATTATGGACTACTGTAAAAACCATATTGTATTAAATACAATTAAAGCCTGGAGGATAATGTGGCAAGATGAGGGTAACCTTCAAAAAAACCTCCCCTTATACTCCTATAGTGGGAGCACCGGGATTTCAGCTGGGGTGACAGATGCTACATTTAACTTGGAAGTCTAGAGGTATCTCCTGCTTGGGAGACCTGTTCGATGGGGAGGTTATGATGTCCTTTGAGCAGTTGCACCAGAAGTTTGGACTGCCTATCAGGGACCTTTTTTTGGTATTTCCAAATAAGCGATTGTATACAAAAGAAGACCACACTGATAATTAACCCATACAAATCTGATAGGGAAAGGAGAGTGCTATGGCCAATGGGGCCCCCCTCGGTTAGTATTCTTTATCACTCATTATATAATAAAGTATCCAAGGACATGAATGATTATTTAAAACCTGGAATCAAGAATTAGGGCTGGAAGTCTCATTAGAAATGTGGGAGGACATCTGGGGAAAATGCCCGAAAGATCTCTATCTGTAACGGAACTCCGGCAATTCAATTAAAGATATTCATAGGGGTAATGTGGCACCTGAACGACTTGCAAAATTCAAGGTAAGAGCATTTCCAATGTGTCCTAAATGTAAAATAGAAGTTGGCACACTCACGCATTGTCTATGGATGTTCCATAAGATCCGTAGGTATTGGGACAGAGTAGCGAATGCCTTGACAGAGATCTTGGCTACGGGGATTAGATTGGATCCAGTGTCCCTGATTTTGGGCTCTTCAGATTTTCCCTCCCTGGATGTGTACGGGAGAAAATTATTTACCATTCTTTCTTTCTGTGCAAGGAAAAAAAGTTTAATGAATTGAGTAGCTGAAGGCCCTCCAGGATTTTCGAAGTGGCAGAGGTTAGTCATGGAATATATCCTCCTTGACTTCCTCACAAATATGGTGCGCCAAAAAACGGAATTATTCTATAAAACATGGCAGCCCTTTTTGAACTACATCGACACCGATATTTCGGCCATACTGTCCAGGGCTCTTGTTTAGCTGTGGTAATGGTTCAGGCTGGTTCGAGGACCCCCGGGAGGAGGAATTCCGTATAAATACAGGTTTCATTATGACTTGATGTAAATCTATTTTAAAGCATGTATATAGTTATTTAATAATTTTGTTTATTGCTAGTTAATGAATGATATTCTATTTTATGTTTTAGCTTGTAGGATAGATTAATGGGTAGTTGGGTTTTTCTTTTTTGGTTTTTTTTTTTTTACATTGATGTTTATACTTTGTATTACTTTTGTAATTTTGTAAAAAATTTTAAATTTTCTTTTCAAGAATAATAAATTAAAAAATGAGCCATTACCTGGTCACAAGTTGGTCAGTGCTCATCTTGAGTTCACAAGGTGCAAATTCTCTCTGGTTATGGGAAAACTGTCTGTTTTTATTAAATGTAAGATTGAAGTTTAATTGTAGTGCCTTTTGCTCTTTCATATGAACGGCAGATGGATCTTGGTCTGTAAATTGGCTTAGTTGCAAATTATTATTAGTTTAACCCATGTGTACAGGACAGACTTCAGCAATTCACCAAAGCTTCTTTGATATCACCTTTTCAAACCTGCAACCCCTACCACCATGAAAGACGAGGACAACAAATGCACAGGAACACCGATACTTGCAGGTTTCCACGTCAATCAAACAGTATCCTTACTTGAAGCTATATCGCAGTTTCTTCACAGCATTGTGTTGTGCCACTCCTCGGCCCATTGGCCCAGTTAACCACGATCCTTTTGTAATCTTAGACAACTTCCTTCACTGTGCACTATACCACCAGTTTTGCTGTCATCCAGAAACTTACTAACCATGCTTTGTACGTTCTCATCCAAACATTTATATAAATGAGATTGGACATTGTGTTGGCATTGCAAGTGGTGTTGGTCTAAGAATTTTTAAAAAATCAGTTGAATTCATGCTGAGAATGGGAATAGATCCATTCTGTAAAAATATAGATTAAATATTTACATTTGGAAAGCATCTACCCTAATAGCTCCTTGCATGATAGTGTCAAATTTTGTTTTATAATACTTCTGAGAAGCACCTTGCATTTGTTTTTGAGTGCAAGTTGACCACAACCGTTCAGGATTAAGAAGATTGCTGAGAACAGTAACTGTCACTGCTGGCACCACCAGTTGATTAGACTTGCACAGGAGTTTTCCTTCTGGTAGTTCTCAATCTTATTCACGTTGGTAGCAGAGCCTATTTAATATTTGGCTAGTAAGTATGTCACAAGATGCAGAGATAATTAAAAACACAGCTGAAGAACTGTCTTTGACATCAAAATAAGATAGAACAACACGTGAAAAGCTTCATGAACAATTAGGAAAGGTTTCCACCTCAGTGCATTGATGGTGTATGCATGATTGTATAACAATCAGATTCATTTTAGAAACAAAGACTTTGATGTAAAACAAGATGCTCTGGTAGCAGTGTGAATTGCATTACTTGATTGATACAGTCTGAAATCCTAAAGTGGATTTACACTTGCAGGACTGTCTTCATTTTTTTAACTTGAATAATACATACATTTCAGGACATTGACAAAACCAAACCTTTGCAGATGTATTTTAATCTTATTTTCTTTTAAACTATGCTCGCAATTAATTCATCTAAAATCTGATGTATCCTGTCCATAAAGATGTACCACAGATACAAGAAATTCAGTCAAAAGAGAAGGTGCTAGAAAAAGGTTGGTCACTTTTCTGGAGAGAGCAGATGTTTCGGATATGAACATTGATCAGAGCTGTAAATTAGATATTTAACACTGGTTTTCTAAATATTAATAGTTCAAACACAGGGAAAGAATAGTTGTGGAAAAACAAATTAGTTAGATGACCAATTGGTGATAACCTGAGCTAATTTGAAAAATTATAGCACATCAACTGGAAGCAAATTCAGTGTCTTATGTCCAGCATGTTAACATAGGATAGTATTAACTGTTCATCACATCATGCTTTCAGTGTTTCCTGATGGCTGCTGTTTAGTTCTGAAAGGGCTAATGCTGGGAATTTTATTAAGCTTTACCCAAAAGGTGCCATATGATTTGGGTGGAAAAACAGCTCTGCATTTCAAAGAAGGTGATTTTGTCATGTAGGTTTCAAGTCTTAAAATTCTAACTATCATATCAATGAAATGTGTGCCTAATAGATGAGATACCAGAGGAAGTGGTGGAGCCTGTACAATTGCAATATTTAAGAGGCATCTGGATGGGTATATGAATAGGAAGGGTTTGGAGGGATATGGGCTGGGTGCTGGCAGGTGGGACTAGATTGGGTTGGGATATCAGTCAGCATGGACAAGTAGGACCAAAGGGTCTGTTTCTATGCTGAACAGCACAGTGGGTGGCACAGTGGTTAGCACTGCTCCTCACAGCACCAGAGACACCTGTTCAATTCCCGCCTCAGGCAACTGTGTGGAGTTTGCCCATTCTCCCCGTGTCTGCGTGGGTTTCCTCCGGGTGCTCTGGTTTCCTCCCACAGTCCCAAAATGTGCAGGTTAGGTGAATTGGCCATGCTAAATTGCCTATAGTGCTAGGTGCAGGGGTAAATGTAGGGGAATGGGTCTGGGTGGGTTGTGCTTCTGCGGGTCGGTGTGGACTTGTTGGGCCGTAGGGCCTGTTTCCACACTGTGTAAGTAATCTAATCTATGACTCTCTCTCTATGTAATTAACTACATCTTAAGACCAAAGCTGCCTGTCTTTAGTCCACCTTGTTGCATTCCTCCAACACACTTGAGATTGACAGAGCATACTTTGTTGATTCCAACCCAAAGGATAGTACCTGCAAACCTATCTTATGGTAACCAAGTGTCCAGCTAGTTCGTACAATGTGCTAAACAGTGGTAAGGATCCATCGTACTACACTACTCTACTGTGAAAAGAGATGGGTGCAGAAATCTAGAGCTGTAACTGAGCACAAGGCACGTTTAGTCTGCTGGTGTGTGGTTACACCCTGGTGTTCGTGAATCAGACCCCCCCCCCCCAATTGGTGGTAAATAGATTGTCTGCTTGTGGGTATCTTGGTGGAGGGAAAAAGCTAAGGGAGTAAATGCTGACTATCCTTCAGGACTCCAGCCTGGATTTGATTTGGAAAGTCAATTATCATGCAGCTTTGTCATCTGCAGCAGAGCATTATTATTTTCATAATTTTCTTAGTATTAGACAAAGATGTGAACCCAGATACTTGAACAATATAGGACCTCTATACCATTTGTTCAGGCCTGGATCCTGTGGAGGACACCGCCCATGTGGTCTACTTTTGGCACAACTCGAGCAGCAGTTGCTAGTTACAAGCCCTCATTCAGCTTGTCTACAATATGAGCACCAGGGGTTGCATTTAAGAGAAAAAGATTATGTATCATTGGATAGCAACTGCTCACTCTGAGCTGGGTAGACTTTAGTCAACTAGGTACATGCTTGAATGGGTTCTTCAAGCTTAGTCATCTTATGATAGGTGGTTTGCTGATCTATGCGCTAAGTAGAACCAACTCAGCCAAGAAGATTCAAGTCTTTCACATTGCAAGTGGGAATACCCTACAGGTTGACAATGCATTTAAGACAACTGTAGTTGAGCCTTGAATGTTCTTTCTCCATGTGGATGTCTCCACTGTACAAGAAACTTGGCTGCCTCAAAGTAGATGCCTTTAAAGAGAAACACAACATTTTTGGGAGGGGAAAATCCCCAAAGGCAAGTTATGGAATAGATCTGGCAGTTAATTACTTTGTACGCGGCCACACCCCCTCCTCTGCCCTGGCAACCAAGAAGATTCCGATTTCTTATTGTTTGCTTGCATGGGCTTAGTTAATCTCATTCATCCCTGTCCTGACACTTGATGTTTTTCTATTGGATATCAGCCTTCCTGGCAAGGACAGCATTTGTTGCCCATTCCTAATTGGTCTTAAACTGAGCGGCATGTTAGGTCACTTCAGAGGTTGAGACAAACACTACTGTGGTTCTGAAGCAAGATGTAGGCCAGGCTGGATAAGGAGGGCAGATTTCCTTCTAAGTATAATGATTGAACCAGATGCCATAATGGCAGATTAATGGCATCATTAAAAACCTGAGAGGAAAAAAAGTCACCTTTTTAAGGTAGTGGCAATATAATGGCTGATTGTCATCAAAACCTCCTGTTGTCCTTGCTTGGTCTAGTCCACATGTGGCTCCCAAACTCTCAGCAATGTGGCTGACTCCTAACCTCCACCCAGGGTAATTCGGAATAAATGAAAAATAGATTATTTTACCTATAATTATCCTGTAAAATTCACTGCAAATTTTTAATTTCTGACCTTGCACCCTATTCTTTTAAACAACTCAGTTAACCATTTTAAAGGGAGCCTGTTTTACTTTGTAACATTTTACAGCTTGTTTACTATTCTTTCCTGTGTTTTTTATCTCATCCTTTCATTCTGTTTTTACACTGTTTATCTGTAATGCCGTTTAAATTTACCAAGGATCCCCACCCACAAAATTAATTTGTCTGTTATTGTAGATACCAATTGACCTGCATGTTTCTAGAATGAAGTTGTGTGGCTCATGCAATATGTTTATCTTTGCATCTGTCCTATTTGTGTCTCTGGGCTCTATTTGGAGTCCAACCAGCTTTACTGATTCAATTAGCTTTACATAGCTAACGTTTGTATGCAGTTGATCTTTATTAAATGTAAGGTGTGGTGTTTCAATTTGACAGGCTTTGGCAAGTTTTGTAATAAATGATTTGTCTTGAGCTGAAATTCACTTGAAAATATTTACTTCAGTGGACGTACGCTCTGAGTGTAGAAGCTTTTTTTGCATAATCTTGAAGAGACATAGTATATTACACATGATCTTCACTAACTGTGACTGTAAACATAAAATTACATGGAACCTACAACACAGAAGTACGTTTGGCCCAAAGGGTCTGCATCAGTGGTAGTCCTCCATGTAAATTTTACCCATCTTAATTTATGTAATAACTTAATATTTCATGTCCTATTTTACTTTCTCTTAAATCCATCCTTGCTATTCCAGTTTCAAACCAACTTCCAGGTAGAGAGGTTACTTCTGAATTCCTTTATTGGATTTATTGACCTGGTCAAACTGGCAAATAATTTTTTAAAAGCTGCTCTTCGGTTAACCTCTGGCCATCTCTTGTAAGGAAAAGAGACCAACTTGTTCAGTCTGTCTTAGTTGTAACCTCTGAGTCCTGGTATTGTAAATGAGAATGGTATCAAGCTATATCTCTGCCAGATTGTTTGAGTAGCCCGGTGGTTAGCATTGTTGCCTTTCAATGCCGGGAATCCAGGTTCAATTCCAGTCTTGGGCAACTCCCCTGGAGTTTGCATGTTCACTCAGTTTGTGCATATGTTTTCGCTGGGAGCTCTGGCTTCCTCCCACAGTCCACAAAGAAAGGGAAGGTGGATTAATGTGCTAAAAAGAGAATTGCCCATTGCACTAATCTTATACCCCACCCCCCCTCCCCAAACACCTGCCTCATTTTCCATTAGCCATATTTAAAGTCCAATCCACCTTTTCTGAGAGCCAGCCAGTCACTTGCACCAAACAGACTGAGTTTGGAGTTGCATTTGAAATTTAAAATACATTTGCTTTTCACTTGAGTAATCCATCTATTCCTGGGAATGAAAAGAACTCCCTATGTCCCTTCAGCTCTGAGTTGCACAGCAAGTTTAAGCTGAGAGAGTATCTGTTTATTTCTGATTTACAATAAATATTCAATAGCAGTCCAGCACACTTTTTTTTTTCTTGCCTGCAAGCTGCAGTGTTTAATATACTGCTGTCACCTGAGAGGGTTATTGAGAGTTTGCATTTATCATTCTCACTGTGCACATCCAGGTATTTCTAGAGAAGTCTCCTTTGTCTTAAGACTGCTATACTCGGGTGGTAATTCCTTTCATTCGTGTCTACAAAGGCATTTAATAACTGACAATCCCATGTTAAACCTGAAAAGAATATTTGCACTACAGAATAATCTTAAATGCATGGTCCATCATCTTCCCTGAGTGTTTGTGATTGTGGTTTTCTCATTACACAACCACGTGGTATAGAAGGTGGGCCACACCATTAGCTTTGTTCTTGTACAATGATTTGTTCATGTGCCAGATGTCACTGCAGATTATGCAAAAAACTTGCATCGTTTGTACCCTCTGGATGATGTAAAGTGCTTCATGGATGGTATATCTTTGAAATGTCATCAGTGTTAGAATGTTTAAAAAAAGTAATCTATTTACTCAGGAGAATCCTAAAGATGATTGATTAATCCAAACTATTTGCTAGTTTTGGTTGAGTGATGAAAATTACTTGGGACATTGGGAGAACTCCCCTCCCCACTTTTAAATACTGATCCTATCTGAAAGATGGTACTAAGGAATGATAGACCAGTGAGTCTGACATCAGTGGTGGGTAAGTTGTCAAAGGGGATTCTGAGAAGTAGGATTTACAAGCATTTGTAGAGACAGGGATTGATTAGGGATGGTCAGCATAACTTTGTACATGGAACATCATGTCTGTCAAGCTTGAGTTGAGTTTTTTGAGGATGTAACCAAAAAGATTGGTAGAACAGTAGACATTGTCCACATTGACTTGAGTAAAGCCTCTGACTAGGTTCTGTATGGTATACTAGTTAAAGTCAGGTCGCATGGGATTTGGGGAGAGCTTGTCAATTGAATTCAAAATTGGTTTGATGGTAGGAGTTAGAAGGTGGTAATGGTGAGCTGTTTTTCAGACTGAAGGCCTGTGACCAGCAGTGTTCTACAGGGATCAGTGCTCAGTCTACTATTGTTCGTCATTTTATATTAACAACTTGGATGATAATTTAGGAAGCATGTTTAGTAAGTTTGCAGATGTCACCAAAATTGGTGTATAATTGACAGTAAATAAGGTTATCTAACATTACAAAGGGATCTTGATTAAGTGGGCTAATGAGCTGAGGAGTGGCAGATGGTATTCTTTTTGGATAAATGAGGTGTTGCGTTTTGGTAAATTGAACAAGGGCAGTTAATAGGGCCCTGGGAGGTAGTGTTGTTGAACAGAGACTTAGGGGTCCAGATACGTAGTTCTTTGAAAGTTGTCATGGTGGTTAAGCAGGCGTTTAGATGTCTGCCTTTATTGCTCAGACCATTGAGTTGGAACATCATGTTGAGGCTGTAAAGGGGACATTGAGGCCACTTTTGGAGCACTGTTTTAGATTAGATTCCCTACAGTGTGAAAACAGGCCATTTAGCCCAACAAGTCCATGCTGACCCTCTGAGTAATCCACCCAGACCCATTTCCCTCTGACTAATGCTAAATTACCCATATTGTTAGGTGCATGGCCAATTCATCTGACCTGCACATCTTTGGACTGTGGGAGGAAACCCACGCAGACACCGGGATGACGTCCAAACTTAGTCACCCAAGGCTTGATTTGAACCTGGGTCCCTGGTACTGAGGTTCCCTTGCTATAGGAAGGATTTTATTAAATTGAAAGGATTCAGAATAGATTTACTGGGATGTTGCCAGGACTGGAGGGTTTGAGTTATAAGGGGAAAGTAGATAGGCTGGGACATTTTCACTGGAGTTTAGGAGGTTGAGGAGTGAGCTTAGATTTCTAGGGGCATGAATAGGGTGGATAGCAATGGTCTTTTCCCTCAAGTAGGGCAGTTGAAAACTAGGCTGCATATTTTTAAGGAAAAAGATTTAAAAGGTATCTCAAAGGTAACCTTTTCAATGGTTTGTATGTGTAATGAATCAGCAGACGAAGTGGTGGTAGATGCAGGTACAGTTAAATTTAAAAGACATTTGGACAGGTACGTGAATAGCAAAGGTTTAGATTGATATGGATCAAATGCAGACCAGTTTTTTGTTTTGAGAAGCTTGGTCAGCATGGACAATTTGGATCAAAGGGTCTGTTTCCATGCTGTATGATTTTATAACAGTACCTTACAGTCGATCTCTGGAGTGTCTTGAACTGTCGAACTTCGAACTTAGACAAGTGAGCTAGTACTAAGCCAAGATATCTGTAAATGTTTGTTCTAGTTGTGTGCTGTTGACTGAAACTTGTGTACAATTATTGTAGAACATCATTATAGTTTGTTTACCTCAGTTTAACTCCAGTTGAGAACTCCTGTCTCAAAAGAGACAAATTTGAGCTGTTAAATTGAAGGCCAATGTTTAAGTTTTGAGATAATCAGTTTGTCAAAATAAACCCTCTAAATAATCTCATTTCCGAGTTTGAGTGGAGAAAGACTTTGTTCTAAAAGATTATGTACAGTATAATATGTTCCTGTTACTGCTACTCATCTTTGAGTTGTGTTTGGGTGATTTTCTGTTCGCATAAGGTCAGCTGCCTGTTGCTCTATTTCAATTGTTGTATCACTCTGGCTTGCCTTCTCCAATTGAGGCAGATCCTGCTATGAACAATCCTCCAAATGACTACTTTTGCTATCTCTGTCATTGCTTCTGTTTGAAACATGGAAGATTTTCTGAGCTGGGATTTAGCCTTCAATAATTATTAAAGGTTTCTGCATTTGCGATCTGACTATTGCATTGAAAGGCAAAATCGTATAAAGCAATCATCAAATCATAAATTACAGCACAACAGGCCATGTGGTATCAGAATACACAGTTGGATAAAGTCCATAGAATTTATTGTGCAAATTTTGATTATTCAATGTTGGCCAGTTAGTATTTATTCCAGGATTTTGGATTTCCTAAAAGTGAAAAGTTAAGATGTTGAAGTTGTAACATCATGAGGTATCCAGGATTATTACCCTTTGATTTATACTCTGTCCATGTTCTTTGTGCATTACTTCACAATTCTTTGCATTGAACTTCATCTATCACCCATCTGCCCCATCTACCAATTGTCTTTGTCGTTTTGAATACTTGTCATCTGGCAAATAGTAAACTCAAAACAGCACCCACCTCGTTGTTTAGAATGCTCCCAGGTTTTGTATCATCCACAAAGTTTGAAATTACTTCCCACACCAAGATCAAGGTCACTTGTATATGTCAGGCAAGCCAAGCATTCAATTACTAACTGTTAAGGAATTCCATTGCAAATGTTCCCCAGCCCAAAATGAGGTTTAAACACAGCTCATCAGAACACACCAGTTGAGTAGCCTGGTTTAGCCAGAGAAATCAGTAATTCACATGCTCATGAAAAGCGTTTGTAATGAGTGCTGAGGACATTGGGTTTTGTTTCTCACTCTTCAGCTGGGAAGAATTCAACCAAAATGTTCAGACAAGGAGTCTGACAGTACACAGTGGATGAGCCAAGCAAGTTTGTGGATATTGGGCTGTCTTCAGCACACACAATTAGGTTGCCCCACATCCCCTACTCATGGTGTCAATGATGAAGTGCAGCATACAGATGAGGAAGACAAGGGTCAAGGATTGGTCCACCCAGAAAACAGGATAAACTTTACTGGACTTGCAAGCTCTTCCTTACCTGTATCAACCCTGGCTTACATTCGTGGTAAGTTTGCTTCTGAGTTCCCTCTCCATGATTTGAACACAAAAGGGCAGAAACTTCAATGTAGTAGTGGGAAGTGCTCCATTGATTTATGGTCTCATATTTTGGAATGAGACATTAAACAGAGGCCCTTTCTGTCTATTCAGATGTAAAAGATCCCTTGGCCTTGTTTTGGGGAATAGGGAAAGCTAAACGTGGTAACCTAGCCAATGTTTATCCTGCAATCAAAATCGCAGAAAAAAAAGTTGGTAAATATTGTTGTTTTGAGTTTGCTATTTGCCAGATGACCAGTATTTCCTACATTATAGCATTGGCAGCACTTCAAAAGTTCTTCATTGGCTGTAAAGCACATTGAGATATGAAAAACATTTTTTTCAATGCAAGTTTTTTTCCTTTCATGTTTCTGTGAATTGAGTAAACTGGATGGAAGCTTTCATTGCTTTTTTTTTGTTACTTTTGAATCCATTCTTTTTGCAAATTCAGTTGCTTGATTATAAAGATGCCATGAAAGTATTCAAGTGTTTTCACTTGGAAATTCCTCATTTCTTAGTTTAAAGTTCTGTTGTTAGCTTGCCATCTGAATGTTAACAATGTCAGAATCTAGAAAAGGACAATACAGGGGCCAAATCTGAATTTTTACATTGAGCAAGAAAGATATGTCATATTTCAGACAAACTAGCTTAGTAAGTTTGCTATGAATATTAGAGGTAAATAAATCATTGCATTTGTTCATGGTTCTGGTCTCCCTCCTATCAGAAGGATGTTGTGAAACTTGAAAGGGTTCGTAAAATATTTACTGGAATGTTGCCAGGGTTGGAAGATTTGAGCTATTAGGGAAGAGGCTGAATGGGCTGGGGCTGTTTTCCCTGGATCGTTGAGGCTGAGGGGGTGACCTTATAGGTTTAGACAGTGGATTTGGATTGGCTCAGGCTTGGAGGGCTGAAGGGCCTGTTCCTGGGGTGTAAAATCATGAGGGGCATGGATAGGTAAATAGACAAGGTCTTTTCCCTGGGGTGGGGGAATCCAGAACTAGAAGGCATAGGTTTAGGGTGAGAGTGGAAAGATTTGAGATCTAAAGGGGCAACTTTTTCACGCAGAGGGTCACGTGTGTATAGATGATCTGCCAGAGGAAGTGATGGAGGCTGGTACAATTATAACCATCCAGATGCCTTTTAAATGTTGTATGGATTGGAAGGGTTTAGAGGAATATGGGCCAAGTGCTGGCAAATAGGACTAGATATCTGGTAAGCATGGACGAGTTGGACTGAAGTGTTTGTTTCTGTGCTGTACATCTGATTCTACATGTTTTTTTGCCCATTACCAGTTGCTGTCTCGCCATGGAGCTAACTCCATAGTGTGGAGGTGGAGTTCAATTTAAGCTGGACAGCAAAGGATGGCAGCTATTATTCTCTTGAACAACATTACTGCAATAATTGGCATTTTATATGTTTTGATAAACTATCCTAAGGTACTAAGTTAGGTGACAAAACTTGGTCAAAGTAGGTTTTAAAAATATCTTTGAAGGAGGTGAGGTTTAGGAAAAACTCCAGAATTTTGGGGCTTTAGCAATGAATGCATGATTGATAGTGAGTACAATTAGGATATTAATTGGTGGTAAACCAGTTGGAACTCCTAAAACCAACCTGAATTTTCATGGTTATCTTCTGTAGGGTGGTATGTGCCTGGAACACATTGCCAGCAGAGGTGGTAGAGGCAGGCATGGTAGATTCATTTAAGATGCATCTGCACAGGTGCATGAGTTGGTGGGGAGCAGAGGGATACAGATGCTTAGGAATTGGGCGACTGGTTTAGACAGTGGATTTGGACCTGATCAGGCTTGGAGGGCTGAAGGGCCTGTCCCTGGGCTGTACATGTTCTTTGTTCCTTGTAATTTTTAATTTCAGGTGTTTTGAATTTAAATTGCTCTGGATTGGATTGGATGATTCCCAGGTATTTCCTGCCTTATTTGGGTGGTTACTTGTAATATATAATTTCTTCATTTTTAAAAATGAACTTCGATGTTGTGGTCATTTTGAAGACATGGATAGAGCAGGGACAGGAATGGTTGTTGCAGGTTCCAGGATTTAGATGTTTCAGTAAGAACAGAGAAGATGGTAAAAGAGGGGGAGGTGTGGCATTGTTGGTCAAGGACAGTATTATAGTTGCAGAAGGGATGTTTGGGGACTTACCAACTGAGGTAGTATGGGCTGAGGTTAGAAACGGGAAAGGAGAGGTCACCCTGTTGGGAGTTTTCTATAGGCCTCTGAATAGTTCCAGAGCTGTAGAGGAAAGGATAGCAAAGATGATTCTCGATAGGAGTGAGAGACCGGGTAGTTGTCATGGGGGACTTCAACTTTCCAAATATTGACTGGGAACACTATAGTACGAGTACTATAGATGGGTCAGTTTTTATCCAGTGTGTGCAGGAAGACTTCCTGACATAGTATGTAGACAGGCCAACAAGGGGCAATGCTACATTAGATTTGGTACTGGGTAATGAGCCCGGCCAGGTGTTAGACTTAGAAGTAGGTGAGCACTTTGGTGATAGCGATCACAATTCTGTTATGTTTACTTTCGTAATAGAAAGGGACAGGTGTATACCACTGGGCAAGAATTACAGCTGGGGGAAAGGCAATTATGATGCGATTAGGCAAGATTTAGGAAGCATAGGATGGGGAAGGAAACTGCAGGGGATGGACACACTAGAAATGTGGGGCTTTTTTGAGGAAAAGCTCCTGACTGTCCTAGATAAGTATGTACCTGTCAGGCAGGGAGGAAGCTGTAGACTGCGGGAGCCGTGGTTTACGAAGGAAGTGGAATCTCTCTCCAAGAGGAAGAAGAAGGCTTATGTTAGGATGAGATGTGAAGGCTCAGTTAGGGTGCTTGAGGGTTACAAGGTAGCCAGGAAAGACCTAAAGAGAGCTCAGAAGAGCCAGGAGGAGACATGAGAAGTTGTTGGCGGATAGGATCAGGGTAAACCCTAAGGCTTTTGATAGGTATTTAAGGAATAAAAGAACGACTAGAGTAAGATTAGGGCCAATCAAGGATAGTAGTGGGAAGTTGTGTGTGGAGTCAGGAGATCGGGGAAGCACTAAATGAACATTTTTTTTTTACTGTCATTTTCTAGAGTGAATACTATGTTGTCGAGGAGAATACTGAGATACAGGCTACTAGACGAGGTAGGATTGAGGTTCACAAGGAAAAGGTATTAGAAATCCTGCAGAGTTTGAAAATAGGTAAGTCCCCAGGGCCAGATGGGATTTATCCTAGGATCCTCTGGGAAGCCAGGGAGGAGATTGCCGAGCCTTTGGCATTGATTTTTAAGTCATCATTGTCTACAGGAATAGTGCCAGAAGACTGGAGGATAGCAAATGTGGTTCCCCTGTTCAGGAAGGGGAGTAGAGACAACCCTGGTAATTATAGACCAGTGAGCCTTACTTCAGTTGTTGGTAAAGTGTTGGAAAAGGTTATAAGAGACAGGATTAATAATCCTCTAGAAAAGAATAATTTGTTTAGGGATAGTCAGCATGGTTTTGTGAAGGGTAGGTCGTGCCTCACAAACCTTTATTGAGTTCTTTGAGAAGGTAGCCAAACAGGTAGATGAGAGTAAACCGGGTTGTGGTGTATATGGATTTCAGCAAGGCGTTCGATAAGGTTCCCCACAGTAGGCTATTGTACAAAATGCAGAGGAATGGGATTGTGGGAGATATAGCAGTTTAGATCAGTAATTGGCTTGCTGAAAGAAGACAGAGGGTGGTGGTTAATGGGAAATGTTAATCCTGGAGTCCAGTTACTAGTGGTGTACCGCAAGGGTCGGTGTTGGGTCCACTGCTGTTCATCATTTTTATAAACTACCTGGATGAGGGCATAGGGTGCGTTAGTAAATTTGCAGATGACATTAAGGTCGGTGGAGTTGTGGATCGTGACGAAGGAAGTTGTAGGTTACAGAGAGACATAGATAAGCTGCAGAGCTGGGCTGAGAGGTGGCAAATGGAGCTTAATGTGGACAACTGTGAGGTGATTCACTTTGGTCAGAGTAACCGGAATGTAAAGTACTGGGCTAATGGTAAGATTCTTGGTAGTGTAGATGAGCAGAGAGATCTCTGTGTCCAGGTACACAGATTATTGAAAGTTGTCACCCAGGTTGACAGGGTTGTTAAGAAGGCATACAGTGTTTTAGCTTTTATTAATAGAGGGATTGAGTTCCAGAACCTGAAGTAATGCCACAGCTGTACAGAACTGCACCTATAAGAAGGATGTGGAAGCTTTGGAAAGGGTGCAGAGAAGATTTACTAGGATGTTGCCTGGTATGGAGGGAAGTTCTTAAGAGGAAAGGCTGAGGGACTTGAGGCTGTTTTCATTGGAGAGAAGGAGGTTGAGAGGTGACTTAATTGAGACATAAGATAATCAGAGGGTTGGATAGGGAGAACGTTTTTCCAAGTATGGTGACAGTGAGCATGAGGGGGCATAGCTTTAAATTGAGGGGTGATAGATATAGGACAGATGTCAGAGGTAGTTTCTTTACTCGGAGTAGTAAGGGTATGGAATGCTTTGCCTGCAACGGTAGTAGATTTGCCAACTTTAAGTGCATTTAAGTCATCATTGGACGAGCATATGGATGTACATGGAATAGTGTAGGTTAGATAGGCTTCAGATTGGTATGACAAGTCGGCACAACATCGAGGTACGAAGGGCCTGTACTGCACTAATGTTCTATGGACAACAGAGTCAAAACAAGTGGTGCTGGAAAAGCACTGCCAGCCAGGCTGCATTTGAGGGCAAGAGAGTCATGTTTCAAACATAAGCGCATCCTGATAAGCGCTCGAAACTTCAACACTCCTGCTCCTCGGATGCTGCCTAACCAGCTGTGCTTTTCCAGTACCCCACGTTTTGACTCTGCTCTCCAACATCTGCAGTCCTCACGTTCTCCTTACACAGTTGTCTGGAATACAAGTTACTGTAAACATCTGTGCTGTTTCATGGTTCTTTGTCCCACTGGGACAGTGCTCGAGTTTGAGGTCAGTTTTCCTGGGATCTGCTATTTTACACTGGCTTACAGACTGCAATGTTAGAGGCCCTGAGAAAGGTCACCTGACCTCTTTAATCAAGAGGGAACGGCTCAATCGGGAATAGCCCAAACCTGATTGCTGCAGCTTGAGTTAGCAGCGATGTGCAGAACAGGTATTTGCTTGTTTTTGTCATTTATTCTTCCCTCCTGGTCAGTATGCAAATCAAGCAATTTTATGGTTACTGGGTTGAGTGGGAATTTCCCAAGTTCACTAAGATCCAGTCAGACCACTGCTTCTCTTCCAGTAAGATGATGCAATATATTGAGCAATCAAGGAAATGAAGATGCCTCTGTTCAAGCTTTCATAATACATGAATTGTCTACTGTTTCCTTTTAACTGTAAATGGCAAAGTTTGCATTAGTATTAGCTTACCTCATGAGGAATTACTTGCAGGTGAACTATTTTGAGTTTTTCATATGCTTGATTCTGTTCATGTTAAAATACCAGATTTATATTTAATACACATTTTAACATTTCCAATGTGACACAACACAGGATGGTCTTTATTTTTGATACATTGTAGTGAAGTTAAAACCGGAACTGATTACTGCGGTGCCCATAGGATTGTTTAGTACGAGTATTTTTAGCTACCTGACAACAACATTCTTAGAATACAAAGGCAGCTTTTGTATATGCCTTAGCTTCTTTTCTTTTCTAAAATGTGGCTGCTTAATATTTAATAAGGGTAAATAATTGCTGTAAATATCTATGCAATCAGGTACTATGTCTGGTTTGTGACAGTTTTGAAATCCAATAGCTTTGAAATGTTGTTTTCTTGCAGTCACTGATGTTAGTGGGGGGGGACGGACGGACTGTGTGTTGCCTTGAGCATCTGAAGAAATTAGATAATGCTTCAAACATACAAGATCTTGTGAAATGCCACTTCCTTCTGTTACCTTCACAAATGTATGTGAAGGTTTATAAGGTCCTTCAAGTTTGTTTCTGTGCGCAGAACAATTAGTTCCAGTGGCTGTCACAATTGCATGTATCTCTTTGCCCAAAAAGAATGGAGATTTCTTGTTCCAATTGAAACTTAAAATTAGTGGGGTTTTTTCCTGGCAAAAGTGTGCTGTATGCCCTTGTTGTGGAATTCTGAATTAAAATTTCAGGCTTGTTAAAATGTTTGAAAATAGGGTGGCAGTTTTCTGATGACTTCAATAAGTAGCAAATTGTGACTTTCCTGGTGCAGCAGTTTGAAGGGTGGGGTGGGGGTGCGGGGAATGGGAGGTGAATAGCTGTATTGGTGCAGAATTGATGATTGAGGCTGAAAATAATGCACTTTATCAGGTAGAAATAACAGACTTTCAGGTTTTTTAATTTTTCTAGCATCCAATTCCTTGCCTTAGTTGAAACAGTTGTTAGTAGCATTTTGAACTTAGTGTGGATGTGACATTAAGTGGTTAATCATTTCCACCTAACCATCAGAATGATATCTCTATAACCAACTCCTGGTGTATTTGTGTGTTGTATCTTTGCTAGTGCATTGGCGCCTTTTCTGGCAACATGCTTTGTAAAAAAAAAAAATTACTATTAACATTTTATATTTGCTATTAATTTGACTTGCAATTTGCTTTTTTTAAAAACAGAACATTGATTTAATTGACATCCTCTGGAGGCAGGATGTAGATCTTGGTGTTGTCCGTGAAGATTTTGATTATAACTACAGACAAAAAGAATGTGAGCTAGAGAAGCAGAAGAAACTTGAGAAGGAAAAGCAGGAACAGTTGCAGAAAGAACATGAGAAGGCTTTACTGGCACAGCTGCAGCTAGATGAAGAAACGGGTGAATTTGTTGCCTTTCGGCCAGCAAAGCACAGTAAAGCTGAAATCCCAGGAAGAATTCCAGAGCCTACACAGGTACAAAGATAGGCACAGCTGAAGTCTGAGGAACTACTTTTTGCTGTTCTGCTAAAGCTTTATGAAAACTAACAAATCTACTCTTCTTTCTCCCAATTTTTTTTACAAAAAATTTGGTTGCCAACCAATTTTCAACGTAGACTGTAAAGACCGCCCAGAGAGATGATGGAGCTTTGTCGTTTGATGAATGCATGCAACTTCTTGCAGAGTCATTTCCATTTGTAGATGATATAGAAGTAAGCCCTTTTATTATTTGTTCCACCATCTAATTGAAAATCTTAGGAAGTTACTGTTTGCTGGATTCCTAATATTTATAAACTATATTTGAAATTTTGAAAATATCATTTCCTGTAGTTATGAGGCACGTGAGTTTTCAATGTCTTGTAAGAACAAATGTTCAGTTACAATTTGTATTTTGTTAAATTTACTATTTTGGCTATCTAGATTTTGTAAAAATGTAGGACTTAGTTTTATGGTTTAAAAACATGAATAAATGGCAGTGTTATCATATAGTTAACTGTTTCAGTTGTCATAACTAAAAGCAGAGCGGGAGCTTTTATAAGGAAATGTGACCATATTGATTCAGGTGACCTAAACAGTTTCTCTATGATTTTTGCAACATAACTCAGGAAATGCAGTAAAGGCCAGGCAGCAGCAAAGTGCTCTTTTTTAAAAATTTTGTTTTAAATTTATTTTTAGTCTCGTCCGGTTGCACTTGAACCTCCTGTTCCAGCCCAGACCAGTCCACAGCCAATGTCTCCCCAGCAGCCACAGCAAGGAACTACTGCAATCCTTCCATCCACAGCACCTGAATCAAACCCTCTGGAGGACTTGGAGCAAACTTGGCAAGAGCTGCTCTCAATCCCAGAACTTCAGGTAAGTACAATAGTTGAATTCAGAAGGAGCATGAATGTAACAAACACCCAAAGAATTCAGACCTGTACTACCATTTGTTCACAGAACAAACTGGTCATTGTCTCTCAGGATATTAATCTGACATTCAAGATCCAACTCCGTTTACTTTTTTCTTCAAATGCATATTATGTGACCTTAATTTGTGTGTGCATGTGTTTAAATGCAGATAACTGGATATTTTAAACAATAAAAGCTTTCATCCTGCAGAGTGTCTGCATTTGATTTGCTGGATTTAATCATAGCATATCATACTATTTGAGTGCAATTATTGCATTTTAGATAATGTGTTGCGGGCAGGAGTAGGAGTGAAATAATTATATATAAATTTTTCTTTAATCTACAGAAGCTACATTTTATTTTGAAAATAGACTAGGTCATACATGTTAATGACAGCACAATAAGTATAATTCCTTATAGGGAAGGAATGTATGAAAGTAAGATGTTATCAGAATTTTTTAGTCTTTCATAATTTATGAATTTCTAATGTTAGAAGCGGGTCCTTGGGTAATTCTACAATAGTTAAGTGATTTGCAAGCACTAAAATAACATTGGCCACCAGTTTTCAGAGGCTCTTTTCTTGGCAAATACACTGTCAAAAAAACCATACTATGTAGAAAACTTTACACTCCTTCATTACATCAACAGCATCAAACACGTGTCTTAACACAGTATCTTCCTATCTTTAATGGGGCAATTTTTGAGAATGATTTTGTTTTTGTTTACTGCACTGGTGCTTTTAATTAGCATGACCATTTAAATGAAGAGCTAATCAGGTTTTCATTTTGCATGAACTGAGTTTAGCTGGCTATGTATTAACCTTCAAATGCTGACATTTTGAATAAATAAAACCTGACCTAGTTAAAACCATTCTCTGCACTATCTGGCATAGAAATGGCAGCACAAAAACAGGTTATTCAGTCCTGTGATAATTTTAATGCTCCTTATGAGCTACTTCCCATGACTCTTCCTCCATCCCCATCAGGATGCAAATCTAGCCTTTTCTCCTTTCTTTTAATGCAGTATACCTTCTGCATCAATTTACATTTTCAACCATGTGAGTTGCATAATCTACCAACTCTCTCAGTAAAGAAGTTTCTCTTATATTCAAGACAGTAATGATGAATTCATAACTAAAAGGTTTGGTTACGTGGAAGTTTCTCCATGTCTATCTTATTAACCCTTTCAACCCTTGGACCCTTTAGTACTTTGTTTTTAAAACTAAAAGTACTAATGTATTTATTTTTGTGCTCTTTCTCAACAGTGTTTGTACATGCAGAATGACAATATTACAAGTATCGAATCTGCAGAATATTCTTCCAAGAGTAAATCTTCTGAAATGCAAAATGACAGTTACAGCCTCAGTACAACTCTGCCAGCTGATCATGTTTCAGGCAGCAACACCAGTTTTCTCTCTCTCTTTGATAGTCCATATGAGGAAGTAATGCCATCTGAAAGCCCCACGCTCTTTCAGCCCAAAACAAATCTGTCAGATAGCATGAACCTTTCATTCAGCAATAATAATTTCAATAACCTCTTCTCTACATCTCTGAATATGCAGAGAAATGGCAACATTTCCCAAAGTAACAATATGAATGACTCACTTACTAGCATTCTAGATGATTCTCTTCTTGAACAGATCAACATCACTCAGTTGGAGGTGAATAAAGATTTTGATTGTAAACTGCCACACAATTTGCCTGAGATTCCTGATTCTGACTCTGGCTTGTCTATGGGCTCAAGCCCTAGTGGAGCCTCTCCAGGTAATTCAAAGCAATCTTCTCTTTGTGGAGATGCTTCTAATAGTTACAGTGATTCTGACACAGATGACATGGAAAGCTGTTCTGCGAGTGTTCAACCTGAGTTTGCTGAGCTATACCCAGTGCAGTTTCAAAATGACTGTAACTATCAGGCACCTTCTCTTCACGGTCTTACAAATGTTAGACTGAACCTTTACAACAAAGGACCAAAGGATGACCTGCCAGTGAGTCCTGGCCATAATAAAGTCCCATTCACCAAAGACAAGTATTCTAAACGACTCAGCCGAGATGAGCAGAGGGCTAAAGCATTGAATGTTCCTTTCTCTGTCAAAAAGATTGTTAATCTTCCTGTTGATGATTTCAATGAAATGGTGTCCAAGTATCAGCTCGGTGAGGCCCAGCTTGCTCTCATCCGTGACATCCGTCGCCGTGGCAAAAACAAGGTGGCTGCTCAGAATTGCCGCAAGCGCAAACTAGATAACATAGTGGGTCTCGAACATGATTTGGATCAACTTAAAGATGAGAAGGAGGAACTTTTGCAAGAAAAGGGAGAACATACCAAAAACCTGCTTCAGATCAAGCAACAGCTGAACAATCTATATCATGAGGTTTTTAGTATGATACGTGATGAAGATGGAAATTCGTATTCTCCCAATGAATACTCATTACAGCAGACTAGTGACGGCAGTGTATTCCTTGTTCCCAGGAGTAAGAAACTTGAGACAAAAAGAGAATGAAATTCCAAAGGATCTGTTTTTGTTGGACTTTTTTTCTTAAACCGGAAACTCAAACTGCTACGAATTGCAAGATTGAATCTTCCTTTTTCATGTTAAGTTTCCTATGCAAAAGAAAACTAACTGAAGCTATTTTTTAAATTGCTACTGGTGGCTTAGAGGTGAAACAATGACAAAGATTGCATATTGACTAAATTCTCCTAATTTTGCCAGTGCTTTTATTTTGATGATTTCTCTAATACCTATCACACTTTTTTCTATTAGTGTGCCTGTATAGATTTGTAAATATTGCACATTTTATTTATATATGCAGATCTCATTTGCTATTAATAAAAATATTTCATAGAATTAAAGATTGTATTTTAGTAAGCTAATGTTTCTTCTGTTGCAGTACAGTACTTGTTTTATAACTTTATTAGAAATGGATAAATGAGAATTGAAATGTATCATGATTTTTCATTTTATTTGCTTATATATAGAAAAATAAAATTTAACACTTTATGCAGTGCAAGTGTTGATTTTATGCATGTAACTTTAATATTTATACAACTATAATACAACACAAATGATCTATTTGTTAATTTCTATTAGTAGCTGAACTCCTGAATACCATTTGTTGTAGATGAATAGTCCTGCAAGTATCTGAGTTCCTTCTCTGGTCTGCCATGTTTGAGACTCTGCATCATTTGCTGTAGTGCTGCAGAGCACAACTGCACCATAATTCTTGATAAACTATGTAACACACTTAATAGGAAGTGTAAATGCTATAAGGTGACTGAAGGGAAAAATAATGCAACTACAGAACACTAGATTCATAGGTATAGTTCTAGTATTTAAGGGAGACATTTATTTCAACTGTTTAAAAACGCACACTACCCCAGGGAGATGGAGAAAAGATGGGAACCTGCATAGGTCCATTGAGAAGTTGATGCTCCTAATCATGAGACAAGAGTTAACACCCATGATATGAATGCAAATTGTGAATCCAGTTTCAGCAGTTCCTAATGTAATTTGAGTCAAGCCTATACTCCCTTGATTAAGATGACAATGTAACAAGATAACTCTTGTCACCATTTACATGGAGAAATGAAAGGCACAGGTTGATTGAAACTTCCTAGTCTGGACCAAGATATCTTAAAGTTTGTACACTGAAATTTTGTCTCTTTCAGGGATACAGCCTGTCACATGGAGCCATTCTAAGATGCAAGCTGTTTGCCTGGTAACATTTACCCAGCTAAGTAGGGCCTATTTTACAGGGGTGAGCAATAAAAATCATTCTCTCACCAGGTTGAGAGGGGAGAATGAATATCAGGCAAGTTTTAATACTCAATTTAGAAAACATCAAGTAGTGTTGAGGGAAATTTAAGTTATGAATGAAATTAGATCCTAAATTTCCACTAATTTTGTAAAACACTACAAGTGACACTTGTAAAGCCATGTAAATAGTTTGAACCCATTCATGTTTGAGAGATGTTTCTTGATGCAAGAAACTTGCCTGCTCATACCTGAATTGTCAATTAGGATCAGTGATGAGACAATTCCTAGCAATGATCTCTACTACTGTAAATTAGTGTCAGTTCAGCGGTTAAATAGGAGTACACTGTGCAGGGACAGATTGGAATGAATCTATTTTGTTGGAGTGAAATGTTTCCTTAGATGCAAACAGTGCATGGAATAGTTTCATATATTAAAGAGGCATGTTTGGAAAAATTAATTTGTACACTACTCCATACTGAAAACAAAGTCCCAAATAGTGTAAAGTCCTTAAAACCTACATGGAACAGTATCCATTGATAAATATAAGGATAAATACTTGATCACCCATATGGGTGAACAGAAGTCATTAGTTGCAAAAAAAACCTTGGTTCCTAATCACAATATCACATTGGTCATTGAAGTTCACAAACTATGATTACCTCAAGTCATTTCCATGTTCTAATGGTCACACTTCCTTTTGAGTTGCTGTGCACAAGCATATATTATAACACTTTAAAAAGGATTCTGGGTAATCAAAGACTGAAGACAGGAAAAAATTAAGAGTTGCTCCTTTTTTTTGAAATATTTTAGATGTTGGAGCGGATTTCCTTGAATTCCAGGAGTGGTAATTACAGTTTTATAAGCTGTTGCATTATTTTGGAACTTTGGGGTGGGGAAAAAGATCAAAACAACAGCACCTTGAGAAAAAGATAGGCAGATACCACATGGTCAATGTGAGAAAGGGGGGAGGATAAAACTAGACTGCTGTCTGACACAGGTCTGTAATAGCATCTCTGAACAGGTTGGTTATAAAATATCAAAAGATAGCACTTCTCCATGTAACAATTAGGAACTTGTACAAGAACTAAAAGTATTGCTGCCACTGGGTAACATTGTTTCACTTACAACATGGATTTGCATCATCCTAGTAATGACAGTTTACTGAAAACCATTAGCAGAAGTCTTGAGGCCTATGCATGCTAAGTGGCAAATAACAGTGCAGCACCATTTTATTTTAGAATAGAAATTCCTTTATTGTCACATGTACTCATGTACAGGAGTACAGTGAAACATTTACAAGGTCACCCATATGATGCCATCATCGGTACAAAGTACCTAGGTACAATCTTAGAAACAAAACACGAAAAATGTTATACTATGACAACTATAAGTTAGAAAAATGAGAATAAAGTTACAAAGATAGACATCACACTCTTTCCACAAAGGGCCTTCAGGAGTTTCAATACATACACTGGAAACCAGCACAGGTGGTCAGTGGCTTGTGAGCACAGGCAGACCAATAACCGTCCTGCTCCACTTGGGCTTGGTGGCTATCCCTGCTCTGCTCAGGTGTCCATTCCCTGGTTGTCCTCATCTCTCAGACTCCCAGCCTGCTGGCCATCCCCACTCTGCTCAGGGCCCACTGGATTCCCAGCACCACTCAAGCCCCCAGTCTACTCCATTCCATGTTTCCAGGAGAGAACACTAAGGGAAAAAGTGGACAAAAGAGAAGAAAACAGGAAATAAACAGAAGGAGTCACCTATGCACTCAAACATTGCCAGCAATAGATTCCGTCAATAAGAAAAAAATACATTAAAACCTTCAGATTAATTTCTCAATTTGAAATTCCTTGATTAGGATTTTTGTTAGGATCAGTGCTAAATTCTCTCATTTCTATGAAGCAGGCAGGTGCTAGTTTCACTTTGGGTGAATCATTGGTGCTTGGTTGCTGATGTCCATTGGAAAAACCAGTGCTTCGCTGCCTGTTCCTCGATAGCCCAACACCAGCCACTGACTTTTTTTATGAAATAAACAAGAACCCTACTTGAGGAATCCGAATAGCCTTTGTGTTTTTTTTATACATCAATTAATTTAAGTAAGTTGTTTAGCTCAGTTAGTTGGATGACTGGTTTGTAATGCCAAAAGTATGGGTTCAAGTCCTGCACCATCTGAGATTACCACATAGAACTGTTTAATCAACTTCTCCCTGAAGTGTGGTGACTCTTGGGTCAAATCACCACCAGTCATCTCTCTCAAATGTGAGAGCAGAGTGTTGGTTTGCTTGGACTATAGTGACTTTACTTTTCTTCAATATGCCAGGTTTTTTAATATAAATATTTTTAAGATTGAATTTTTTACAAAAATATAGAATTACTACAAAATAATAGAACAATCTTGCAATATAACATTAACAGTAAACAAAGTACTCTACTCCACAAAACAATTTAGAAAAAAAACTCTACACAAACTACAATTCAATAAATAACTAAATCAAAACAAAAAGAAACTAAATTAAACCAAGCTGAACCAAGACAAATTAAATTAAATTACCTTAAGTTACCGCACAGCACAATCCAACCAAATCTCCCCACCACTGGGAGCACCAGTTGGCAAACCTGTATTTGTTCAGGATTCCTTCCTCCAGGGGCCCCCAGGCAACCAGATATTGCCCTCAAGGCTACACAAAGACCTTAACCAATATAGCCAAGAAGTCCCCATCCTATGAAAAAGTTCTGTTTTCTGGTGCACCATATTTGTAAGGAAGTCCAGGGGGACGTGCTCCATAACTAACCCACACCACCCGAAGAGTTCTGAGGGATTTTCTGACACCCAGCTCATCAGAATGTTCTTCCTCACACAAAACGAAAGAATAATTAACAATTTCTTCCCATGCGTGTCCAAAGAGGGAAGATTCAGCGAATCCAAGAGGAGAGACAACAGATCTACCTTGACTTCAGTTCCCAAGACCCCTTCCAAAACACTCGCTATAGCGCCTCAATACTGACAAAGCTTGTGGTCAGTGAGTAAGAGTTCCATTTTACATTTGGGGCATATCGGGGACATTCCTGTCTTAAATTCCGCAAGCCACTGGTGCCAAATAATCCCTGTGGAGTACCTTCAATTGCATAACCTGCATCCTGTTACAAATCCAAATCTTCCTTAAGTTCTCCCAAATATCCTCCCACACCTCTTACTAGATTTCCACTCCCAACTTCTGAGCCCAAATTCCATACAGCCACTCGATGTCCTTCACGACACTACCTCCTAACAAATGATAGAGGATGCTGACAGAGAGCCAGTTTGAAGCATGCATTCCTTTTGAAGAACTCCTTGGCAGAGAATTTGTCCTTAGGAGAAAAAGAGACTTGTGAAGTCTATGGAGATCTCTCTCAACTGGCTTTTGCAACAATATTGTGCCAGTGTTGAGATAGGAGACTGGGACCACAGACCTTTTTGGGCCTTGATATTTCCAAAATTGTAACTAGCAATTTTAAATTTGATTCCAGTATAACTTTTCTTGCACATAATTGTATCAATTAAGCAAACGTAAATGGAACAGCACAGAATATTTCACTTAAATATTGGCTCATCTAATCTAATTGTCAATAAACCTAAAGTAAACTCATTTCCTTATTTACTTGTATGTTTCTTAAATATTTTATCTTGATTACAAAGGCAATACATTGCCAGATAGCTAACAATTTTGGTGACAAGAACTCAAAGTAAACACTATAAAAAACAGGAGGGTGGGGTGGGCACAATCAAAGTAGATACTATTTTATTGACCTATTACAATGTTTTAGAAAGAAAACAAATTTACATTGCACAACTCCGAAATGAAAATACAATTCTGCTCCCCTTTTTGGTCAGTGTGTTTAATAAGTCAGAAGTTGACTCACTCAGAAAAGGTTTTAAAAAAAGTATCTGCAGGTGATCCGAAGTGTAAACATTCAGATAAGGCCACACCTGTGCAGCGAGAAACTCGGGGTTAATGTTCTAGATCTGAGTATGTTCTAATGAAGGATCATCGAAGATCAAGTCAAAACATTTAGCCCCGATTTTCCTTCTCCACTGATGCTACCAACCCTGCTGAGTCAGCGGAGTATTTTGCTTATACTTCAAAGCAGGAGATCAAGGCTCTAAAGCTGGACTATAGTAAATTAGTTCTTTTCAGCTCTTTATCTCCTTTAGGGAAGGAAATCTGCCATTCTTTCCTCTTATGGCCTTGAAATTTCAAAATGCTTCAGTGCAGAGGAATCTGGGTGTCTTTGTGCATAATTTGCTGAAAGCTAGCATGCAGATACAGTAGATAGGAAAGGAACATGGAATTTTGACACCTTCCTGAAGGAAGAGAGTATGAAATAAGGGAAGTGTTGTTGCAATTATACAAGTTATTAGTGGGACTGCATTTGGAATACTTCGTCACCTTGAGAAAGAATATGACTGCATTGAAGGTTCATTAGATTAATTCCAGAGATGAAAGACTTGTCACATGAGGAGAGATTGAGCAGTTTTGGCCTACACTTGTTAGAGTTTAGAAGGATAAAACAGGAAACCCATTTGATGTGTTTGACTCTTCTACCCAGACAATAAGGAAAGGATGTTTGCAGAGCCTAGACCATCACAGAAGCCAACCTTCCCTCCATGGACTCCACGTTGCTGCAGAAAGGCTGCCAATATCATCAAAGACCCAAGGCAGCCCAGTAATGCTTTCCTACAACCTTGTTCATCAGATAGAGGATACAGAGGCTTAAACCCATGGACTAGTACATTCAGGAACAGCTTCTTCCTAGCCGTTATCAGACTGATGAATGGATACTCTAGCTTCAAATATTGCTGGTCTTGCTAATGTTGATCTTGCAACACAACCTGTATGCCCGTCTAGTTTTTTTTTCATCCATTCATCTGTATGTCCTTGCTTACTATGATCTACCTGTACTGCTCATAAACAAAGCTTTTCACTGTACTTAGGTACACATGACAATAAATAAATCAAATCAGGTGCTAAAGGTGATTAGCAAAGTAATGTGGAGTAATGTTTCCCCTTGTGGGGCAATCTAGAATGCATAATTGTTTTAGGATTGGGGGGGGGGGGGGGGGGGGCAGAAAGAGACAGACTTAAAATGGAAACGATGGGGAATTACTTTTCTTGAATACAATTATGGCTGATCTCATCTTGGCCTCAGCTCCACTTTCCTGCCCACTCTCCACAATCCTTAGACAGATTTTTAATAAATGGGTTCAAGGATTATGGAGAGTGGGCAGGAAAGGAGCTGAGGCCAAGGTGAGATCAGCCATAATTGTATTCAATGGCAAAGCAAGCTCAAGGAGCTGAATTGCGTAATCCTGCTTTAATTCTTGCATTACTTGCAGCTTTTGACTCACAGGAACATAGCCAACTCTTTACTGTCCTGGGAGCAATTAGGGATGGGCAATATGTGTTACACCCACATCCTATGAATGAATATTAAAAAAAAAGTTGGTCTCTGTGCTTTGATTTTTGGAAAAAGGGATTTGATTCGTCCTGCCCATGGTCCACGACTCCTGCTGTAAGTTGAATATCAGCATTGCAAAAGGACAGGATAAGGCTCAGCTGTATGATCGTTAAAATAGTCAACCAGTAATCTGTCAGGTTTCATAAAGGAGTAATTATGCCACAAACAATGCACACCCTAAATGAGAAATACACATTTTGACTGAACTTGAGTAAGCTGCTATTACCTATTTGGTGTACCAAATGATAGCTTCCAACTACCAATGGCTCCATCTTCACTTCACCACCAGCTGTCCAGAGGAAAGCCTTAGTTGGGGCTGGGGACAATATGCAATGGTCTAATCACAGGTTTGCAAAGGCCAACCAGCTCTATAATCAATATTTTTCAAAAAGCTCTTAGTTTCTGGTGATGACCACATGTTTAGCTGCTCCAGAACAGGTGTCAGGATTTCTTCACTCTGTTGTTTAATTTACCTGTGGGGTACAAAAGCAACTTGATAGTTTATGCAAGGGGCCTAACACCTGTTTTAGGTTTGCACTCTGTACAATCTTGCACTTACTGGAGGGTGCAAGATAATAGACTCTGCAATTATTTCTCATTAGTCACAGTTGGCACCTATATAAAAAAAGAACAAGTTCCAATTTCTACCAATAATGTTGTATGCATTACAGCTTTAAATTGGTTGTGAAATGGTTCAAGAGTTTTACCTCTACTACTTTTAAATCCATTCTCCGGATTGCTCACTGTGTAAAGGAAAAACTTCCTGGGACAACACTACTGTTATAGGACAAGCCAAACAGAGAACAGCCAGGGAATTCCTAGAGGCATGGCACTCATCCACAGATTCAATCAATAAGCACATCGATCTGGACTCAATATACCGGCCACTGCAATGGACAGCTGGAACTGACAACCGGAAGCGACAGATTCAAACCACTACAAATGCCGGAGGAACGATCACAGAAGCGCTTCACAGGAGGCTCCCAAACACTGAGGATGTCATCTAAGCAGGGGACGAAACGTCTGCAACACAAATTCCCAGCTCGGCGAACAGAACCACAACAGGGTTCAGAAAAGATTTACAAGAATATTGCCAGGGACTGAGGGGGTTTGAGCTCTTGGGAAAAGCTGCATAGGTTGAGGCTATTTTCCTCAGAATGTCAGAGGCTGAGGTTTACAGAGACTTATAAAATCATGAGGGGCATGGATAGGGTGAACAGCCAAGATCTTTTTCCCAGGGTAGGGGACTCCAAAATTAGAGGGCATAGGTTTAAGGTGAGAGGAGAAAGATTTAAAAGGGATGTAGGGGCTAAGTCTTTTTTTAGAGAGGGTGCTGAGTGAATAGCATGAGCTGCCAGAGAAAGTGGTGGAGTCTGGTACAATTACAACATTTTAAAGGCATCTGGATGGGTATGAATAGGAAGTGTTTACAGGGATATTAGCCAAGTGCTGGCAAACGGGACCAGATTTATTTAGGATATCTGGTTGGATCGAAGGGTCTGTTTCCATGCTGTCTCTCGCCATGAATCAGAGTTCCATGATTTTGAATTCTCTAAGTGTTAGGGAACATAATCGAGGACCACTGATGTCAAGGTGGGAGGCAGTAAAATCAAGACAGTTTGGAAATGTTGAAAAAAGATTGACTGAGAAGCAAAAGCAGCAGAGAAATTTGGCAAGTATTGTAAGGATAATACTAATTAACCAATTAAATGCAACACAAGCATATATCTTGAAATAGAATGCAGGAGTCCAGAGTATTATGGATGGATGAAGCTTCATTATTCTTTTTTGTGTGACATAAAAATTGTACGTGCATTTGCACATAGTACAGTTCTCCTGCAATCTGAGAGAGATAGGGCTCATTCAGAAATTTTTCAAGTCCTAGCTTCTCATTAACCTGGATTTCCTACAGATGGGAAGTATATCCATAGAACACAGACATGCAAAGTGAATCTTCCAATGACTAAATTATGGCAGTTAATAATGCTTAAGAGAAGTTATTCAATGCAATAACAATTGTACCAACTTAAAATGTGGGTAAAATAGTTCAGTTCAATCTTGAATGCCTGGAGATAGTGAAGTAGACACAGCAAAAAAAAAAAATGGCAATAGCTACTTAAAGACACTTCATCTTCAAATATTGACAGAAGTATAGAGGTACAAATAAAGGATTAGTTTTAGGTTTTGTAGATCAACCATAAATACACAGCATCTAGTGTTTTATCCTTTAAGACCTTAGTCTAGTTGTGTACATTTCAGCCCATTGAGTCTACTCCATTATATCATGTGATTGGCTGATGTGATAGGCAAGAGATAGAGAGAGGGCGAGAGAGAGAGAGAGAAAGAGGAATACACCAATGGATAAGACTAGTTATCACAAAAGATAGCAAAAAAACCTAGAAGGCTGTATGTCTGAATTAATTTACCATTCCCAACAATTGATAGCATACATTTAAGCAAATATTATGAATGGAGGTCATCACAGAGCTGTGTCTTCATAATGACAAGGATTGACTGTTGAATATTGACCAATATATGACTTCCTCTTCTTCAACATCAAGGAGAGGTGGAGGGGTAGCACTTAATCAAATTGATAATGGAAACGGAGATGAGGAATTCAGGATTTTAAGATAATTTCTTAGAACAGCACATTCTGGAACCAACCACAGTAAACTACATTAGAATCACAGAACTTTACAATCCAGGAGACCATTCTACTGATTGTATTTTCACCAGCTCTCAAAGTGCTACTCAGCTAGTCCTATTCTCTGTAGCCCTCTAAATTCATCAGATATATATACACATACACTCTCTTTTGAAGTCTCCTATGGAATCCACCTCCATCACTCTCCCAGGCTGTGCTTTCCAAATCCTAACAATTGAGTAACAATTAGCTTCTTATCTCACTCCTAGCTGTCTTGCTGACAATCTTGAAATTGTGACTCTACTTACTGACTTTCCAATCAGTGGAAACAGAATATTCTTTAGCCTGTCAAAATTATCAATAATTTTGAACACATCAACAAAATTATTTTTTGAACTTTCTCTGCTCCAAGGAGAATAAGCCCAATTTATCTAATTTTCCCTTGCATCTAAAATCCCTCATTCCTGGTATTATTCTAGTAAATCGCCTTCATCCAGTTTTATCCACAAAAATGCTTTTCCAATCAACTTGCTCTAGGTCAATGTTGGGACCCCTAAAATCTGCCCTTTTCCACTCTGGGTTATCTTCTTCCAACTTTATATTAAACCTTATTATGATTGCTATATCCCAATTCCCTCACTCTGATTTCCTCTACTTGGCCTACCTCATTTTCTAGGACCACATCCAGCTCCCTTCTAAATAAATGTATTGTTCCAGAAAGCTCTCTAACACACACTGCAGGAATTTTTCCCCTTCCATGCTTCACACGCAATTTTTTTTCCCCTAGTGTAATTGAAATCATGAACTATCATAATCCTACGCGCCTGCGGATTTCCATCATTTGCCTGCAAATGCTCTTTTCCTTCTTCCCCATGATTTGGAGGTCTACAATATATATCCGATAAAGGTCACTGCTCCCTTCCAGTTTCTCACCTCCAACCACACAGATTCTAATTCAGGAACTGCAACACGCTCAGGGGCAAATTAAACTATCTTTGACCAAGACTGCTACACCACTTTTCCTTTTTACCCACCCTATTTTTTATGAATAGCCTTACGTTGAGCTTATGTTGTTCCCCAACCTGGGATGTTGAGCATTTTGTCCTGGTCTGGCTTGAAACATATTTCTAATACTACCAGGTCATATCTCCCCAGAGCAATTTCCGCTGCCAGTTCACCAGTTTTGTTTACTACACTCAGTGCATTTACATAAATAAAATTTAACACGCCTGGATCTTTTTCTTGTCTGTTGGAAGGTTACACTTCTTTGCTCATTGTCAACATTCAAGCCTTCCCTCACTTCTTTTCCGCTATCTACTCTTTTATCCCTCATTGGTACTTCCACATGTCTAGGTCAATTTGTCAACCACTCTCTGCCACACAAGGTTAAATCCACCCTCACAACACTATGTAAAAAATACGTTAATTTCTTTTCTGCTCAGATAAAGTCCATTTCTTCTGAACAGTTTTCTTTTCCCAAAAGTGATCCCAATGTTCCAAAAATCTAAACCCCCTCCCTTGTACACCATCTCTCAAGCCATGCATTTACCACCCTGGTCTGCCTTTGCCCAATGGAGAAATTTGTGGCACAGGTTGTATTTCTAAGGTGACTGCCCTGGAGGTCCTGTGTTTTACCTAAACTGCTTCTGCTGAAACTGATCCCACAAGTCCTCCAATCCACACCTCTCTATGTTGTTGATTCCCACATGAACCAGAAACACTAGTTGATCACCCTCCCTCTCCAGAAAGTTATCCAGATGTTTCATTTTTTTTTCCACAAAACCTTGCAGTCACGAGGCAACAGACTAAAAAGGAGTCAACATTTTGGCTACAAACTAGACTGTCTACCCCTTGAAATAGAGTAATCTACTATTGCTACCTTTCTAACCAGCTGACCAGCCTCTTTCTCCAGAGTGGCCTCAGGCATCAGATACTGCAGTTCTTCCTCAAGTCATTCACCCCCAACTCAATCACAGTCACTCACTAAAGCTTCAAACTGGTGACTAGACTGGGGGTTGTGAAATGTGATAGGATTAGTGATCTTAAATGTAAAAAATGCCCTAAGTAGCAGTGTCCACAGGTTGACTGAATTCTACACCTTCTTTGAAAGGGAGAAGCATGGGTCAATGAATTACATTTCAAGCTTAAATGGCAACATTGCAAGCATGAAAGCTGAGCAAGCTGAAGTGAACTTGCATACTAGACCACAGACTAAAATCAATAGGGAAACCATAGCTAACCTTTAAGGGATTTTCAGAGTATGTACAATTCTACTATGAGAGTCAGAGGTGTACAGCATTGAAACAGGCCCTTCGGTCCAACCTGTCCATGAAGCCTCTCCCTACAGCTCAAATCCTCCAACCCTGGCAACATCCTTGTAAATCTTTTCTGAACCCTTTCAAGTTTCACAACACCAGAATTACACGCAGTATACCAATAGTGACCTAACCAATGTCCTGTACAGCCGCAACATGCCTCTTGCTGAGATATTTGTTCCATCGATAGTCACAGGAGGTTGGCTAACGTGATGCCACTCTTTAAGGGGGGTAGCAAGGGCAAGCCAGGGAACTATAGACCAGTGAGCCTGACGTCAGTGGTCAGCAAGTTGTTGGAGGGAATCGTGAGGCACAGGATGTACATGTATTTGAAAAGGCAAGAACTGATTAGGGATAGTCAACATGGCTGTGTGTGGGCGAAATCATGGCTCACAAACTTGATTTTTTGAAGAAGTAACAAAGACGATTGATGAGGGCAGAGCGGTAGATGTGATCTATATGGATATCAGTAAGACGTTCTGACAAGGTTCCCCATGGGTGATTGATTAGCAAGGTTAGGTCTCATGGAAGCTGAAAATGTGTTGCTGGAAAAGCGCAGGTCAGGCAGCATCCAAGAGGCAGAAGAATAGACGTTTCAGGCATGAGCCCTTCTTCAGGAAGAAGGGCTTTTCCTGAAGAAGGGCTCATGCCCGAAACGTCGATTCTCCTGCGCTTTTCCAGCAACACATTTTCAGCTCTGATCTCCAGCATCTGCAGTCCTCACTTTCTCCTAGGTCTCATGGAATCCAGGGAGAACTAGCCATTTGGATACAGAACTTGCTCAAAGGTATAAGACAGGTGTTGGGGGTGGAGGGTTGTTTTTCAAACTGTTGGCCTGTGACCAGTGGAGTGCCTCAAGGACTGGTGCTGAGTCATCTACTTTTTGTCATTTACATAAATGATTTGGATGCGAGCATAAGAGGTACAGTTAGTAAGTTTGCAAATGACACCAAAATTGGAGGTGTAGTGGACACCAAAGAGGGTTACCTCAGATTACAACTGGATCTTGACCAGATGGGCCAATGGCTGAGAAGTGACAAATGGAACTTAATTCAAATAAGTGTGAGGTGCTGCATTTTTGGGAAAGCAAATCTTAGCAGGACTTATACACTTAATGGTAAGGTCCTAGGGAGTGTTGCCGAAGAGATTTTGGAGTGCAGGTTCATAGCTCCTTGAAAGTGGAGTCGCAGGTAGATACAATAGTGAAGGCGGCGTTTGGTATGCTTTCCTTTATTGGTCCAACTAATGAGTACAGGAGTTGGGAGGTCATGTTGTGGCTGTACAGGACATTGGTTAGGCCACTATTGGAATATTGCGTGCAATTCTGGTCTCCTTATTATCGGAAAAAGATGTTGTGAAACTTGAAAGGGTTCAGAAAAGATTTACAAGGATGTTGCCAGGGTTGGAGGATTTAAGCTATAGGGAGAGGGCTGTTTTCCCTGGAGCGTCGTAGGCTGAGGAGTGACCTTATAGAGATTTACAAAATTACGAGGGACATGGATAGGATAAATAGACAAAGTCTTTTCCCTGGGGTCGGGGAGTCCAGAACTTGAGGGCATAGGTGTAGGGTGAGAGGGGAAAGATATAAAAGAGACCCAAGTGGCAACTTTTTCACAGAGGGTGGTATGTGTATGGAATGAGCTGTCAGAGGAAGTGGTGGAGGCTGGTACAATTGCAACATTTAAGAGGCATTTGGATGGGTATATGAATAGGAAGAGATATGGGCTGGATGCTGGCAGGTGGGACTAGATTGGGTTGGAATAGGTGGTTAGCGTGGACAGGTTGGACCAAAGGGTCTGTTTCCATGCAGTACATCTCTCTGACTCTATGATGTTATAAGTAAGCAATTAATTAATGCATTGGGAGATCTTTGGAGGAATAATATACACTATAAATCAAAGGAGGCACATTGATGCATAGTACTTGGTTTTCCAGAATGCATCTGACAAGGTTCCACAACAATAGTGATTGTACACAATAGGGATTGCAGGGGAGCAGGGTGTAAATCTAAGTATGGATAGAAGATTGGGTTCAACTTTTCCATGAGGACCAAATATCCTAAATAAATCTAGCCCCATTTACCAGCACTTGGCCCATAATCTCTGAATCCTTCCTATTCATGCACCCATCCAGATGACTTTTAGATGTTGTAACTGTACCAGCCTCCACCCCTTTCTCTGGCCGCCCATTCCATACACACCACCCTCTCCATGAAAAGGTTGCCCCTTAAGTCCTTCTTAAATTTTTCCCTGCTCATCTTAAACTTATGCCCTCTAGTTTTGGACTCCCCTCTCTGGGGAAAAGAACTTGGCTGTTCACCCTATCCATGTCCCTTGTAATTTTACAAACTTCTATAAAGGTCATCCCTCAGCCTGTGATGCTCTAGGGAAAACAGTCTATTCAGCCTGTCTATAGCTCAAACCCTCTAACCCTGGCAATATACTTCTAAAACCTTTTTCTGAACTCTTAAGGTTCACATCGTTCCAATACCTGGGAGACCAGAATTAAACATTTTGGAATACAATGTGGCCTAACCTGTATAGCCACACCTTGACCTCTGAGCTCCTATACTCAAAAGCACGGACCAATAAAGGGAAGCATACCAAAATGTCATCTTTGCTATCCTATCTACCTACAACTCAATTTAAAGGAACTATGAACCTGCATTCCAAGGTCTCTTTGTTAAGCAACACTCTCCAGGACCTTATAACTGTCTGGCAGATGAGAAGTATAATGTGGGAAAACGTGATGTTGCTGACTTTGATAGGAAGAATAAAGGCAGCGTTACTTAAAACAGTATAACTGCAGAATTGGAGTTGCAGAGGGATTTAGGTGTTATGCTTCAGTGACAGTTTGTATGCAGGTACAGCAAGTAATTAACACAGGAGCAGAATGTTTATCCTTTTTAAGAGATAGCAAGGATATTGTGCTTCAGTTATACAGGGCATTGGTAAAACCATATCTCAAATACTATTAACTTTCGGTTTCCTTCAGGATCTAAGTACATCCGAGGCAGGTTAAAGTTACCACATTGACACCTGGCATGAGCAGGTTACCTTAAGTGGTTGCAGAGTGGGTTTGTTTCTACTAAAGTTTACAATCTAGATTGAGGGAAGACTTGAAACTCCTGAACAGTCCTAAAAGCCAGATATAGAAAGGGTATTTCCTTTTTTCAGAGTCCAAAATTAGGGCACATTGTTTTAGAGGGGTTGTGCTTTGACATGTTCAGAAATCTCCACCCCAAGAGAATTTAGATTTTGGAACTGTCTCAGAACTTGCTTGCAATACCTCCAAGTTTTGAAATTGTCTTGTGTACATCAGGATCTAAACCAAATACATCACCAAAAGAAAATATCTAATACTAAGTTCATTGAAAATTGAGGCACTATTCCCTTGCCTAACAAGAATATAAGCTTATTGAATGTAGAAGAGTGTGCAGTTAAAACACACAGATCTGTTGGAACAGGCTCCATGGGACAAGTGATATACTTCGGCTTCTACTTTGTATGTTCAGCAAGTACCTGTATTTAATCTACAATAGAAAGGTTGATTAAAAATTGTCAACATTAATAATCAAATATGATCACTTCAAACTTATGACTCGAACATTTAACATTTTTCAAATGTTGATGCCAATGATCATTAAATTAATAAAATGTTTTCTTGCAAATGCAAGAGCTTTGCTTTTCATTTTCAACTTCAAAATATTCAATGAAAATAATTTTATTATTTTGCTTCTCACACTTAGTGACTTCTTGAATAAGTTGATATATCTATTACCCTGGATCAAACTTGAAATACTTGTGCATTATATTACTTTAGTTAGAATAGTTCAACTAACCTTTCTGATCTCAGGGTATCTCACCTGCTCATGAATTAAACTACCTTTCTACAACGTGTCAGTACTTTAATCTTCCAGTGTGTCAAAATATCTGATATTACGCAAACCCAGTTAAATTAAGTGCTACTGCTTTCCTTACTCATTTATGTGCCCTCAATGTAAAAGTCAAATAATGGCATCTTAGTTCATATTTCTAATATTCTTACCCACAGTACAGAATCATTAGCACAAGCAGCCATTTGGTTCATTGTACCTGCTCTGAATGAAAATGATAACGTACTACCATACCCATGCTTTTGCTACTTAAACCCTGCATTTAGAAGTCTCAAATTTGTCAGCAAGCAAACTTTCAAACAATGCACTCCAAACCCCTAACTACTCAATGTGAAAACATTCTCATCACAAATGCCTCAATCTTGATTACCATCTGAATAACAGGATGATTTAACACTTGTTTAAGGAAAAGCTCATTGCTATGAGGTGGTAATTGCAGATTAACAATTTTCAGACTTTTAGTAAACAGGCAGATTAGGGATAAGTGAAGTGAAAAGAATACACTAAATCATCT
This sequence comes from Chiloscyllium plagiosum, assembly GCF_037043375.1. NCBI lineage: Eukaryota > Metazoa > Chordata > Chondrichthyes > Orectolobiformes > Hemiscylliidae > Chiloscyllium > Chiloscyllium plagiosum. The sequence goes on from NW_028270145.1 coordinate 49,423,154, forward strand.
GAAGATTTCATGTTACAACTTCATTTATTAGGCATGAAAAACAAGTACACTAGTGATTACAGCATAAATAATCCATAAAATAAAGTAAGTTTCTGCAGATATGACACCATGTGGATTTTACTTGTCCATTTAACAAAAATCTTACAGATTTAGAAGTACTCCACTTGTAAAATCAGCTAATCTATTCGATTTAGCAAAGCCCTCTTATTGACAACTAAACTGTAAACAAATGTAAAATGGAAGTTAAAAAAGCTATTCCACACCACCCCCTCCAAAAACGGTCCTGGAGAAAACAATGAAAGGAGGGGTTATAGATCCAGAGAACACAAATTCTGGAATATAAAAAGTGATGCAAATTTTAAAAACTGCAAATTACACTGCACCTGCAGCTGATATTCCCCAAGTGATACCTTCTATGAAATGCCCAGTTTCTATGACCAGTTCTGTGCAAGTCCATTCATTTGTCACTGAGTTTGTGGTCTCCAACCAGGAAACCTAGTTTCAAAACAGGTATTTTATGTAGCTTCTTAAAATAGTTATCAAAGGAAAAAAATCAGCTATTAGTTGAAAGAAATTCAATGTTCAAACTTGGTCTAGTTCATTGCTGTGCCTCAAAAGGAAAGCAATTAAAAGTCATCTCACCTCTGCAACTCCAGGAGCTCAAAATGCACACAGCTAGGTTCCATTGCTGGTAAGATACTGGATGATATTGGGACCACTGGTTAGGCTGACCAAGATTAAAAAAAAAGTGCCAAAACTTGTGCAAAAAAAAAAAGATGGGCAGGATAGGAAGGAGGAGATAAAGACGTACGCAATGTAACTACTGACAGTATCTATAAAGCTTTGGAAATTACAATATAGTTTGAACTTTGCACTGTTGCTCTTTAAAATATAATGTCAAAACTTTAAAAATTATGGCACAAAAGTCATGATATTGATAAAATCCTGGATTCTCTGCACTGGACTGGTCATATATAATCATGTAGCAATCTAAATGTGTAAATGTTTATTTAAGAAATGTACAAATTAGACCTTGTGCGCCTGAAACCCAATGTTTTAAGGTATTCTTAGCAATGTCCAATAGAAACTACTTGATTAGGTACAGGGATATCATTTTGGCTACATTCAAATATTAAAAAAAAGCACACATGCACACTATACAGAGTTAAGTGAGACTTAATGACCATACCTATTTGGAGAAATAAGTTACAAGATTTGGCATGAATTTAAAGTCACAGTACATCTTAGGTGAAACTTTAAGGTTTAAAAGAGAATCCAGGACATCAACATATTTGTTGATAATACTCAAGATGCGGTAGTCTGGAAGATAGGTGGGTGGTACTTCTCATGCCCTATTGTGACTGCTAGTAATCAATTAATACTAACTTCTAGTGACCCAGATCAGTAATTCTCTCAATACAAAAGTTGAGGCATAACTGGATGGATGGTTGACCTGCAACTTTACCTGTTTCTCTGAAGAATCAGGCCGAGTAGTACCAGTAATTTATTATTTCAGATTTCCAGCATCTGCAGAATTTTGCTGTTGTAACAATGCTACTGATAATTTCATGCTGACAAAGTCCAGAATTTTTATAACAAAGTAAACAAACTACAGAGAAAATTCAGATTTTAATCTGGTTACTTTACCAATACATGCACTATAAAGGTCACACCCATACTTCATAGTGTGCGCAAATCAAGATCACATGCCCTGCCCTAGTCTGTTCACAAACTGAAAACTGCAGTTATCCACATATGAATTCCTCCATCATATAATTAGCAATACATCTTTAAACTTCATTCTGTTGCATTAAATTTATCATGTGTCCTTGTCAGTTGAACATACTCCCTTAGAGGCATTAGCAACATATGGTATTGCATCTCTTGTAGCCTAGTCCAGGTCTACATATCACGTAGTTATCTTGGGACAGGTTAACACTCAACTATTATTAGTTGAATTTCATTCACGACAACAACGTACCCCCATGCTAAATTTAAAACAGAATTTTGAATTTCTCCAAATGATCAGTATACCTAGGAAATAAACAGTTCCATGGATCATAGCATTGGATCAAACAGAATTAAGTTGTAATTGTAATGTACTGACATGACCAAAAATTTTCTTGAATTTTCATTGATTTCAGCTGCAAACCATTAAGCCACACCCACACCCCGACATGTCAGACTTTTGTGCAAGTGACCCAATTCAGGAGAGGGGGACAAATTTAAAAGCATATTTGTTTCCTCCACAAATGATGACAGAGCATAAAATGTTCTCAATGCAGATTATATAGTCTTTCTTCAATTTTGCATTATGCTGAAACAAAATTTTATGCAGAAATAGGTGGTCATAATTAACTAATATGAGGGAGATGAGCACTTGGAAGTGCATGGTAAATAGGGCGAGTCAGCACAGTTTTATCAAGGGAAGTCAGTCTGGATAGAATCTGTTAGGCTCAAGTGGTAATAAGTAAGACAAACAAAACAGATGTGATCTACTTGAATTCTAAAAGGCCATTGACAAGGTGTTGCACAGGAGGCTGCTAAACAAGAACTCAGTTAGGGGCAAGGTACTGGCTAAAGGCAGAATAGGATCTTTTTCAGGATGGCAGATAGTGACTCGTGGAGTGCTGCAGGGTTCAGTGTTGGGATCACAACTATTCACATTATACACTAACAATCTGGACAAAGTTAAAAATCATAACACTAGGTTATAGTCCAATAGGTTTATTTGGAAGTAAATGTGGAGAAAGGTATGGTGGGCATTTTTACCAAGTATGCAGGTGACAAAGATAGGCAGAGGGTCAGGTATTGTTGAGGTGGTGGGGAGGCTGCAGGACAGGCTAACAAGAGTGGGCAAAGAAGTAGCTGATGGAATACAATGTGGGGGAAAAAGTGTAAAGTATGCACTTTAAATAGGATGAACTAAGGCAAAGATAATTTTCTAAATAAGGAAAGACTTTGGAAATCTGAAGCACAAATGGATTAAGGAGTCTTAGTTAACGTGCAGGTTCAGTTGGCAGTTAGAAAGGCAAATACAATGTTTGCATTCATTTCAAGAGGGCTAGAATACAAGAGCATGGAACATGCTGCTGAGGCACTGCTGAATCTGGATTTGGAATATTGTGAGCACTTTTGGAACCCATACCTGAAGGAGGGTGTAATGGCTAGTAGGAGAGACTAAGGCCAGAGGCCATAGCCTCAGAGTAAAAGGACAACCCTTCAGAACAAAGATGAAGAGGAACACCTTCAGCCAGAGTGGAACTCATTGCCAAAGGCGGCCGTGGAAGCCAAGTCATTAAGAATCTTGAGTTTTAAAAGAGTTTCTTGACTAGTAAGATGATCAAGGGTTACAAGAAAAAGGCAGGAGAATGGGGTTGAGAAGCATATTAGGCATGGTCAACTGGCAGAACAGCTTTGATGAGATGAACGGCTTGATTCTGCTCCGAAGTCTTATAGTCTACCCATGTTATGAATGCATGTTGTTTTACTTAGCAACCCAAGGAAGGTTCCTCAGTTCAAGTCTGATTTGTCAAAGCTACACACTCTGGACACTTTAGCACATAAGCTTCGCTAGTAGTGCAGATTTATTCAAGACAGTGATGCTGCAAACTAAAACTTTTTCAGAGATGTTGCATAATCTACTTCCTTTGGTGAATACAGAGGTCCAAAATCATGAAGGAAAAAGTGATCTGTAGACTGGTGAATACTTACTCATCTACAATGGGAGAGGATGATGATCAAACAGGAGGAATGGACACTTGTGGAAGTAGCAATAAAAACTGCATTCAAGTAGTAAATCAGTGGGTTCACGACCGTCTGCAGAGTATCAGAACTCATCCCAATTGGTCTACATTGCTATTCACATGCATTAGATCCCAAAAGTCTCTTCTCATGCAATAAAGTTGAAGCAACAGATTGGAAATAGAACTGTGAATATTGTTGTCTGGCTCACAAACCTATGATGGGCACAAACAGACCAGACAGCCCATCAACCTTGCAGCATACTCAATAAGAGCACAGCATTGTGACTAGAGATTTCACGAATGGTCTGTTTCTACAAAATAAATTCTATGCATTAAAAGCTGTGACATTACTAAATGTCTTTACTATTCAGTGTATCACATACCTGTCTTTTATATCTTATTCCTAAACAGATGGCTGCTAATCATAGGACATATCACAATTGCTTATTACCAGACTGAACAACAGCTAATGATGCCAAGTTCCAAATTTAATTCAATTCCTAGAAAATTGGGAATTCTCCCTATTATTGATTTTCTGATTCAGTCAGAGGATGTGGGTTTTGCAGGCCTGGCCAGCATTTATTCAGCACATCTACTTGCTGTTGAAGTGGTGGTGATGTGCTACTTTTTTTTTGAACTGCTACAACCTGACCTTGCTTTTCAATTGGAAATACAGCTTTCCAGCAAAAGTGTATACAGCACCGAATTTGAAATAATGCAGGTGATAAATGGAAGGAAAATTAGAACACATTTCATAACGTAGAATTCAATCGATTTGAATCCTGGATGTCACTTACATCTCAACACTAGGCACAGCGAAGGATAGGGTCAAGCCTCACTCTGGATGCACAAGCTTAGCTAATATCAATACTGGACAAGGGGTTTTGTCAGGATCCGCAATTTTTCAGAGGAGACTAACCCCCTACCCAAAAAGTCCACGGACTCATGCAAAAGATCCAATTCACCATTTGCTATGAATAATGGGAAACTTCAGTGATTCCCACCAACATTTAACCCTACCTCAATACTGAGCCTACTTTATGAAGTTGACAAAGTAACTCTATGGTTGCAAAATACTTTGGACCAGTAGATGATATCTGCCTAAACACCAGTTCTTTCCAACATTCAAATAAAGTAATGTATACTGCTTAAAAATGAGCCAACTCATGTTCTCTCTCCAACCACATGTTCTCAATTAAAATTTGAACTTAGATCAACCTTTTCTTTTAATTCTAAGAGTGAACTGCCTGCGTTACTCATCCACCATCACCAGAACAGTGCAGAGGCTCAGCGATGACAAATATAATCATACACAGATGAATATTGCAGCACCAACCAATTAACAAGTTGGAAGATTCATTCAGGTCAGACTGGACAAGAGCAGATTTCCTCCCTGTAAGGAGGATAGTTAACTAGGTAATTTAAATCCCTATCCAGTAGTTTCCACTATGTTTTATTCCATACTTTAACTAATTGAAATTAAATTCTTCCAGTTGCCACAGTGAGACTGAACTAATTAACTTTGGATTAATAATCCAATAGCATTACCACAATGCCATTGCCTGCAAACAACTAAAACAAATGTTTCATGGAGGAATATTGTACAAAATAATTGTCTACATATTCAGGCTGAGTTTAATAAATTTTTTTCATTTCCAAAAGTGTCCCCTTTTGCTTTAAATGTTTAGTCATTCTGTTGCAGCAATACGAAAAAGTAATTAGTTTACAATTGTTATACTAGACCAAAAAAGGCTGTAATCTTTCAAAGCTAGAAAAAGGTATGCAAATATAGTTAGTCGAGACAAAAATCTAAGAAAGCAATTATTTAATGAATTTTATAACTAAAATCAAAGAAGATGTTTTAATTACTTCCTAGACTATCTTAAATAAGTGCACAGCTGAATTTAGTAACATTTTAGTTCATACACATGAACAAATTCATTAAATAATTCTGGAATTGAAGTTTAACACTACATCGTGAAAGCCTGAATACTTTGCAGTGGGATAAACAAAGGCCAGTTACATAAAAATCTTTAATAAACTCTCAACAAAACAAAATCACTGTAGCAATAAACAAGTTAAAATTCAGGGAATAAAAAACAATGAACTGAACCCTTAGCAGACAGTTACTGCTAACAGAAGATCTTGTCTTTGCTCCCACTCCTTATTTATGGTGTGACAGTCAACCTCAAATGCCATGGTTTCACATGTTGAGTGGAAGTAGAACAGGATTACCATGTCATGGCTCTCTTAGGAGCCTGTCTGAAATGAGAACTACAGCCAATGGAAAATCACCATTTTGTTATAAATGATGCATTAACACTATCATTATTCTGCATAATTGAACAAAACTGATACCTTGAACTTACAATTATGGGAAAAAATTTCAAGTTATGATGCATACATCTTTCTCAATCTTACCATTCCAGAAATTGAGCATTAACGTAGTATGCAACTTGCCACAGTAAAAATGGAAGACGACTTCTTATTCAATCTGTAAATTAAGCAGATTAGTTATTCTCTTGATTTGATCCAAGAGAATGATTTTCTCCTCTTGTTAAATGAAAGGATGATAAAAGTCAAACCTTACCTAAACTCAGCACTTTTCTTTCAGGTTTGACTGCTAGTATTATTAAAGTGCTTAGTCTGCCCTGATGACCCTTCTAGTAGCTATGGCTGAGTTGGTTCCATAGGTTGTAGGCTCTTGCTAGACTCTCTTCCATACTTCAGCTGTCATTCAAGGCAAAGCTAGCCTTAGATAACGAAGTTTCCTAATAGCACAGCATTTCCTGTTCTTCCTTCCTCTTGATGTGGCTCTTGCACCTGCCTTGCCATTCTTTAGTTATGCTGACTTGTCCAAATTCTGCAGAAGTCCTGTCTTAGTGGATCTCCAAGATTCACTGTTCTAATGTAGCTCCACTGCAGACATTCATAGTCTTTTCATTGTCCTCTTATAATATATCTGTAACTTACAGAGGTGATCTATATACCAAGTATATCGAACTCTAAAGAGTGATTTGCAGATTTAATCTTACATATTACTGAAATGCATGCAATTCTATTAGTTGTTAGAAGACGAGGTATATGTGCGCACCAGCTTTGAGAGGTTTCAGCTACTGACAGCTTTTTAGATAGTGGCTATCTTTGAAGTAGTTACAGTTTAAAATAAAATGAATAACAAAGCACAATCATTTTGTACAGTGGAAATTGCAGCTTATCAGTGTCACCAGACAATCTGACATAAAAACAAACTAGCTAGGTCAATTGTATTCTTCAAATGTTGATTACTATATAAAAATGTAATACTAATACCTTGTGTTATTGTACACAATCACAACTGCCATATAAAATTGCAGAAAGGAATCAATAATCTGGTTTGAGGGGCTCCAAAACACTTCCTGTAACTAAATATGGAAATACTTCAACAATTTACACTCAAAAATAAGCAAAAGATTTTGTAAGCAACTTATGACAGTTGTGCTATGAAACATCAAGTTTGAATGAAAAGATAATCATGAAAGTTGTCATTCCATTACAAGAGTAAATGTGTAATTCTGGTGACAGCATAACAGGAGCCAATTCAGCCATTTCCGACAAAATCATGTAAGTTTTCAATTTATGGTGACTTCTATCCAAAGAACACACACCAATCCATATTTCTGAGAAATTTTTGAAATATAGATCATAAAGACTTACAATCACTGAAGATGTATACACATGGCTCTTGATTCCAAACTCAGTTAGAAGAGAGAAGGAAAACTTCAAACCGAAAATTGGACAACTGAATCTCAATTCAGAAATGTTTGCAAATTTTCTGGATGTGTAATTTCCTCACAGGTTTGACTTGAGGAGGAAATACTGCATATTTAATACAATTTACTAACCTAATTTAAAAATAACATGCTGTATTTAAACATCAGTAACTAATCGGGAGCACCTGAACAGAATTTAAAATGTGAAGATCTATTCTGGTGTGTCTTATCCTCTTAAGTAATTCTTCCTTAAAACTTGAGTTTGGCAGACCTAACATGTCAGTTTAGCTTTTGGACTTCCCATAAAAGGTCCAGCACGTTGAGAAGCCTAAAAAGTAGAATATCTTTCTGGATTAAGAAGGAGAAAAACTTACTACACAGATCATTAGTTAAAAAGTTCTCATCCTTTTTATTCCCAATGCTACCACCACAAATTACATGGCTCAACAGCTATGGTAATGAGGAAAATAAAGACATTACTAGAACATAGTATTAAAAAAATCTCAGGAATGTACATCTAACAGCAACTACATTGCAACAAACAACTGCACTTTTTGCAATCTCACTACCGGAAACAGTCCTGAACAAGAAGTGATCTTATGTTAATGCTGCAGTGACTTTTCTGACTATTGGACCATCGCTCTTCCTGTGGGCAGCCTTTAATATGAACTTGGTCGATATTCTGTCTCAAAGTAACCTGCAGCTTTCCTGACAACTCCTGGCTCATCCTCTCCTGCTAAGAACTGTTGCCTGTTGAATGATACAGGACAAGAGTTATTTATAGTATTGTAAATTGTAGTTACTACATTTTCATGCAATTGGTGTTGGAGCTTACCTTTCAGCAAACGTGCTCAGTATCTTCTACCATAACCACCACTACCTCCACCGCTTCCACCACCACCACCACCACCACCACCAGATCCATAACCACCTAAAACAAAACAAAAGCCTTTATGGTGACTAATTAAATTTTCATTTGCATGAATTAAAAATGGTATTTTTTGGAAAAGATTTTCAATCAACAGATACACGCAGATTTTTCCCCAAAACAGACGTAGGGAATAATTTATTCACTAGTGATCCAAAGAAGGAAAATGGTTTTTAAAAGTGTTCACTTGCAGATTAGGTGGAAGGGATTTCATACCACACTAGAATATACAATGCCACAAAAGGCTAAAAAAAAAAACTAGATGTTTCTCCATGAACCCAACCATTAACCTTCAACAAACTCCCAGGTTACTTAACTGCAACACCAACTTTATCTTAGTATAGGCTACAATCTGCTGACAGACTGGGTGTAACGTAAATGCTATGGATTTCTATTTGAGGCGCTTCCTACAAACAGTAGAAATGCTCACCACCATAAGGACAAGAGTTTCGACCATAATTGCTATTCTTCATGGGTCCATAGTTTGAAGATTGGTTAGGATAGTTTCCAAAATCATTGTAGTTCCCACTGCCACCGCCACCACCAAAATGCCCTAGAAGTAAAAAAAAGTCACAGTTAACTCACTGCACATGTACATCTTATTTATTAATTGTCAGTAGTTAAAAGCTTACCTCCAAAGTTTCCACCTTCATTATAGTTGTCGTAGCCGCCACCACCACCACCATATCCTCCTCCACCTCCACCTTGGTTGCCAAAACCTGGGCCACCACCGCCATATCCTCCTCCTCCTCCTCTACCACAGTAACCTTGGCCACCTCCAAAATTGCCACCTGAAGAACATTAGTAGGTATTTGTATTAAAAACCCAAGAATTGATATATTTCTATACCCAGATCTCCTAAGCCATACTTTCACCCAAATGTTGGTCTGAAGAACCCTGCCCAGGACATGACTACCTTGTTCCAAGCAACTATCATTACAATTTTGCCAATTTTCCCCTCACACATTTTGGTGCTCAGTCCATCCTGACTAAAACCATGATGTTAGTTTTTCTATATCGTAGGATTTAGTACACTAATACTTCTGAATTGTTGACCTCGAACCTATAATGTTCGACTTCCAGGAAATTTTGGCAGGGTGGTAGAAGCTAATTTGAGACTTAATGCTACATCAATGTAAAGCATGTCAAACAAAAAAAGTTACATTTTCTTCACACAGATTAATACTGCTGGAAAATAAAATCACGAAATTACAGCAATTTTCAATTACAGACAAGTGAAATTCAAGCATTTTATTTTGCTTATTTATTTTTAAAGATTTCAGGTTCATGTAGGTCTCATAACTTAAATGATAGCAAAGTCACTCCATTCGCAAATATGCTTAACTGCAATCAAAAAAACTAGTAATGGAGAAGGAAAAGCTCTTAAGTGAATGTAAGGCAAACCAAGATATGAAAGGTACCCTCTGGATGTAGACAGTACACATGCACTGTTACTTAATGGAGTGTTTGCATCTGAGTTGATAGCAATTGTCACTGCTACAGGAAAGCTTTATAATAAAGTGTGACAAAATGTATATTAATATGAAAGATGTTTCCAATAGAAAGCCTTCATATGTATTAAGAATACTGCCGGTATTCAAATTTTGGATTGTTGGAACCTAACCAAAGACACCCATTATAAAGTATGTTAAGCAGCTGTAAGGTTTTTCAAGAACATAAGCCCAACAATAACATGATTTTTAGCAGCATTTGCACATTTTCACCCCCAACCCAAGACTAATTCCACGCTAGTGAAAAACAAAACTAAATAGCAATAAAATGCAATAGACATTGGTGAGTGCAGTGATTAACATCAATATTAATTAGTTTTAAAGACACCTTAAGATCATTGAGCATATTTAAAATAGAAATAGATAGTTTCTGTATTGTCATGGGGGTCAAAGTTACAGGGAGAATAGGGTTGAGAAACTGATCAAAACATGATCAAGTGGTGGAGCAGACACAATAGACTGACTGGCCAATTTTCCGTGCCTATGAAAGAAGGGTAATCTCTGGTCAAGAGGAAGGCGGCGGCTTATGTTAGGATGAGATGTGAAGGCTCAGTTAGGGCGCTTGAGGGTTACAAAGGTAGCCATGAAAGACCTAAAAGAGAGAGCTCAGAAGAGCCAGGAGGAGAAGTTGTTGGCCGATAGGATCAGGGTAAACCCTCAGGCTTTCGATAGGTATTTAAGGAATAAAAGAATGATGAGTGTAAGATTAGGGCCAATCAATTATAGTAGTGGGAAGTTGTGTGTGGAGTCAGAGGAGATAGGGGAAGCACTAAATGAACATTTTTTGACAGTATTCACTCTAGAAAATGACAATGTTGTCGAGGAGAATACGGAGATACAGGCTACTAGACTAGGTGGGATTGAGGTTCACAAGGAAGAGGTATTAGAAATCCTGGGGAGTTTGAAAATAGGCAAGTCCCCTAGGCCAGATGGGATTCATCCTAGAATCCTCTGGGAAGACAAGGAGGAGATTGCAGAGCCTTTGGCATTGATCTTTAAATCGTCATTGTCTACAGGAATAGTGCCAGAAGACTGGAGGATAGCAAATGAGGTTCCCCTGTTCAAGAAGCAGAGTAGAGACAACGCTGGTAATTATAGACCAGTGAGACTTACTTCAGTTGCTAGCAAAGTGGTGGAAAAGGTTATAAAGAGATAGGATTTATAATAATCTAGAAAAGAATAATTTGTTTAGGGATAGTCAGCACGGTTTTGTGAAGAGTAGGTCGTGCCTCACAAACCTTATTGAGTTCTTTGAGAAGGTAGCCAAACAGGTAGATGAGAATAAACCAGTTGATGTGGTGTATATGGATTTCAGCAAGGCGTTCGATAAGATTTCCCACAGTAGGCTATTGTACAAAATGAGGAGGAATAGGATTGTGGGAGATATAGCAATTTGGATCAGTAATTGGCTTGCTGAAAGAAGACAAAGGGTGGTGGTTGATGGAAAATGTTAATCCTGGAGGCCAGTTACCAGTGGTGTACCGCAAGGGTCGGTGTTGGGTCCACTGCTGTTCGTCATTTTTATAAAACTACCTGGATGAGGGCATAGAAGGGTGGGTTAGTAAATTTGCAGATGACACGAAGGTCGTGGAGCTGTGGATAGTGACAAAGGATGTTGTAGATTACGAGAGACATAGTTAAGCTGCAGAGCTGGGCTGAGAGGTGGCAAATGGAGTTTAATGCAGACAAGTGAGGGGTGATTCACTTTGGTCGGAATAGCCAGAATGCAAAGTACTGGGCTAATTGTAAGATTCTTGGTAGTGTAGATGAGCAGAGAGATCTCGGTGTCCAGGTACACAGATCCTTGAAAGTTGCCACCCAGGTTTACAGGGTTGTTAAGAAGGCATAGTGTTTTAGCTTTACTTGTACAGCCACAACATGACCGCCCAACTCCTGTACTCAATAGTTGGACCAATAAAGGAAAGCATACCAAATGCCGCCATCACTATCCTATCTACCGGTAACTCCACTTTCAATGAGCTATGAACCTGCACTCCGAGGTCTCTTCGTTCAGCAACACTCCCTAGGACCTTACCATTAAGTGTACAAGTCCTGCTAAGATTTGCTTTCCCAAAATGCAGCACCTCACATTTATCTGAATTAATCTCCATCTGCCACTTCAAAGCGCATTGGCCCAGATCCTGTTGTAATCTGAGGTAACCCTCTTCGCTGTCGACTACATCTCCAATTTTGGTGCCATCTGTAAATTTACTAACTGTACCTCTTATGCTCGCATCCAAATCATTTGTGTAAATGACAAAGCAGAGGACTCAGCACCGATCCTTATGGGTCACAGGCCTCCAGTCCAAAAAACACTACACCAGCACCTTCTGTCTTCTACCTTTGAGCCAGTTCTGTATCCAAATGGCTAGTTCTCCCTTTAGTCCACGAGATCTAACCTTGCTAATCAGTCAGTCTCCCATGGGGAGCCTGTCGAACGCCTTACTGAAGTCCATATAGATCACATCTACTGCTCTGCCCTCAATCTTCTTTGTTACTTCTTCAAAACACTCAATTAAGTTTGAGAGACATGATTTCCCACACAAAGCCATGTTGGCTATCCCTAATCAGTCCTTGCCTTTCCAAATACATGTACATCCTGTCCCTCAGGATTCCCTCCAACAACTTGCCCACCATTGAGGTCAGGCTTACCAGTCTAAAGTTCCCTGGCTTATCTTTACTGCCCTTCTTAAACAGTGGCACCACGTTTGCCAACCTCCAGTCTTCCAGCACCTCACCTGTGACTATCGATGATACAAATATCTCAGCAAGAGGCCCAGCAATCACTTCTCTAGCTTCCCACGGAGTTCTCAGGTACACCTGATCAGGTCCTGGGGACTTATCCACCTTTAACTATTTCAAGACATGCAGCACTTCCTCCTCTGTAATCTGGACATTTTGCAAGATGTCACCATCTATTTCCCGACAATCTATATCTTCCATATCCTTTTCTAAGGTAAATACTGATGCAAAATATTTATTTTGCATTTTCTGTGGCTCCACACGAAGGCCGCCTTGCTGATCTTTGAGGGGGCAGATTCTCTCCCTCGTTACCCTTTTGTCCTTAATATATTTGTAAAAACCCTTTGGATGCTCCTTAATTCTATTTGCCAACGCTATCTCATGTCCCCTTTTTGCCCTCCTGATTTCTCTCTTAAACATACTCTTACTGCCTTTATACTCTAAGGATTCACTCGATCTATTCTGTCTCTACCTGACATATGCTTCCTTCTTTTTCTTAACCAAACCCTCAATTTCTTTAGTCATCCAGCATTCCCTATACCTACCAGCCTTCCCTTTCACCCTGATAGGAATATACTTTCTCTGGATTCTTGTTATCTCATTTCTGAAGGCTTTCCATTTTCCAGCTGTCCCTTTACCTGCGAACATCTGCGTCCAATCAGCTTTCGAACGTTCTTCATAATACCGTCAACATTGGCCTTTCTCCAAATTAGAACTTCTACTTTTAGATCTGGGGAATCCTTTTCCATCACGATTTTAAAACGTAGAGAATTATGGTCGCTGGCCTCAAAGTGCTCCCACACTGACACCTCAGTCACCTGCCCTGCCTTATTTCCCAAGAGTAGGTCAAGTTTTGCACCTTCTCTAGTAAGTATATCCACATACTGAATCAGAAAAATGTCTTGTACACACTTAACAAATTCCTCTGCATCTAAACCTTTAACACTATGGCAGTCCCAGTTCATGTCTGGAAAGTTAAAATCCCCAACCATAACTACCCTATTATTCTTACAGATAGCGGAGATCTCCTTACAAGTTTGTTTCTCAATTTCCCTCTTGACTCAGAGAAGTAAGAGTATGGAATGCTTTGCTTACAACGGTAGTAGATTCGCCAACTTTAAGTGCATTTAAGTCATCTCTGGACAAGCATATGGACATACATGGAATAGTGTAGGCTAGATGGGCTTCAGACTGGTATGACAGGTTGGCACAACATCAAGGGCCGAAGGGCCTGTATTGCGCTGTAATGTTCTGTGTCTTATGGTCTCAATATTCTGAATTCATTTAGGGTTAAAAAATGCCAAGGATCTTTCAAAACACAAACTCAATTTGTCAGTTAATAACCATTAAAAGAGACACCTTACACTAGCTAATAAGTAGTATCAAATCTGTGAAGTCAAATTATCTCTCAAACCACTACTTACCATCACCAAACCCATTATAGCCGCCACCACCACCACCACTCCCTCCATAATCATCACGACCACCTCCAAAATTTCCCATTCCTACAGAGATGGTGGAATAAAGGAAAGAAAAAAAGCTGAAGATAATAGACTTAGTAATTTCATCTTCACCTTGGACCAGTTACCCAAATTATACATTTGGTAGTCAAAATTGCACACAAATAGATTAAAATAAACAGGCGATTCATACCAGATCAAGGAATCACCCCTACGTTCAGCTATTTTGATAACCCTGAATTATTCAATGAAGGTTCATTTTAAAGTAGTTTTGAATACAAATAGTGGATGATAAATTTAGAGTTTTCTCTACAGAATGTTGAAAAGTCTAAGTTGGCATACCTCTTCCACTGAAATTTCCTCCACGGTTAAAATTGCCTCCCCCATTTCCACCTCCAAAATTACCACCACCACGGCCCATGAAATGACCAGGGTTATTGCCACCTCCAGAACTACCACGTCCTTAGGAAATGAGAAGGAGAAAGAGAACATGAATAATTGAATAATAAATTTTCTTTGCCTTATTCCAATCATGGCATCCTCTCCAATTACCTCTTTGGCCTGATCCAATCCCCTGCATCTCCTGTCGTGAAAGCGCTTTTCTCACTTCACAGTTGTGTCCGTTCACAGTGTGATATTTTTGAACTAGAAGAAAGATAATCAGTTTCATTAGTTTTCTAAAATGCCATTGCAACTCTTAAAGTGATACTACCTGGTTCAAGAAATCATGACAGAAATTTTCAGCACAAAAGTAGTTCAGTCAATCCAGTGTCTCTATGCCAAATCTTCAAAGAATCATCCAAGTTTCTTACTGTAGCTAATTATCTTCTGAAAACTTCTATAGAATTGGATTTTTCAGAGTTTGAACCAAAACTTGAATTTGAAATAGTAAAAGGAAATGGAAAATTTAAAATCTTGAACTTCACAAAGAACCATTATCACTATTAAATATTACATTTGTTGTGTTGTACCTATTGAATCACAAAGTTCATGTGTATGAAGATGCACAGAACAGTTTCAATCTAAGCCCCTTAAAGACCTCTACATTATAATTTCAAACAAACTAGTTTCCAACCATTGAGACCTAGGTCTCTGCTTCACCTTCTGCAACTGGATCCTGCACTTTGAGCCAGAGACCACAATCAGCGAGAATAGACAGTGCCTCATCCATGATAATTCTCCACATTGACCCCTCAAAACCAGGTACTCACCCCTTTGCTATACTTCCTATACTTTCACGACTGTGGTGCCAAATTTCATCCTAACTCCATTGACAGGTTCACTGACGACACCACCATTGTAGGCTGGACATCAAACAATGATGAGATACAATACAGGAACAAGTGGTGTGCTTGGTGGCATTGTGTAATTTTTACATCTGCTCTCCCTCAACATCAGCAAAACGAAAGGACTGGTCATTGACTTCAGGAAGGTGCAAGTCACGCCCCTATCGACATCATATGGTGCCGAGATGGAGATAGTTGAGATCTCCATGGAACTTGTCGTGATAATCACTAATCTGTCCTGGTCCACCCACATTAATGTGGTCAAACATCCACAGCCACATCACTACGTCCTCAGGAGGCTAAGGAAATTCAGCATGTCCATAAAGACTTACTAATTTTTATGATACATCACAGACAGCATTCTATCCATATACATCAGAGCTTGGTATGGCAAATGCTCGGCCCAGGGCCGTAAGAAACTACAGGGAGTTGTGAAGACAGCTCAGTCGATTATACAAGCCAACCTTCCATCCACTGACTTCATCCATACTTCCCACTGCCTCAGGAAAGTAGCCAACAAAATCAAAGACCCCTCCCACCCCAGTTATAATCTCTTCCATCGGACAGAAGATACAAAACCTCAAACAACCATTCCAACAGATTCAGAAACAGCTTCTTTCCCACTTTCAAATTTTAAACTTAAAATGTTGATCTCGCTTTTTGTGCGTGTTCATTGTAGCTGTAATGCTGCATTCCTTGTTCTGTTCTATTGCCCTCATGCACTTTGTATGGTATGATCTGCCTGGGCTGCATGCAAAACAAAACTTTTAACTGTACTTAGGTACATGCAAGAATAATAAATCAAATCAAGACTGGATCAAAAATCCCCTTCAGCAAGTTGGTCTTCCTAAAGGAAGCAGTCGAGACTAGTTAACACCAGGTCAGAGTAAGAATCTTCTTGAGGCTCAATTTCAAACCCCATTTGTTCAAGTGTGTTATAACATCGCTCAACAGTAGACTGGAAAATATCATTTCAGAGTACAAGGCTCTCACAGCACAGTGGTACTGTCTAAAAGATAAACTATGTCCTTTATGTAGTCATCCTTTATAGCTCTGAGCCAGGTAAAATCAGACCAGACCATAGGGCTGCTTTCGCGAGAAAGTCAGTGAGACCTGATGGTCATCCCATTTTACGCAATGAGAGTGAGGACAATCTTTCTTGATAACCTCAGGTGATGTGGGAGTTGAATCCACATTATAGATATCACTTTACATTGCAAGCCAGCTGCCCTGACAACTGAGCTTACCAACCCCCCCCTCAAGTAACTTGCTTCATAACATGTCTGAACAGGGAGAGGTTTTGTTTTCTAATAAACAAGTAAAATTCCACTCAGTTGAAAATAATTGTATTTGATAACGTGACACTAGCAAAAGAGAATCTTTTGAGACGTTTTTGAGGTAATGTGTTAGGTCTCTGCGTTTGAGCCACAAGGTCTGGGTTCAAGTCCCACCTGTCCCAAAGATGTCTAATAATATCTATGAACAGGATGACTACATAATGTATATTAATAAAGAATTTTTGGTGGAGGGTCTCTTTGGCACAGCCCTCATGTCCAGACTTCTGGGCCAAGAGGCCCACATTCAAGTATTATCTGTTCCAAAAGGTGCATAATAATGTCTCTGTACAGATGCTTTAAAAAGTTTGCTGTTCCTTCAAATACAATTGCTGAAGCCTTCATTCCTTAAACTTGTTTCATAGAAGAACATGGCATAACACTGATGGCTCAGGGATGCACCAAGTAGTCCACCCATCCCACTGAACAAGTGATCCAAGTGTAGCTTGCATTCAAACAATAATGAAACGGGGTACTATTTAAAGATGTAAATTCCAAGATCTTACTGGAGCAGTGCCGGAATTACATTCATATTGTATTTGACAGTGTGCGCAAAGGTTGTATTGTTAACTGCCCTTAGACCTCAAACTCAAGCAGGTCTACCGCAAAGTACAGGATAGCACGGTGGCTCATTGGTTAACACTGCTGCCTCACAATCCCTAGGACTTGGGTTCGATTCCAGCCTCGGACAACCGTTTCTGTGAGTTTGCACATTCACCCTGTGTCTGCATGGGTTTTCTCCACAGTCCAAAGGTGTGCAGGTTAGGTAAATTAGCCTTGGTAAATTGCCCAACGTGATCAGGGATGCGTTGGTAAAGGGAAATGTAAAGTTATAGGGTAAGGGAATGTTTCTGGCTGAGATACTTTAAGGGTTGGTGTAGACTTATTGGACCGAATGCCTTGTTTCCACACTGTACAGATTCTAGCGTACACATCAGCATTACAAGCAAAGCATTTTCAGGACCACTGTCAGCACACTCTTTGTATGTTCAAACACTGCAGATGTAATGTTGCACTGTTAAATGTGTTCTGTGGACAATGAAAGACCATGCAACTGAACCCAATGACAGAAGTTTGGGATACCAAATCACTCTGGGTTTATTTTATCTTAGAGTCATTGAGATGTACAGCATGGAAACAGACTCTTTGGTCCAACTCGTCCATGCAGACCACATATCCCAAACCAATCTAGTCCCACCTGCCAGCACCCGGCCCATATCCCTCCAAAACCCTCATACTCATACCCATCCAGCTACCTTTTAAATGTTGCAATTGTACCAGCCTCCACCCTTAGGGTGCCCCGTAGGTCTCATATCTTTCCCCTCTCACCCTAAACCTACACCTTCTAGTTCTGAACTGCCCCACCCCAGGGAAGAGACTTTGTCTATTTATCCTATCCATGCCCCTCATGATTTTATAAACCTCTAAGATCACCCCTCAGCCTACGACGCTCCAGGGAAAACAGCCCTAGCCTATTCAACCTCTCCCTATAGCTCAAATCCTCCAACCCTGGCAATATCCTTGTAAGTCGTTTCTGAACCCTTTCAAGTTTCACAACATCTTTCTGATAGGAAGGAGACCAGAATTGCACGCAGTATTCCAACAGTGGCCTAACCAATGTCCTGTACAGCCGCAACAGACCTCCCAACCCCTGTACTCAGCATAAAGGAAAGCATACTAAATGCCGCCTTCACTATCTTATCTACCTGCAACTCCACTTTCAAGGAGCTATGAACCTGCACTCGAAGGTCTCTTTGTTCAGCAACACTCCCTAGGACCTTACCATTAAGTGTATAAGTTCTGCGAAGATTTGCTTTCCCAAAATGCAACAACTCATTTATCTAAAATAAACTCCATGTGCACTCCTCAGGCCTTTGGCCCATCTGATCAAGATCCTGTTGTAATCAGAAATAACCTTCTCTGCTGTCCATTACACCTCCAATTTTGGTGTCATCTGCAAACTTACTAACTATACCTCTTATGCTCACATCCAAACCATTTATATAAATGATGAAAAGTAGTGGACCCAGCACCGATCCTTGTGTCACAAGTCTAGTCTGAAAAACAACACTCTACCACCACGTTTGAGCCAGTTCTGTATCCAAATGGCTAATTCTCTCTATATCCCATGAGATCTAACCTTCCTAACCAGTCTCCCATGGGGAACCGTGTTGAACACCTTACTGAAGTTCATATGGATAATGTCCACCATTCTGCCCTCATCAATCCTCTGTTACTTCAAAAAAAAAACTCAAATCAAGTTTGAGACATGATTTCCCACGGACAAAGCCATGTTGACCATCCCTAATCAGTCCTTGCCTTTCCAAATACATGTACACCCTATCCCTCAGGATTCCCTCCAACAATGTGCCCACCACAGACGTCAGGCTCACTGGTCTATAGTTCCCTGCCTTGTCCTTACCACCCTTCTTAAACAGTGGCACCACATTAGCCCATCTCCAGTCTTCCAGCACCTCAACTGCAACTATCGATGATACAAATATCTCAGTAAGAGGCCCAACAATCAATTCCCTACCTTATCACAGAGTTCTGATCATGTCCTGGGGATTTATCCACCTTTATGCGTTGAGACATCCAGCACTTCCTCCTCTGTAATTTGGACATTTTTCAAGATGTCACCATCTATTTCCCTACATTCTGCATCTTCCGTGTCCTTTTCCACATTAAGCACGGATGCAAAATACTTGTTTAGTATCTCACCCATCTCTGGCTGCTCCACACAAAAGGTGCCTTGCTGATCTTCGAGGGGCCCTATTCTCTCCCTAGTTACCCTTTTGTCCTTCATGTGTTCGTAATAACCCTTTAGATTCTCTTAATTATTTACCAAAGCTATCTCATGTCCTTTTTTGCCCTGCTGAGTTCTCTCAAGTATACTCCTACTGCCTTGAGACCCAAAGGATTCACTCGATCTATCCTTCCTATACCTGACCTTCTGGTTAGCTTAGGATATCCAGTACAATGACTAAGCCACTCACCAACAATTTTGTCAACAGAGTCATGATCATCAAATGTGACAAAGGCAAACCCTCGTTTTTTCCCACTTCCACGATCGGTCATAACTTCAATATTTTCAATCTTGCCATACTTCTCAAAATAATCTCTCAGATGATATTCCTCAGTATCTTCTTTGATACCCCCAACAAATATTTTTTTCACTGTCAAATGGGCACCAGGTTTTGTAGAATCCTGCAAACAAAAAAAAACAAGTAAGTGCCATCCATCATTATTGAGCATCATATGTATTTTCACAAGTTACAACTTGCCTCTCTTGACACTGCTCTTTTTGGTTCTACAACACGACCATCAACTTTGTGTGGCCGTGCAGACATTGCAGCATCCACCTCCAACACAGAAGAGTAAGTCACAAACCCAAATCCTCTTGAACGTTTTGTTTGTGGCTCTCTCATAACCTAAAAACAAAAACAAAACAATTTAGAGCAAAGCTGCAACAGACATATGGTCTTTAATGACCCATTTCTTTGTATGTGATTGAAAACCATTTTAATTTAACTCAACGTAAATTCAGAAAGATGCCATTTCTATGCATAAAACTACTCACCAATAACCAAACACTAGACAAGATGCAGCAGCACTTAATATTTACATATCCTGTCTTCATGTTGGTTAAGTTTGACACCAATGAGCCATGTGAAAATTGAATGCTGGAAAAGACCTTCGGAGGCAGGAGTCATACTACACAATAAGACAATGATTGAGATGGTCACAGTCTAATATTACAACTCTGACTTCCCATCAGCAGCTTTCAGAAGTGCCCTTATCCCAACTACCTCCATGAAAGCTGACAGTTCACCTCCATTCACAATTACTTCACATATGGGACAACCATACAACATCATAAGAAGAGCTGGACAATATCCAGAGTTGGGCTGGCAATTGCAGGTAACATTCACATTAAAGAAAGAACCAGACAATGACCATTCCTAGCAAAAGAACGGACTGTCAATTCCAGCAATAGCCAAGACAACTGCTGTTTGTGTAAAAGTGCAATCAGAAGGGTGGCTGTCATCAACATGGAGACGGTCAAACTGAATTACCAACAAGAACATGGTGCCTTGGTTGCTGACCCTCAAACCCTATCCACCATCTAGAAAGTTAAAGAGACGTACATTCTCCACTTTGTCTGCAACCCAGTTGCACTGAAGATGCTTTGCATCAAAGTATACCAACTTCCTCAACTAGTTTTCCAACCACTGAATCAAACAGGTGTCTTAATCCAGTGGGTATCATTTGTATGAACTAACAAATATCACTTCAGCAAAGTCATATTCTGGGTAAGAAAAGACCAGTAATTGCTGTGGAGGTCCATCCAAACTATGCACTACCCTAACTTTAATATACTGTACAATGTGGACAAAACCTTAAATTCCCTACCTACCACCCAGGACCACCACAAGGATTCCAGTGTTTCAATCATAGATCACAGAATCCTTAGTGTGGAAAGACCATTCAGCCCATCAAGTTCACACCGACCCTCCGAATATCACCCCACTTACTCAGTTGCCATAACCCTGCATTTTTCATGGATAATCCACCTTTCCCTGGACACTATGGGCAATTTAACATGGCCCATCCACCAATCCTGCACATTTTTGGCCTGTAGGAGGAAAACGGAACACCCAGAGAAAACCTACACAGACATGAGAAGAATGCGCAAACTCCACACATTTGTCCAAGGGCAGAATCAAACATGAGACCCTGGCTCTGTGAGGCAGTGGTGCTAGCCACTGAGCCACTGTACTGTCCAACCTCAAGGTGGCCAACCTTCCCAAAAACAAAACTAGGACATGTCGGTCGAAGGTAGAAGACAGAAGGTGGTGTTGGACGGTTGTTTTTCAGACTGGAAAGCTGATCAGCGGAGTGCATCAAGGACCAGTGCTGGGCCCACTACTTATCATTTATGTAAACGATTTGGATGTGAGTAGAAGAGGTATGGTTAGTATGTTTGCAGATGTCACCAAAATTGGAGGTGTAGTGGACAGTAAAGAAGATTACCTCAGATTACAATGGGGTCTTGAGCAGATGGGCCAATGGGTTGGGAAAGCAAATCTTAGCAGGACTTATACACTTAATGGTAAGATCCTTGGGAATGTTGCTGAACAAAGAGACCTTGGAGAGCAAGTTCATAGTTCCTTGAAAGTAGATAGGATAGTGAAGGTGGCATTTGGTAGGCTTTTGGTACAGGGGTTGGGAGGCCATGTTGTGGCTGTACAGGACATTTGTTAGGCCACTTTTGGAATACTGCATACAAATCGGGTCTCCTTCCTATAGGAAGGATGTTGTGAAACTTGAAAGGGTTCAGAAGACTTACAAGGATGTTGCCAGGGTTGGAGGATTTGAGCTACAAGGAGAGGTTGAATAGGCTGGGACTGTCTTCCCTGGAGCGTCAGAGGCTGAGGGGTGACCTTATAGAGGTGAATAAAATTTCCCTGCGGTGGGGGAGTCCAGAGCTGGAGGGGATAGTTTTAGGGTGAGAGGGGCAAGATACAAGACACCTAAGGGGCAACTTTTTCATGCTGAGGGTGGTACGTGTATGGAATGAGCTGCCAGAGGAAGTGGTGGAGGTTTGTACATTTAAAAGGCATCTGGATGGATATACGAATAGGAAGGGTTTGGAGGGATATGGACTGGATGCTGGCAAGTGGAACTAGATTGGGTTGGGATATCCGGTGGGCACAGACGTGTTGGACCTAAGGATCTGTTTCCATGCTGTACATCTGACTGTTATAAATCATCCACTTTGTAAGAACCAAGACAAAAATTTGCTTCAGGTTTTCATAGGAGGAAAATTTTGGAATAAATTTATGCTCAAAGAATGGTTTCCTCACACAAAACTTGCTACATTTCGAACATGTTAAAAATCTTAGCATTTTTGTAGTTTGCAGAACATCAAGTTGAAAACATTCAAATCTTACCACACAATCTGTTAACTGCCCCCATTGCTCAAAATGCTCTTTTAAACTCTCTTCATTAGTTTCAAAACTCAAGCCACCGATGAAAAGTTTGCGTAACTGCTCTGGTTCTTTAGGTTCTTGACCCTGCAAAACAAAATTTTATAGTGTGTTAAATGCAAATGAACAACTACTGATCACAACCTCCACAGCATGAACAAGGCAACTGAAATGTCAATTTTCAGCCATGATTCCTCTCTGTAGGATTGAAAACCTGCTGAAAATCAACAGACACAAGATTCTTCAGTTTTATCAACTGAAGTTTAACACAAAGAAAATAACAGGATAATAATCTAAAACAAATTTGACAAATAATTATATGAAGCTGTAACTTCATATGCTACTGCCTCACTCTTGGGACAAATTTGAATTGTTGTTCATTGAAAATGATCAGACTCAAAGTCTTTTTGAAAATCAACTTGAGATATTTCATATCATTTTGATCCAAAATTAAGTTTTGAACTACTTGTGCTTCTCCAACACATTTTTGAAATATGATTCATAAACATTCAATTTTTTTTCCATACTAGCCTACAGCATTTGCTTAGGCCTATCAGATGCACATTGTTGCACTCAATTCAGCAATGAGATGCATCAGCTTGTTGACTAACATGCTGTACTCTGCTGTGCAGTATGATGGGGCAAGTGTTGGGATTCAGAGTGTTGTAGCAGCAGTGCCTCAAACAGATCCAACAAGTTGATAGGCAGTTTTTGATTTCGACTGTTGCTATTGTTTTTCTTTATAACATTTCCAAGACTTAGACCAGTCCAGAGCACGTGGGGTTGACTGGATCGATTTGGATTTCCAGAAGGCCTTTGACAAAGTGCTGCTACGGGGCTGCTAATTAAGATAAAAATCCATGATATAAGGGGCAAGGTACTGGCATGGATAGAAGATTGGATAACTAGCAGAAAACAAGAGTGGAGAAAAAGGCGTCTTTTCAATGAAGGCACTAGTGGAATTCCACTGGGGTCATTGTTGGGAACACAACTATTCACAGTATATACAATATTAATGACCTGGACAAAGGAACTAGGGCATTGTGGATAAATTTACAGATTACACAAACTAGGTGAAGGAACAGGTAGTATTGAGGAAGCGGGTGACATACTAGGGGAGAGGGCAAAAAATTGGCAGATGGAAGTGCGATGTTATGCATTTTGGCAGGGAGAAGAGGCATAAACTCTTTCTAAATTGAGAAATGCTTTGGAAATCTGAAGAATAAAAGGGACTCAGGGACTAATTCAGGATTCTTTAAAAGGTCAATGACAGATTCGGTTCATAGTTAGCATGGACCCGAACTAGAGAATGTGACTGGAAAGAAGTTCTGTGATTTGATATCAGTGAACTGAAATCTGCAAACCATTCTAACAGATGAAAAACTTAACAGCAATCTAGGTTTGTTCGATATGTTGTTTCATGACACAAATCTTTTACTCTAAAGATCTGTCTCTTATGATACTGTTCCACTGCTACCTACTTCCAAATAAACCTGTTGGAATAAAACCTGGTGTTGTGTGATTTAACTTTTTCTTTTAGTACCATATAGTTAGTCAAATGCTGTGAATAGCTGAAGTTAAATGCCTTTTAAAAAACAAAGAAATAGGTAATAAACGAGTAAGAACTACGTCCACTTTTCCTTTACTCAATGCTGAATTGCAGCAACTCCAATTGCAGTTCTGATGACCATATCACACCAATATCCCCATTCAATAAATAAAAATAAGTGTTCAAAAGTAAAGCAACAAGGGAACCCCAACATCTCAAGTTGATAACACGAGAGCTCTATTACAAAGTATAGGACGCCAGAGCTAGATGCAAAATTTTATGGACGTGGATTTATATGAAGTTTTAATTTATTACTCAATAAAATGATAAGGAATAAAAAATCTCAAGGAGACCCTACAAATAATAAAAGGGAGTGGGACATGATATGGGACGCTGTCCCAAATCGGAAGATATAACAATGAACATAGAAATTAGGAGCGAACTAGGTTATTCAGCCCTCCGAGCCCACTCTGCTATTTGACATGATCATGGCTGTCTCAATACCACTTTCCTGCCTAGTCCATTTATCAGAATTTTCATCAGCGACACCGCAACAAACGTGAAAAATCAACCTCTGTATTTTCAAATTTAATGTTGAAAATTGGGTAGCGAAACGACAATATTATGGTAATCAGGTACGAGAAGAATCGGCTGTACCTGGTATGGCCACTGGGGTCGGAGCCGGATTGCATTAACTGCGGCCGGAGGCAACCTCGACCGTTTTTTTCTAAGCAAACGCAACCGACTCCCACCCTGGCTGAATATTTAACCAGTAGCGCGGCCGCCATCTTGAAGTAAGTCGGTGCAGAGTCCATGCTGTAGCAACTGGCAAAGATACTAAACCAGGGCATACTCTCAGGGCCGCCATTAACGATCACCGTCGGCAACGCGAGACACAGCACCGGCAACCAAACGTACAATAAACAAACTGCTTAACCGTGAAACTTTAGGGCTCCATTGAGAGAGAGCAGAGAGGAAACACCAGTCTTACCTCCATTATAGATAAGGAAGCTCGTGGATCGAGAGAGCGCGAAAACACACGAAAACTCTTTTATCGAAGCCCAGCAGACGCTGCGGCACAGAAATCCCACCCCTTTCTCTGCGTCATAACGGTACACGCCTCCTCATACGTCACTCAAAGCTCCACGCCCTCATTGCGAATATCCACATGACTCCGCCTCTTCACGCGTCATACAAACTGACCGCACCCCATTCACCTACGTAACACATAGGGCACACGACGCCCCGCCCCGCCCAGCCGGATGCTCACAGCGGCCTCCTTACCAACGGATTTCACTCACACCGACCTACCAGCCAGAGCGTTTTTCTCTCAAATCGTTCACCGAACCACTACCACCCACCAACTGTACACAGGTCAAACCCCGCCCTCTCACGTCACCTGCGAGAAACGTCGACCTCGACGCGTCGGCCGGAAATCCCGCTCCCACCCGGCGTCAGACACTGAAGAGCCGTCCATCATCGTCTTCATGAAAGATGACCGTCTCCCGCGCACACTGACCACACCCCACCAGCTCAACGGACCTTTAGTCACGCCCCCACGCACGTGATTCACCAACTGCGCTCCCATTCGCCAATCAATGGCCACGCCCTAGCGGAACGTTACGTGGCCCCGCCCGCCCGCTCGCTGTCAATCATTACCCCACCCGGGGGAGGACTGACACTCGCCCTCTCCCCTGTTCCCAATAGGTTTCTAACCCCGCCCCTTGAAAGAAATTCGACTGTTGTCCTGCCCCTTCGCTGTAACGGACGCCTTGCCCGCCCCAACACCGAAGGTGGACGTCTACAACCCATTCGCTGTCACTCACTTTGACCCCGCTCGAGGACTGCCTGTCAATCAGATAAATAGCACCCACCTTTCCCG
Organism: Chiloscyllium plagiosum; assembly: GCF_037043375.1. NCBI lineage: Eukaryota > Metazoa > Chordata > Chondrichthyes > Orectolobiformes > Hemiscylliidae > Chiloscyllium > Chiloscyllium plagiosum. Next base: position 49,449,334 of record NW_028270145.1, read on the forward strand.
GTTCTACCTTTTGTGCACAAGGTCACATTCATGTTTTGGTACTAGGTCGCGCAACAAAATGGTGGGCGTTGGGAACAGAATGGCCAGTAACGTATTTGTAGGCTTGGCTTAGAGCCTGGTTATTACCGTCTGAGCCACGAGGTGGGCGGCCATTTTGTTAGGCTTATGGCGTTATTTAATAATGGAGTGAAGCCCCGGTCTCTGTCTGCTGTGGGCAACAGGCAATGCCTCCATTTTGTTTGTGTGTTCTCGCTCTATTTAATGAAAATCATGGAAAATGACATTACCATAGATACTTGATGACCGGCGCAGTGGGTCTCAGGAAATGTTCTTTGTTGTTGAAGAAAGCTCTGACTATTTTCATAAACAGGGTGCTTCTATTATGTTATATTTAAAATTGCGGTCTCTGAGATATAATTCGTACTCTTAAATTATATCAGTAACGAACTTTGATATTTCACAACACCTTCTTCCCCTCCCCCCGGGAAAATTAAAAATCTCCACTATTATTTTTATTTGTAATAGCGCGAAAGGAGGCTTATCGTGTACCTACTGGTTACTGGGGGTCCACATATTTTAATTCTATTTTCCAGGATTTGGCAGTTTAAAACCTAACTCAATATTGTACACTTTCATAAGTATCACATAATAAGTATGACGTGAAGTGTCCATTGAAGGATCTTATGCAGTGGTAGTGAGCCAGAGTCCTGATTGAAACCCCTCTTGCTTTAGAAATGTTTCATAAAATAGATTATATTTTTATAGTGTCAACCCAAAACAGCATCTGGAGAGAGAAGCAGTGATAATTATTTGGGTCCAGTGACCCTTTTTCAGAACCTTCTGGACCCGAAACCTAATCCTGATTTCTCTCCACAGATGCTGCCAGACTTGCCGAGGTTTTCCAGTAATTACTATTTTTCTTTCTGACTTCCAGCAAATGCAGTTCTTTTGGTTTCTTTTGTTCAGCGAACACTGCTGTCACACTGTCCTCAAGTAGTCCATTTTGACGACGTTGTGTCAGGAACAATAATCCAATTAAAATGTACTATTTTCTTGTGCAAGGTGTTCTATCCATCTATTCAATCCTTATAAAGTTTCATATTTGCAACCTGGAATATTTCAAACAAAATCAAAAATTGCTGGAAAAGCTCAGCTGGTCTGGCAGAGTCTGTGGAGAGAAAATAGAGTTATTGTTTTGGGTTCAGTGACCCTTCCTCAGAGCAGATCCTTCTGATAGTGCTGATCCAAGCATTGACTTTGGATTTCAGAAGTCACTGCTGTATACAGACGTTGGAGTTCTATGCAGAAGAGAATTAGGGGGAATGTAGCATCCCATGCTAGCTGGATATGTTTTCCATGGGTACTTGTGAAATGTGATGATGGGTGCTAGGCTGGCAACTTTTCACACCCTCATAACCCAGTCCACATAGATCAGTAAGTGGTTGGGCACTAAAATCGAATGGACAATTAATCGTGTTGGCAAAAGTGAGGACTGCAAATGCTGAAGATTAGAGTAGAGAGTGTGGTGCTACTAACCACCCAACACCTGGAGGAAGAATGCTTCATCTTCAGCCTCAGGACCCTCAAACCCCATGGCATCAATGTGGATTTCACCAGTTTCCTCATTTCCCCATCCCCTCACCTTATCCTAGGTCTAACCTTCCAACTCGGCACCGCTCTCATGAACTGTCCTACCTGTCCATCTTCCTTCCCACCTATCGCGCTCCACCCTTCCCTCTGACCTAACATCATTACGCCCACCTCCATCCACCTATCGCGCTCTCACCTACGTTCCCCCCAGCCCGACCCCACTCCCATTTATCTCTCCACCCCTTAGGCTCCCAGCTTCATTCCTGATGAAGGGCTTTTGCCTGAAACATTGATTTTCCTACCCTCAGATGCTGCCTTATCTGCTGTGCTTTTCCAGCACCACACTCTCCACAATTAATCTTGTTATCGAATCAATTAACCTGAACTGTATTCTACTCACACCATAAAATATTTGGTGCAGGCAGGGGTTGGCATTCCTCTTTGATGCAGATGGTTAAAAGGCAGGAAGGAAATGGGTCGGTGCCCTGAATGTACCAGGGCACCCAGCATGCCAAGATGGTACCCCATCTTTATACGCCTGGCCTGACTTTCAAAATCTGTTGACTAACCTTATTGTCCTTCCTTCTAAGCTCCTTGATTCATTTCTGTCAAACATCTGGGACTTAGTCTGGGATAATTTGTTTTGTTTTTGGCCCTGTTTGCAGACCCATCAATATCCACTACTGTACTCTAGCATTGCTTAAATGGTGAAGCTGCCAAATTAGATTAGCTGGCAGGTCTTGAAGGTAGGAATTTCTCCCCATTGAGAGATGAAGGTCCCACTGTGGATTTGTTGAAGATGCTCCAACGTTTTATTGTATGAAGTGGGCTTTCCTTAAGTGGGTTGGTTTGAAATTGTCTTTTGTACGAGTGCTGGGGACTGAGCAATTCACCCATATACTTCCACAATCCCACTCCATTAAACTAAGCTCATTGAGTAAGTGGTACCATTTAAGAGTGTATCATCACAGATGGACATGAAGATATTTATAGAAAGATTTTAGAAGGTGGAAGGACATATTGGGGCAATAAATAATTTTTTAAAATTGGATCTTGGGGTTCAGGTCCACAGTTCTCTGAAAGTGGAGTCACAGGTCAACAGGGCAGTGAAGAAGGCTTTTGGCACACTGGCCTTCTTCAGTCAGGGCATTGAGTATAGAAGTTGAGAATTATGTTGCAGTTATATAGGACGTTGCTGAGGCGGTATTTGGAGTATTGTGTTCAGTTTTGGTTACCTTATTATGGGAAGGATGTTATTAAATTGGAAAGAATGCAGAAGAAGTTTATAAGGATGTGACTCAATGGTCTGACTTAGAGGGAGAGGTTGGACATCCAGGACTTCCTTCTTTAGAGCATAGGAAACTGGGGGTACGGGTAGAACCTTATACAGATGTATAAGATCATGAGAGGCATGGATAGGGTGAATGCACTCAGTCTTTTTTCCAGGGTTGGGGAATCAAGGGTATCAGTTTAAGGTTAGAGGGGAAAGAATAAAAAGGAATCAGAGGGGCAACGCTTTTACACAGAGGGTGATACACGGGTGGAATGAGATGCCAGCAGAAGTGTGGTTCAAGATTAGAGTGGTGCTGGAAAAGCACAGCAGGTCAGACAGCATCCGAGGAGCATGAAAATCAATGTTTTGGGCAGGAGCCCTTCATCAGAAATGAGGCTGGGAGCCTATGGAGTGGAGAGATAAATGGGCCAGAGATAAATGTCAGCAGAAGTGGTTCAGGTGGGTACATTAACAACATTTAAAAGGCACGTGGTCAAATACATGGATAGGATTAGAAGGATATGGGCTAAGTACAGGGAGATGTAGTTTGCGTGGATGGGCATTTAGGTCGGCATGACCAGTTTAAGCCAAAGGGCTGTCTCCATGTTGTAAGACTCTATGGATGGTATCTTGAAGAATATAAACTTAGAAAGTTATATGGATAAGGTGCGGACTGATATTGATTTAATTTCTCTTTAGAGAACAGGCATGAACTTGATGGGTTGAATGGCTACCTTTCTTACTTTCTAACTATTATTTCAGTTTGTACCAGTGTGGTAATTCTACTATCTACTACTACAGTTACTTTCTTAAACATTCAGGTAGCTACATTAGCTTTTACACATCAGTATTTGTTGTCTTTAACCAGCTCAAATTTCTCTCAGTGCTCAGCCGCCCTATCCTTATTTATAGATTCCAATAACTTCCTACAACAGATTTTCAAGAGGTTAGTAATATGATTAGTCAAGGGTAATATTCTTATCAAGGTATTGAGGGGGAACTGATATGCTGGAAAGAGAACAACTGTTTGTGGATTGTAGAATCTTAAGTATAGGACATAATCTAAATATAGAACGTTAGAAAATTGAAATTGTCTTTTGAAAATGATGCTGGATGAATTGTTAATTTTAAATCAAGATTGATAGATCTTTGTTACTAAAGATACAAAGGTCTGTGGGGACATAGAGCTAGTCATTCCAAATTGTACTGAATGGCATAACAAGTTCAAGAAGCAAAAAGGTTTATGCCAGATCATATGTTCCCTTAAAAGAGACGTGGGTAATAGGAAACAGACTTATTGACTAACCATTTTGTGAAGATTTCACATTGGAAGAAGTGGTTAATATGCCTGATGTTCCAGGAAACAAACAATGTGACTATCCCCTGACCTATTCTTGCAACTTTTTTTTTCTGGATCCTCTCTTTCACATTCTTTCTAAAGTGTGACACAGAATGATGTACACAGTCTAAGGTATGTGGGGACATAGAGTTTTTGATTTAATTTCTCTTTAGAGAACAGGCATGAACTTGATGGGTTGAATGGCTGTGACTGATAGTGTTTTGTAAAATGTTCATCATAACTTGCTTTTTTCCAAGCTGAGATGAGAAAATTAATGTGAACCAATGTTTAAATCTCATATTTGCTGCTTTGCACAGCTTAATACAGTCTAATGTCACATTGGAGACAAAACAGCCCCCTATTTGTAAAACAAAAATAGACATTGCTGGAGAAACTTAATGGCTCTGGCAGCATCTGTGGAGAGAAAGCAGAGTAAAATTGTACATACTTGCTTTACTAATATATAACCATATATATGCTAATATATAACTTTAATTACATTAGAAAGAAAAAATGCACTTTGCTGGGGATTACGTCTGTTCTACACAACTTTGTAATCTCTACTTTTATTTCAAAAACATGCTTTACTCATAAAAAAAATCTTTATGTACACACATAGTCACGAGAACAGTTTAATTCTATACAGTCGTTGCATATTGAGAATGAACAAAAGCCCAAGACATTTCTTACTTATACCAGACTATGTTTACATGTATTTGAGGCACTGGGAGGGTCTAGTAACTGAAAAGACCCTTGTACTTTGGCCGAAAGACCTTAGACAGTGATCTTTCCCCGCTGCGCCTTGGCTGCAGCTGCCCCAAGCTTTATTGGACCCCTCAGTATGTGGTCCTGGACCTTGGAATGTTCCAGTCTGCAATGCTTAGCCGCAGTCAATTCGTTGTTCAGGAAGACCCATAAGTTTCGGCAGACCGAACAGCATTTTTCACCAAGTTGATGGTCCTCCAGGCGCAGTTGATTTTTGTCTGGTGTGTGTCCCAGGGAACAGACCGTGGAGCACACAGTCCTGCATCATCGAGCTGCTCAGGACGAACCTCAATAAAACCCACTGCATCTTTCTCCAGACTTGCTTTGAAAAGGCACATTCCAGCAGATGTGTGACAGTCTCTATCCCAACCCCCACACCCACAGATGCTTCGAGGGCAGCATGCGATGCTGCTCAGAGTCCGAGCACACATGAAGGATCTCACAGGTAGTGCCCTTCTCACCACCAGCCAAGCGACATTTTGCTGCTTGTTGGAAAGTTCTGGTGATGAAGAATTCTGATAAATTACTTTGACAGTCTGCTCAGGGAACAACCCAACGGATCCACCCTCTCTTTTTCCCACAGAGTCTCAAGGACACTACATGCTGACCAATTTTCTGATGGGACTTGTGGTCAAAGGTGTTTTTCTTTGCAAATTTCTCCATGAAATTCAGATGAAATGGAACAGTCCAACTACTTGGAGTGTTCTGCGGTAACAAGGCCAGACTCATTCTGTGCAACACTGGGGACAGGTAGAACCTCAGCACATAGTGACACTTTGTGTTTGTGCAGTGGGCGTTTATGTACAGCTTGATGCAGCCACAAACGAAGGTGGTCATCAGGGTGAGGGCAGTGTTGAGTATGATTTCCCGTGCACTCCCCGACCATCCAATGCTTTCTACTTGGTGTCCCTCCAGACATGGTCCATTGTAGATCTCCAAATGAAGTGAAATCTCTTTACAGAATAGGCTAACGAGCAAAACAAGGGTTGACAAAATACAAATCTGGGTGCCTAAATTATAGTCACTCATTATACATGGTGTGAATACAGTACAAAAAATTTATGATCAATATTCAATCATTTATATAAGGTTCAGGAGGATAATTCACTTACATCTTTAATGTGACAGAATTATAATCACCCTTTAAGTTTTTATATGTTTTCTGGAAATATCTGAATATGTTTAATTTCTATTAAAAGAGGAATAACTAATCCATGTCTTAAATGTTTTTTGTTGCAAAAGGTACAGAAAGTAGCCATAAATGTTATCTAATAGCTCAGTGTAAACAAGAATGAAGATAGATAAGTTAAACATTTAAACCCTAGAACAAAAGAGAGAAGAAATGGAAGATAATATAATTGTAGCTGCCCAGAGTATTGCAAATGAGATAATTAAAGTACAGCAGAACCGAAATTATTATTAGTGATTATCGTACGAATCCTAATGTGTCTATATAAAGTCCCTCTCTACATCGTAATGGAGGTTTTAACCCATTTAAACTAAATAGGTTAATTACTTCCTGAAATACAAAGGGAAGAATCTTATACTAATGCAGTAAACTTTCACTTGGTATATTGTCAAACAATAATATCTGGAAATGTGTTGCAGGAAAAGCGCAGCAGGTCAGGCAGCATCCAGGGAACAGGAGAATCGACGTTTCGGGCATAAGCCCTTCAGGAATGAGGAAAGTTTGTCCAGCAGGCTAAGATAAAAGGTAGGGAGGAGGGACTTGGGGGAGGGGCGTCGGGAATGTGATAGGTGGAAAGAGGTCAAGGTGAGGGTGATAGGTCAGACTGGGGTGGGGGCGGAGAGGTCGGGAAGAAGATTGCAGGTTAGGAAGGCGGTGCTGAATTTGATGGATTTGACTGAGACAGGGTGGGGGGAGGGGAAATGAGGAAACTGGTGAAATCCAAGTTCATCCCTTGTGGTTGGAGGGTTCCTAGCCGGAAGATGAGGCGTTCTTCCTCCAACCGTCGTTTTGTTGTGGTCTGACGATGGAGGAGTCCAAAGACCTGCATGTCCTTGGTGGAGTGGGAGGGGGAATTGAAATGTTGAGCTACAGGGTGGTTGGGTTGGTTGGTCCGGGTGTCCCAGAGGTGTTCTCTGAAACGCTCCGCAAGTAGCCGGCCTGTCTCCCCAATATAGAGGAGGCCACATCGGGTGCAGAGGATGCAATAGATGGTATGTGTGGAGGTGCAGGTGAATCTGTGGCGGATATGGAAGTTTCCTTTGGGGCCTTGGAGGGAGGTGAGGGGGGAGGTGTGGGCGCAAGTCTTGCACCTCCTGCGGTTGCAGGGGAAGGTGCCGGGAGTGGAGGTTGGGTTGGTGGGGGGTGTGGATCTGACGAGGGAGTCACGGAGGGAGTGGTCTTTACGGAATGCTGATAGGGGAGGGGAGGGAAATATATCCTTGGCGGTGGGGTCCGTTTGGAGGTAGCGGAAATGAAGGCGGATGACGCGCTGTACATGGAGATTGGTGGGGTGGTAGGTGAGGACCAGTGGGGTTCTGTCCTGGTGGCGGTTGGAGGGGCGGGGTTCAAGGGCAGAGGAGCGGGAAGTGGAAGAGATGCGGTGGAGGGCATCGTCGACCACGTCGGGGGGGAAATTGCAGTCCTTGAAGAAGGAGGCCATCTGGGTTGTGCGTTTTTGGAACTGGTCCTGCTGGGAGCAGATGCGGCGGAGTCGAAGGAATTGGGAGAATGGGAGAATGGGGAGGGAAATATATTTCCCTCCCCTCCCCTATCAGCATTCCGTAAAGACCACTCCCTCCGTGACTCCC